>NC_137919.1:5329774-5399774 GCF_963457725.1 Sprattus sprattus
ACACACACACACACTAGAGAGACCACCCCATCTGTAGCCACAGGCTATTGTTTTTTTAAGAGTCAATAACTGTTCTGAATTGTTGGAGTGCTTTCTCTCTCCAAAGCTAAAAGCAAATAATAATAAAAAAAACCTCCAGACAAACCAATAGAGCTGGCATGCTGGTCTTCAAGACAGATGTTGTAAATCTCACTGTCAAACACCTTCACATCCCTTTTAATACTTCCCCTTCCTCACGGCGCCATAGGTGGGATGCCTGCCGTGTGTGTGTGTCTGTGTGTGTGTGTGTGTGTGTTTCCTGTATTGTACTGTCGCAGCTGCATGGTTGACTGCAGGCTGTCAATTTCACCTTGTAATGCCTGGAGCCCTCCCAGCCTTGCCCAGTGGCTGCCGTGCTTGAGTGATGTGTGTGTGTGTGTGAGTGATGTACACAGAGGTAATGATTGCTGAGGAAGGAAGCGTTACGTCTCTCCCTCCTTTTGGCCTTTCTTCTTTAACTTGTTTTATTTTTTTTCCTCCCTCACTCCCTCACTCTCTCAGGGTAGACACACACAGAGACACACACACACACACACTCCCTCACTCTCTCAGTCCCACCCTCGCTGGCCCGAAACGCTGAAAATCCCCCACTTCTCTAAAATGGAAAGAAGTGGTGGGGAGTCTAGTGATCGATATCTGTATTTGAGGAGGAGGAGGATGAGGAGGAGGAGGAGGAGGAGGGGGGATTGGAGTTGGCTGTGTGTGCTCACACTGAGTGACTCATCGCTACCCCTCGCAGGGCTGGAGTAGGGCTGTCCGTCTCTGTCTCTGTCCCCCACCCAAACCCCCCACTGAGTGCAGTCGCAACACCCTGGGACGCTCACGCCAAAACAAGAATTCACACTCATACACTCCCTCGCTCGCTCGCACATCGACCGCACAAGAATACACACATTAAAGCAGTTCTGTGCACAAACTCACAGAGATATACACATATGCTCAAGCATAGAAACACGTACGCACACACAGAGTAATGCGTCCTAATATTTCTCTGACCATCATACCAGCGGCCATCTTGTTTGTTCCAGACTCCCTTGTCTCTGCTCTGTTCACACACTCACAGAAATGTACGCATAATGTTCAAGCATAGAAACACGTACGCACACACAGAGTAATGCGTCCTAATATTTCTCTTGACCATCATACCAGCGGCCATCTTGTTTGTGCCAGACTCCTGTGTCTCTGCTCTGCAGAGGCGGGGATGGGGGTCGATTGAGGACGAGACTGGCATCCTAATTGGGGCTCTGGCATCTTTTGTTCTCGCTTGTTATGAGAAGTGCTTGTTTTTCTCTCCTGCGTTTGGTGCCTTTGTGACTGACGTACTGGAGATCTCTCCCTGTGTGATCAATCTCCATCAGTTTTTTTACGATGTCCTCTGAGGTAACTCTACAGGGTGGGCTCTTGGTTGCACTCACACTCACACACACACACACACACACACACACACACACACACACATACATATCTCAGGCTCTCGGTTGCAGTCATGAATAGCTTCTGCCCCACAAGGTCTCATCAAAGGCACTTTCTCTTCAAGTGCCATTGGACAGCATGTTCCAAGATGTGTGCATTGCATGCATGCCCCCCCCCCCTCTCTCTCCCTCTCTCTCGCTCACACACACACACACACACACACACACACACACACACACACACACACACACACACACACTGCATATATAGGCCAAGCAGGGCTCGCTCATGACTCAGTCCCACAGCAGCCCAGTGTAAGAGAGAGGCTCATCAATAATAGATGAGGTTTTACTTTGTCACTACTGGGGGTTATTCTCACATTAATAATTTGCTGGGCAGAGGCTTCAGGATGAGGGTTTCTCTCTCTCGTTCCCTCTCTTTCTCTCTACTATCTCTCCCCTCTGTCTTGCTCTCTCCATCGTCTCCCTCTAATCCCCCCCCCCCCCCATCTCATTCCTGCTTGTCTCACTCTGTCCCACATGTATTTCTTTGCTCTCCAGAAATGACTATTTGTATTCTGTTGCAGTTCCATGTGTTGTTCTCCGCTGCCTTGTAAGGTTATTTAGCTGGCATGAGAATGAAACTATGAGAGGTGTGCTCCGAAGCACTTCTTCTTCTGAACACCCACCACTGCCTCTCGAGTATTACCCCTCCTTACCCCTCCACTCTCTGCTACTATCTGTCGATGAGGAATAGATACTGCGTTTACCATTGAGCCCTCAGCACCCACCTCTGTTTGATTTCCTGGGTATCAACGTGCTGAGCCGCTGAGTAGCCATGGCAATGGAATGTTTGCCTTTGGAATTGATAACAGCCCCAGTTCCTTGTGGGCTCCTTCGGATGAAAGTGTCAGTCAGTTCTGCTTCCTCAACAGGATGTGTTTCCACTGCTTTGGACACCCTTAACAGAGAGGTGTGGCGGCATTATTTTATCATTATTCGGAGCACATTCATCGTCAAGGATCAATGTAATGTGCTTTATTAACATCACTCTGTGGTGTATAACAATACCGAAAAGCAAAAGCATGAGTTTGTACGTCAAATAAATGAGAATAAGGGAATAAGTCATGAAGATCTTTGTGTTGGCGGCGCCTTGTGTGGGTTTCCATGTGTGAGCTGTAATGGCTGCAGCCAGTGGCAGTCAGGAAAGAGGGCCTGGGCTCAGCTCAGCTTCTCCCCCATCAGCAGTTTGGGGCCGACAGTGGCAGGGGGAGGATGCTGAGTGGCTTTACACGGGGCCAGGAATGTCAGGCCCCTGCTGTAAGCCCCTGTCACATGACCCACACCACCACTGACACACACACACACACATTCTCTCTCTCTCTTTCTCTCTCTCTCTCTCCCACTCTCTCGCATGCCCTCTCTTCTCTCTCTCTCTCTCTCACCCTCTCTCTCTCTCTCTCTCTCTCTCTCTCTCTCTCTCTCTCTCTCTCTCTCTGCCTCTGCCCAGGGCTGCTGAATGCCCCATAAGCGAGGGAGAGGTCACAGTTCAAAGTGCAGTTTCCTGAAAAGAGCCGCTTGTCGCTTGAGAAATGTGCAGCGTTAGCCGTACTTAGCGTTGGGAGCAGGCTTAGGGTGGTGTGAGTGTGGACACACCTGACCTCTCCCTCCTGGCGCGTGCATCCAAACCACATCCTCAGGAGTCAAGACGAGTAGGAAAAGTAGTAGATGTTTTAGAAACTGCACTTCTTGGGGGGGGTGTGTGTGTGTGTGTGTGTGTGTGTGTGTGTGTGTGTTGGCTTGCATGTGTGTGTTGGCTTGCTTGCAGGGAGAATGGCAACAACTCTGCTTTCCCTGTGAGAAACAGTCAAGAATAAATAAATGGTAATACACAGCTGTCAGAGGAAGCTGAAAACATTTTTGCTGAACAGTAGAGAACTGGGAAAGAAATAACAATGGAACCTTCATGTGTAATGGCGTTTGAATCAAAGACCACGTACAAAAGCACCTGCAAACACACATTCAAAAGCTATTTTATTTTGCACATACACACACACACACACACACAAATACTCCTCCAGAACCATATTCGGTGGTACTACCAGCATGTCCAAAGAAGCATGAATTCCCCTTCATTCCTGCGTCGACCCCGGGGCTTCTGGGAAAGCGTAACACAGCAGCCAGCCTAGGAGCTCTGCTCTGCTCTCCCGTCCTCTCCCCTTTCAGGGAATTTCCTCCTCTGGTTTTCCCAAAAGTGGGACACGAGGAGGAGATGAGACGGAGCCGGAGAGGGAGGGAGGGGTGCGGCGGCTGCAAGGTGTCTGGGCCCATTAGGACAACTCCAAGTTGAGGCCGTGAAAGCGGAGTTTCCCTTTTTCCGTGGAATTCTTGTTTTCCAAAATCACTCTCTTGTTCTTTTTTTTCTTCTTGTTCTCTCTTTTAAAGCCAAGTGTTACAGGAAGATGAAAGGCAGTGTTGTGTTTTGGTTTGGTCCATATCTGATGAAGATGTCAGCCTGAGCATTTGGGAAACTCACACCCTCCGTGTCTGCTCTCTCTCTCACACTCACTCACTCACTCTCTCTCTCTCTCTCTCTCACTCACTCACTCACTCACTCATTCACTCAGTCACTCTCTCGCTCTCTCTTTCTCTCGCTCTTTGTTAATCTCTCTTTCTTCCTCTCTCTGTTTCAGCGTTTCATCCAGTATCTGGCCTCCAGGAACACGCTGTTCAACCTCAACAACTTCCTAGACAAAGGAGCGTTGCAAGGTGGGTACATTCTCCCTCTCTCCCTCTCTTCCTCTCTCTCTCTCTCTCTCTCTCTTTCATCATCCGTGTCTGTATTTCCTAGTCTTTGCCCCTCTGAGTATTTGTCTCTACCTGTCCTGTTTCTGTCTCCGAGACACACTTCTTCTCCTCTCTCTCTTTCTCGCTCTCTCTCTATTGCGCTCACTTTCCCTCTCTCTTTTGTGCTCTCTATCGCTCTCTCTCTCTCTCGTTTGCTCCCCCTCTTCTCTGTCTGTGTCACACATGGACATCACTCTCACCCGCTCGTGCCTGACGTCCCCCTGTCTTGTGTTGTCTCCTGCAGGTTACGACATGTCCACCTTCATCAGGCGCTACAGCCGCTACCTGAATGAGAAGGCCATGTCCTACCGGCTAGTGGCTGTGGACTTCACCAAGATGAAGAGAGGGTAACACACACACAAACACCACACACACACACACCACAGACACACACCACAGACACACACCACAGACACATACAAGCATACATATACACACACACACACACACACACACACACACACACACCCCTCCACATAGTCAGCCCCAATACCCCAAAGCCCTCATAATGAACACACCCCGGGTGATCCATCGAGCCCCCCAAAAGTAGCCTTCAGGGTTGCCCAAAACAGGCCTTCAGGGTGGTCCCGTCTCTGTCAGATAGATCCCCTCAGCCCACACCTCTCTCTCTCTCTCTCTCTCCCAATATCCTGATTAGTGTTTCTAAAAGCAGAATGTCTGGTGGCTTTTTGGTAACAGACAGGTCCCCCCCCTCTGTGATCGAGCCGCTCCAAATCCTGATTTAGCCCTGCTTAGGAAAAGGGGACCAGGAGCAGTCTCTTATCTGCACCATATTTGGAAACACACACTCCTCTTCTCCCCTCTCCTCTCCTACCCTCTCTTCTCTCTCTCTCCCTCTTCTCCTCTCCTCTACCCCCTCCTTTTCTCCCCCTGATTAATGTTGGTCAAGCTGGAGGGGATCTTTGCAAGTCCGATCTCCTGTCTATTAGCTCCTAAGCCTATTATCTTCAGCTGGTCTCTCATGCTGGTCTGATCCCTGATGTGTCTGTGTGAAGAGTGTGCGTGTCAGGGCCAGTCTGGAACCTCTCTCCCCGTGCCATGGTCAGCCTTGCCCTTGAGTAGACCGCTCTGAACAACCCCCCCCCCCCCCCCACACCCCCTGCCGTAGGGGATAGTCTGGAACATGGTGTTATGTCCCCAACAGAACAGGTGAATTATGACGAGAAGAGGGAACCTGACCCCTTTTTGTCTGTGTGTGCGTGTGTGTGTGTGTGTGTGTGTGTGTGTGTGGGGGGGTGTGTGGGGGTGTGTGTGTGTGTGTGTGTGTGCCTCTCCTGCAGTATCGATGGAGTCATGCGCACCATGACCACGGAGAAGCTGATCAAAACCCTGCCTATCATTCAGAACCAGCTGGACGCACTGCTCGACTTCCAGGTACTTTGAACGCCGATCTGTGTGTGTGTGTGTGTGTCTGCCTGCCTGTCTGCATGTTTCTGTACCAACTAATGGAGCTCTTGAGAACCGGGCCCAGTTGCTTGTGCAGAAATCTTTCAAAACCATGTGACACACTTGAACTTAAGTGACAGGACACAGTCTGAATGTGCCAGAGCATATTGGAGCTTGGAGAGTTCTGGGAGACACTTGTACTAAAATTAACATATGCCTGTGTGTGTGTGTGTGTGTGTGTGTGTGTGCGCGTGTGTGCGTGTGCGTTTGTCTGCGCGCATCTGTCCAGGCGAATCCCAACGAGCTGACAAATGGTGTGATCAACGCCGCCTTCATGCTGCTCTTCAAAGACTCCATCCGCCTGTTTGCCGCCTACAACGAGGGAGTCATAAACCTGCTGGGTAAGAGCGCCGAAGACCGCCACGTCCTCCCCTCTGCCCCCCTCCTCCTCCTCCTCCTCCTCTTACCAGTGTACGTATCAGTCCATGCCAGCACAGTCTGTAGTCTGTGGCCACCAGCGAGGATCACTGCCAAAAGTGAACAGCATAAAACCTGAAGGTTTCTGCAGTGATGGATCGTGGGTAGCCAACCACAGGTCACACACTGTCGCTTTGCTATGCACAGTCAACATAAAGATGTCCAATGTCCTCGTGGGCGTTCACTGGCATTTATTTACTGGTTACTACTAAAGTGGAAGTAGCGGGTAGGAAGGCATTTGGGTGGTGTCTTAGACCGACCACGTCACTGGTGCCCACTGGCCTTTGGTCGAACACATACCACTTCCATGCCCACATCCACGGCTGAAGTGCTCTTGAGCAAGGCACCTAACCCCGATCACTGCTCCCCGGGCGCCGCCAAAGGCAGCTCACTGCTCCGGGTTAGTGTAACTTCTCTTCACTGTGTGTGTTCACTGGGTGCTGTGTGTGTCACTACCCTGGATGGGTCAAATGCAGAGGTGGATTTCAGAGTGTGTGTGTCTACACCACCTCTGCCATAGAGTTACTTTCAGTTTCACTACCAATGACGTGTAGACTTCGGCGATTAACTGCATGTGAATTACACTGATGCCGGATTGGGGGCTTTTTCAAGTGGACTTGCCCTGTGTACACGTCCTAGTACACTTAGTACACTTTACCCTGTGTACATGTCTGTGTGCACTTCTGCTTTCTATATTAAGCAGCACAGCTAATCAAGTCAGGTGTTCTTCCTGTTTATGTTGCTGCATTGTGTTTCATATTAGGATATAAAAGGAAGCACCTCGTTGGGTGGTGTCATTGACGTTATTGGCCAGTGTAGCTAAACTAGCAAAGCAGGGTGGTGTCAGTACCAGGGTCATAGTTTCAATTCCCACGGAACACGCACTTCTGTACATACTTTAGTCTAAGTAGCTTTAGGCTCAGTATACTTTACTTATTCATGTAAGAATGTATTGTTGCATGGCAGTAATCCTTAATCTAATCCAAATATCAATTATGTCTGGCAACATTTACTTTTATTCCAATACTATACTGGTTGATTAGTTTGCTGGAAATAATGTGGAACCAAAAATGTAATTGATTCTTGCTTAATTTGCTTTGAAGAAGAGTACGAGTTTTACAGCATTGTGTGTGGTGCAGTGCTTCTATGCTGAGTTGTGGATGCCCTTGACGGTGCTAAATCACTTAAGGTTTTATTTTTCTCCCCAAATGCACCAAGTGAAGTGGCTGTGCTTAAGAGGGAAAATAACTCTCTTCATAATCTGACACTCTCTCTCTCCCCCTTTTCCTCCTCTTCCCCTTTTTTTGTTCCTCAGAGAAATATTTTGACATGAAGAAAAACCAGTGCAAAGACGCCCTGGACATTTACAAGAAGTTCCTCTACAGAATGACCAAGCTCTCTGAGTTCCTCAAAGTGGCTGAGGTACAGTGAGCCTTTTGATGCATGGACCTATATACTAGCAATTATGTTCTGTTAGTCGCACAGGAAATGCACACTTTCAACACTGACATAATGGATCTTTACCCGAATCTAGCAGGCTTTTTTTGTTTTTTTCTCTCTCTTTTTCCCGCTTGCTCAGATTATATAGTAGTCAGTGGATGGACATGTTGTTATCTTAAAACGCTCCCCTTCTACATAGGCTATTACAGATGAGAGGATTTTTTTTTTTTAATAAAGTGGAACAGAAACATCTTCCACCATTTGCCTGTGTGCCACTGCAATTAGACACACACACACACACACACACACACACACACACACACACACACACACACACACACACACACACACACACACACAGCCAGAAACCTTTCCCCTATGGCGCTGTGAGTTATTAGAGCTTTTCAGTTCTGAAGCCTTTTAGCATAAGTGACTTCAATCAATGGGGCACTCACAAGGCCTCCTAACCTATCTATAAGAAAAGATCAGGGACTCATACAGGGCCCTCATCAGAAGCAGCCAGGCATGCGGCCTCCGTGAACGCACTCCCCAGCTCGCTCTCCTCCTCCTCCGTTCGCCATCCAGACTGGAAGAGATTTCATTTCACGCGCCTGCAGACCTATACAAGCTGTTAGCCGCTGTCACTCCGCCCTGCAGTCACTTTGAGAGCCTTTCAATCTCAGCAGCCCTACGGCTGGTCTCAGGCCAGTTATGATGTGATAAAAGATTATCTTCAAGTTTTAAATATGCGCCAAAACCGCTTGTTCACTTCCTGTCGAGGGGAAAGCAAATGAAGGTTGGTTGCAGTTTTAGATGTGTTAAAAAAAAAAAAAAAAAAAACAATTCTAGGAATAATGCAGGTTCCTCATACAAACTAAACTCCTACACACAGCTAGGGCCGAGATAGACTTGCTTCTTCCTCTTCTAATAAATGGTCTGCGAGGAGCATGGTCTTAGAAATCCCAACACAACTGCCTTACACACACACACACGACTCCCTCATACCCAGCGGCCCCCCCCTATCTGGCCCTGCCCTAGTCCTTTACCATGGAGAGGCCGCGTCCCTTGGAAAGACCCACACCCTCAGGGAGATCAGCCTCACATTTTAAACCGTCCATTTATACAATATTTCAGCCACCCCCACCTCCTTTCATTCGTCTTGTCTCTTTCTCTCCCCTTCCCCCGCTTTCTCCTCTCTCTCTCTCTCTCTCTCCCTCTCTGCCTCTCCATCTCTCTGCTTTTCTCACTCTCTCTTTGCCTTTCTCTCTCACTCTTTCTCTGCCTTTCTCTCTCTCTCTCTCTCTCTCTCTCTCTCTCTTCCCCTCTCTCTTCATCTCCCTCTCTCTCTCTCTCTCTCTCTCTCTCTTTCTCTCTCCATTTCTCCCTCTCTCTCTCTCTCTCTCCCTCTCTCTCTCTCCCTGTCGAGTTATGATCTGGCTGCATATGTATATATATGCACAGTAATCTTCTCAAAGGGCTCTAAGCTGTGGCGGTCCCGTGGGGTCCTTTGCCAGTAGCTTCTCAGTCTTCCCCTTAAAATAAACCAGGATGGAGGGAGACTGTTCCGTTCTCTGCTGAAGCTCTGTTCTCACACAGCGCTCTCTCGCTCTCTTCCTCCCTCCATATCTCTCCCTCTCACTCACTCTCCCTCTCTCTCACTCTTCCTCCCTCCATTTCTCTCCCTCTCACTCACTCTCCCTCTCTCTCACTCTTCCTCCCTTCTTTCTCTCTCTTTCTTACCCCCCCACCATCTCTCTCTCATTCTCTCTCCCTCCCTCTCACTCTTGCCTCCTCTCTCTCACTCTTGCACCCTCTCTTTCACTCTTTCTCCCTCTCTTTCTCCCTCCCTCTCTCTTTCTACCTCCCTCTCTCCCTTCCTCTCACTCTTTCTCCCTCTCTCTCACTCTTTCTCCCTCTCTCTCACTCTTGCTCCCTCTCGCTCACTCTTGCTCCCTCTCTCTCACTCTTTCTCTCCCTCTCTCTCTCCCTTTCTCTCTCTCTCTCCCTCCTGGATTTGATAGTTATGGTTTAAGACTCCCCCTCCCCCTCCCAGAGCTCATGAGTTTCCACAGTGCTTTGCTGTCTTATTCCTCCTCCTCTTCCATCACCAACTTTCTGATTTAGTTACTGTTTTTCTTTTTTTTTCTGATACAGACAGGTTGGAATTGTTGTCAAGTAGACTTTTCATTCTCTTGGAAAGTTGTGCCAGAGAATATATTATCATATATATTAAGTAATATGAAGTCGCAAACCCAGTTATTTTCACTTTAGCTTCGCTGGGAAAAGTTTGACGTTATTTGCCTGTTATGAAATTCAAATATTTAGTTTTTGTTTTGATTTCATTTTGTTTTCTTTCCTTTTGTTGTTTGTGTTGAAGTGCTTTTAACTGTTTGCGTCCACAGTAATGTCACCTGTCTGAGACACCATTGCATATCACGGTCCTCTGTGTTTCAGTGCATTTGTATGGGCATGCCTGAGCTCCCCGTGCTTCAGTTGTGTTCTCATTTCACTGCATGAAGTAATGAGCCTTTATTTTTTTTATGTTTTCTTTTTGTTTTATGTTTGTTCTTGTCTCCTCCTCCTCTTCCTCCACCACCTCCTCCTCCTTTTTTGTTTGTCATGTTCTTTTGTTTTTTGTTCGTTTTTTTTTTTTTTTTTTTTTTTTGGATTTGTGACACAGCAAGTTGGGATTGATCAGGGAGACATCCCAGATCTGACTCAGGTCAGTGTGCATCTCATAGCCAATCCTCTCCTCTCTCCTCTCCTCTCCTCTCCTCTCCTTCTCTCCTCTCTTTTCGGTTTCCTTTCCTAGACTTCACCCCTCGCTCATTTCTCCTCATACCACAGTCTACCCACTTTCCTCCAGTTTGGTCATCCTCTTACTGTTTGTGTGTGACTCGCTGTGTGTCTTTCCCTCCTGACCTCCTTCCCTTTGACCTGTAATCTCTCTTGTGTGACTCAAAATGTCCTCGTCCTCATTCCCTTTCGAAATGTCCAAATGTTTGTTGCTTTACATGGTGTTTTTCATGTAATTATTATTTATTTCATCTTATTTTGCATAGAAACCATCTAATTTCGATAGGTGTCCAAAACAGGAAAGGGCTTTAATATGATGACCGTTTAGGCAGTAAGAAGTCGAAGTGCGGTGTTAATGCAGCAGTCTTGCCTTGTTTGTTTGTTTGTTTGTTTGTTTGTTTGTTTATTTGTTTGTTACTTCTCTGATGTGATGTCTGGTGCTGTTCCTGGGCGGGTAGTTAGGCGGGAATGCTTAGCGTTTGTAACGGCGCTCTCGTTGTTCTTGTTGCAGGCTACTAAAGGACCATATCTTGTAGGTGGTGGGTTATATACTGCTTGCTATTCTGGCTTTGTGCTGCCACAAACCTAGTTTGTGCTTGTCCTCGTGGGCGTAGGGTCATGTCAATCGTCCCTTGTTATGGCTAACCCACATGGCCTGTGTTTTTATTTATTTATTATTTACTTCTCTCTTCAAACCCAAGTTTGAACGCATGTTGCCTTTGCTAATGCTCTTGCTCGGAAATCAAAGGTTGCTTGAATGAATTAAGACCCCAAAAAATACCAAAAACCTTGTCAAAGGATTTGTTTTTTTGGAATGGCAGCAAGAAGCAGCAAAGGACAGACAGTCTGTCTCCTTTTCTTGTTCCCCCATTGGTTATATTCCTTGTAACGTTTTTACGGATGAGCCCTTCTCCTCTCTCGTCTTGGCGTACAATATGGCGTTCAGTGGCAGCCCCATCCCCCTATCCACCAGCTCGCCCCAAATTTTGGCTTCTCTTTCTTAGTTGAGTTATTACAGTGCAAGATTTCTCCAGAGGTGTCTGGTGGAAATGATCCAGACCCTGAGACCAGTATTGGCAAGACTATGTATTTAAAAAAAGTAGCGAAAGAGTAAAAGAAAATAAAAAGAAGCCTTCCATTTGTTTTTCATTTTGAAACGAATGGATTTCAATCTGCTGTCTAAAATAAGCCGATTGTGTTTACGACGGTCAATTGGCAAGTCCTTCAGAAGGAAGACACTTTGTGGCGGCCATATTTGCATTGACCTTCCCCAGAAGTGCGGCTTCAAACAGAGGAATCGATCTCCGCGTCGTCCCCTCTTCTAAGCACACGAAGGCTCTAACACACATGCACACTTAACTTCGAAAAGTCATTTTCGCATGCCTTTGTAGTGATTTATTCTTTGACTTTTTTTTTCTTTTCTTGTGAGGATTGTGGATCTACTAACCCAACTCCTTTAGCTGATGTGGTCATCAGACTAAGTTTTGGCATCTGAGCCTGCCTGCACAGAGTTACTGGCATCCCCGTGCCTGACCGCAGTGGAGTGTGTGTGTGTGTGTGTGTGTGAGTGAGTTTTGGCCGAGGAGAGAGGGGCCATCTATAAGAGTGCATGTTTTCTCAAACCTCCCCTCCTCTTCTCTCTTCTCTCCTCTCCTCTTTTCCTCCGTCGTTGTCCCACGGCTTACCAAGCCTCTTTTCCTGTGTTGCTGTCTCTCCTTTCCCTGAAAAACTTGTGAACATGATATCTATATGTGTGTGTTCTGAATGTGTGAATGCTTTAATGTGTGCGTTTGGTTATCTGTGTGTGAGAGTGTGGAGTTCTGCTGGAAGTGTGTGCGTCAGTTCTTGAATGTGAATGAGGTGTGTGTGTGTGTGCGTGCGTGCCTGTGCCTATTTTTGAACGTGAGTGACTGTAAGTGTGCGTAATTAAAATAGATGTGTGTGGATGTCTTGTGTTTATTATGTCTGTGTGTCTATCCGTGTGTCTGTGGTTTGTGTGTGTCTGTCTGTGTGGGTGTGTGTGTGTGTGTGTGTGTGTGTGTCTGTGGTTTGTTTTTGTGTGTGTGTGTGTATGCATGTATGTGTGTGTGTGTGTGTGTCTGTGGTGTGTGTGTGTGTGTGTGTGTGTGTGTGTGTGTGTGTGTGTGTGTGTCTGTGGTGTGTGTGTGTGTGTGTGTGTGTGTGGGGATGTGGTAATTCTCTGACCCCCAGCCCTCTGTGCCCTCCCTCAGGCTCCCAGCAGCCTCCTGGAAGCTCTGGAGCAGCACCTGGCCTCTCTGGAGGGCAAGAAGACCAAGGACTTCTCCGCAGACACCAGGTACACCTGCCACAGGGCAGAACACACACACACACACGCACACACACAAATAACACACACACACACACACACACACCAGGTACACTGCTTCCAGTCGCACTCCCAGTGCGCGCCGACCTGCTTCTGTCAGGCCGCAGACACTCTCAGAACAGGAGGGGAATTCGCTAGAGTTGGTGTGGTCTAATTCTCTGTCTCTGTCCCCAATTTCTCTTTGTCAACTGTTGCTGGTCTTTCTTCACGATTGTCTCACACACTGTTTCTTCTCACTTATCTGTCTCTCGTTCTCTCCTCCTCTCCCTTACTTTTATTTTTATCTCTCTTTTGTGACCACTCCTTAACCATTCTCCTCCCTCCTTCTCCCCCCCACCCCCCTTTTTCTCTCTCTCTCTTTCCCTCTCCCTCCTCCCTCTCCCTCCTCCCTGTCTATCTCCTCCCTCTTTTCCCTCTCTTTCCCTCTCTCTTTTCCCTGTCTATCTCCTCCCTCTTTTCTCTCTCTCTTTCCCTCTCTCTCCTCCCCCCCCCCTTCTTTTTCTCTCTCTCTTTCCCTCTCTCTCCTCCCTGTCTATCACCTCCCTCCCACAGGGCCAACACCCTGTCCAGCGCTGTGTCGTCCCTCTCCAACACAGGCATGTCCTTCAGCCGCATGGATGAGAAGGAGAAGCAGCAGGCGCTGGAGGAGGAGCAGGCCCGCATCCAGGCACTCAAGGTGGGCCACAGGAACACTCACAGCCCCCCAGGACCTCCGGTGAGGACAGTTCACCAGAGCCACCACTGCCCTCAAGCAAATAAATAACATGCCTTTGATTATTAACTTTTGTCCTGGGGGGGGGGGGGATATGTGGAAGTTGGTGAAACCTGAGTATTGCCACAGTTGAGCTGGCGGCTTACTGGGATTACTTGCATGGTCGCTGCAAACATGGCAACAACATGGATATCCTGTAAGCTGCTGTTATTAAGTGTGCTAGTAGAGCAATAGCCAATGAAATACTACACCTTCGAGCCACTACTGTACACAGGGGAAGGATAGTGTATGGATTGAGGTATTCTGTATGTTAACTTATATGTTAGCATAACTCGCTAACCAAAATATTTTAAACCATCCTACAAGCTATTGAGTTGCAATTGCACTAACCAGCTCCACATTATAATTTCATTATATGTTAATCAAGTATCTCGAACACGGGCACAGAGGCGCTTCCTGAAGCGTGCTATTCGACTGAGCTGAGGAGAGATCAGTTTGTGGATTAGACTCCTAATTAGTGGTGGATTCCACACACTCCAAGCTGCCAGTGGAATTCAGATTAAGTATGACTGACTGCTGATTTATTGATGCAAGACCTCAAAAGCCCCAAAAAATTGCAGAAGCGCATCCACCCATCAACACCAATGCCCCCAAAAGGAGCTCCGTTCTCCTCCATAGGAGCTGGCCCTCTGGGCTCCCATTAATATGCCTTCATTGAGAGAGGATTGGTTTCTCCTGTGTGTGTGTGTGTGTGTGTGTGTGTGTGTGTGTGTGTGTGTGTGTGTGTGTGTGTGTGTGTGTGTGTGTATATATATATATATATATCCGGTATAATGTTTAATTGTCTGAGCTCTATTTTGACTGCTAGCTATATGCTTAGCAACGCAACCTTCACTACATTCCAGAGCAATAGATCAGTGGTTAAGCCATACGTTCTGAAATGGTTCTGGATGGCTCAAGGTTATTCCCCATAATCTTTTACCCTACGTACAGTTGCGTTGGTACATTATGTACCTTCTGTATTTACTTTGCTTGAGGAGCAGAAATTACAATGCTCATGTTTGTGCTTTATGAAACCGCATACATCTGATAAAACGCAAATATCAAGGCCACCGCCTGTGGGACTCCTCCCCGCCATCTCTAAAGGCCAGAGCCATCGTTATTGCTACGCCAAGAGTCCTTAGCAGCAATATAGCCACCCCCCCATTGCTTTCACTACGCCATGGTACAAATTATGAACATTCCTCTAACATGATGATGAATTACAGTCCCCTTCCACTTGCTCAAAATGGAGCTAATTGTTTGCTAATCCCGATTATCCATGCTGTGTGGGCTCAAACGGAGTGGTTGGCTCAACTTGGAAAAATCCCTCATGGAGAACTTACTCTACTACATGCTCGCTCTCTCTCTCTCTCTCTCTCTCTCTCTCTCTCTCTCTCATTTCAGTCTGTATCAACTCAACTAAATCTTGGCTACACGAAATGGCATCACCATGCATAATGTATATTTCAGTAAGCATTTGCAAGAATTGTGTATTGAGTGGAAAAAGGTTGTGTGTGTGTGTGTGTGTGTGTGAAGGGAAACTGACTGACATGATTCTCTCAGTCGAGTTGTCATGTCTCTCCATCTGAGATGCCTCTCCCAGAATGCCTTGCCTGCGCTCAGCTCGAGGCCTCCTGCACCTGCTCTTCTGGGTCGGTCGGTCGGTCGGTCGGTCGGTCGGTCTGTCGGTCGAACTCTCCCCGCTCTCCCACATCAGTGTGAACCCCTCAGCCAGTCTCTCCCACATCAGTGAACCCCTCAGCCAGTCTCTCTGATCCGCCTGAGAAGCGCTGGGTTTCCCCCAGAGGGGGTTGGGATGAGTTCTCAGGGCCCTTGGCCAGCATCGCTGGTGCAGCGTCACAGGGAACATTGTGTCCCAGCAGCACAGGTGCTGAATTTAGCCTGGGTACTGAGAGTGCCCCAGTCTCGTCAATGATTGCCCAGGGGGAGAGAGGGGAGAGGCGGGCAGGGCGTGCCAGGCTCATGCTGCCCTGGGTCTTTGGCAGGGTTGTCCTCCATATTGGACAGAGAGATGAGCAACACTGACCTCAGTCTCTGTATTTTTTCCTCTCGCTCATTCTCATCCACTCACTTAGCTTCTCCTACTGGGCTGTCTCTCTCTCTCTCTCTGTCTTTATTTCTTTCTCTCTCTCTCTCTTCATTTCTCTGTCTTTTACTTTCTCTTGGAGTCTCTAATTCTACCTGTCACATGTCCCTCAAAAGCTTTCGATGTTTTTCCCACAGTTGCTATCTCTTTACACACTCAACCACACGCAGACAAACATTCTCTCTCTCTCTCTCTCTCTCTCTCTCTCTCTCTCTCTCACTGACTCAAACACACACACACACACACACACACACACACACACACACACCCACCTTGGCTCACTGTTGCGATAGCAATGTCAGTGTCCCAAAGTGCACTCCGTGTACAAAACAAACCGCTGCGTCAAACGAGGGCAGGGTAGCGCAGGACAGGGCGGCGTGAATTACTTCAGAGGAGTGCAGATACAGTCTATATACACACACACACACACACACACACACACACACACACACACACACACACACACACACACACACACACACACACACACACTCTCTCTGTTTCTCATTCACTTTGGTTTCCATGCTGTGTTAGACTCCAGCTGCTTCCCTCTGGTGCTCTGACACCCTCCTCTCACAGACAGTGAATGGGCTTTTTTTCTTTTCCTTTTTCTTTGCTCTTCTTATGCTTAGAAATGGAGCCTGGGTGTTAATCTAATGTTGATCTTCGTTCTATTTACCTTTACACTTTGTTCTATTTACCTCATTTGTTTGCAGAAGATTATGTGGCTCTGTGAAAATAGCCTCGTTATAAAACAGTGTTGAGGGCTCAGTGAGATTGCTACACCCTGTTTTTATACGATACGGTTAAGCATTTGTGAACACTTTGTGATTGCAATTCATAAGACAACAGGTGGTCTTGGGGAGGTATCCGTCATTTAGAATAATTGATTACTGAAAAAGCTTCATTGAGCAATTAGATTGAGCAATTAGATTGAGCAAGTGCTTGGGCAATCAGTATTGCACAGAGCCCTGTTATTTTAATCATGGCGTCCGTGTAAGGCAAGCCCATAGTGGTCATGGATCTAATCAGCCGTTTCAGCCATATTAGTCACTTTGTCTGATAGAATGACTGGCGGTCATATAGACTGGCTGGACTTTGATCACATGCATCTTGTAGGGCCTTTTACAGCTAGCTAGGTGTGCCGTAAATAGAACACATGAAGAGGGGGGATTGACTGTGTAAGAAAATCAGCTTCTGTAGCTACAAATTACTATGCGATAAAGATGTATTCCAGGGCGGATTGTTCTGGAACTGTTGACGATTCATTCTTTTCCCTCTAGCATGCTGTCTGTGCAAAGTGCCTCTTCCCAGAATTACTGTCAGCAGAGGTGACATTATGGAGTAGACATGATGCTGGAAGGTGCCGGGGGTCTCCCCTCATACGGCTCTGGCAATAAACAGCCTGTGAATCACCATTTCCATATGTTCCTGCAAGAAAGGAATTGTGCACGGTTTGATACATCATGGAAGCAAGCCAGTTATGTGCATGTATGCATACTCAACAAGATACGAGAAGCAGTTTTTACGGGCTAGGCGATATGATTATAAATAGAGAATATGTTACGTTTTAATATATATATATATATATATATATATATATATATATATATATATAACTGGTCTGCAGTACAGTACAGAAACAGTTTAAGAACCCAAGTGGTCAGAGTTGACCTCTTACTTAGATAGCTTCTCCCTTTGAGGGGTCAAAGGTCACCGTCATTTGAACTTTCCTTGAATACACAATGAGTTATTTTCACGTAACATTTGTTGTCTGCAGCTTGTCAGAATGCGTGACCAGAGCAGACCCTCACAGACTGACAGAGCTGCCTTGAGAACAGTGCTGGCACTAAGGGCTTTACTCTTCCGCCCTTGCCAGTCTGCTGCCCCTGTGGGAATCAGCGGGTACTGCGCCATGTTATGCTGGGCTTGGCCTTGCCAGGCACCCACACTTGCAGAGAATAGGAGCGCTACAGGTCACTTTAATTTGAATTTGCCATCAATTTCGTGAATGCAAGATTAATGCTGTTTCTCGCTCACAGTGTGTGGGTCACAGGGTCTTGTCCAGGTAGCATTTCAATTGAATATGGCCTCTCTCTGCACTGTAAGGCACTTTTAGTGGAACAGTTCCCTGAATTGACTATTAAATAGGAATGTGTGTGTGGCATGGTCCATGGTGACCCATGTAGCCACGAATGTGACGGAAGTCCTTGAATTGCATTTGATTTATAAATGCCCATTATACCCGTACAGAGACATTTTCCTTAGAAAAAGAACACCATGCAGTGTTTCCCCTAGGTTTGCTTAGGGGGGGGAGGGGGATGGCGGCAGGGGCGCGATGCGCCGCGGCGGCGGGATGCGCTGCGGCGGACACAAACACTTAAATGAATGAATTATGATGTTCATGTGTTTCTTTTAATGACAGCAGTCAATATAACATCTTACAGTAACAGTATGCAACAATTATACTTCAGGATTAGGGGTTAGGATAAGCAGTTTTACTTATAAAAAAAAGTATAATTTTACATGTTTTATGGTAAAGGTAACCTTAAATGACTTATTTTGTGATCTGGCGCTATATTTATAAAATAAAAAAAATAATAATATATATATATATTTTTTTATAAATCACAATTATCTTGAGCTTCCAGGGGGGGCGGGCGGGGCCGTTGGGGGGGCGGGGCGCCACCCTAATATCATTGTAGGGGAAACACTGCCATGTTGACTGAGTTCAGGCTTGGTTGTGGGAAAGCACTCTGAGCCTGTAAGCTACAGAGAGCAAGAGAACTGGATGTTGCTTTCTCTAGGTCACAGAAAACATATTTCTTCCCTGAAATGGGACTTGAGGCCGTGAAAAAGGTAATGAGTACAAAAACTGTCTTGACCCCCCTCGCCTCGCCCCCCGTAAATTTGCCCGATTGGTTTGTCACGGTTGGCAGTAATAATGTAGAGAGCAATGAGACGCCACAGAGGAGCCTGTGCAGTCAAGTGCTTACCTAGTGCTAACTGTTGAGCTATCCTGTGCAGTTCAGCGCTAACCTGGTGCTAACTGTTGACCTATTCTGTGCAGTTCAGTGCTAACCTGGCACTAACTGTTGATCTACCCTGTGCTGTTCAGTGCTAACCTGGTGCTAACTGTTGACCTATTCTGTGCTGTTCAGTGCTAACCTGGCGCTAACTGTTGACTTACTCTGTGCTGTTCAGCGCTAACCTGGCGCTAACTGGTGACCTATCCTGTGCTGTTCAGTGCTAACCTGGTGCTAACTGTTGACCTATCCTGTGCAGTTCAGGGCTAACCTGGTTCTAACTGTTGGCCTATCCTCCGCTCCCATCTGTCCTGCAGGACCAGAGACTGAAGGAGATCGGCATGCAGACCCCCTCTGCCTCCCCCACCACACAGTCCTTGGGCAGCGCCCACAACCACAACTCCGGCATGGACCCCTTCGCCAACGCTGCCAACACCCCCTCCACTAACAGGTAACACAATTATGCCACGCAGTTCGGTGCCAATGTACTTCATACGCCGTTGCCTACTCCTACACTGCTTAGTTTAAAAGCTGCAGGACAGAATAGCAATAGCGCCATCCGCATGCAGTCAACCAACTCAGAAACGAGACGCCACACACGGTCCATGTCTGTTCTAGAATGATCCGCAGTCTGAGTTGTCTGCCTTATGTAAAGCACTTTGAGCTGCATTCTTTTGCATGAAAGGCGCTATATAAATAAAGTTTTATTATTTTTGTATTATTATTATCTGTCTGCTAAAGCAAGGACGTTCTGACTGTTTTTTCTCCAAACGAGCCTGACTGATCAGAGCAGCAGGCACAGCCACGATAAGGAAGACTAGTAATAATAAAAGAGCAGTCTTCTGGCAGCCTAATAACTGTTGATAGTAGAACTGGACTGGAGCACACACACACACACACACACACACACACACACACACACACTGTTATCTGCTGCCCTGGCTCTGTGCTTCCATCGGAGCCTGTTGGGCAGCAGAACTGCAAGTCACACCTCCTCTTATCTCAACTGCTTACTCTCCTCCTCATTCCTGCACCTCGAACACTCTCACTCCCTCGCTCTTCTTCTCTCCCTCTGCCCTTCCTCCTCACTCTCCATCTCTTTCTGTCTCTCCCCCTCTCTATCTCTCTATCTCTCTCTTTCTCTCTCCCTCCCTCTGTCTTTCATCCTTTCCCTGGCACCCCTCTTCTCTACTTAATCACTTGACACTGTTGCCCCATCGTCTTATTTTTGTGCTCTAACTCTTTCCCTCATATTTCATTCTCTTCCCCTTTCTCTCTCTCTTTCCCTTTCTCTCTCTCTATCTCCCCCTCTCTCTCTCTCTCTCCCTCTCTCTCCCCCTCTCTTTCAGCATGCCAAACCTCACCAGCGACCTGTTTGACCTCCAGCCGACCTTCATCCCAGCGGTGCAGAGCACTCCGGCCATCTCGACCGCTAATGCCTGGGGAGGTAAGGGGCCCGTCCCTGAGGTGTGAGCGTGGTGGTCACTGTTTATTTACAGACTACAATGGAGGCTACGACACGAGCAGTGACTTCTTCTTTGATGTGTAAACATGCTAGCCAGTACCTGAGGCAATCCTGTTTGCAATGCTTTGCAAAGAAACCCTCGGCATCATTGGGATGGTTATTTTTGTGTCAATATCAGTGTCACATTTCTTACATTATCCCATTTACTTGCTGTACTTCAGCCACTCGCTTGTGTATTCATACATCCATGTTGTGTGTGTGTGTGTGTGTGTGTGTGTGTGTGTGTGTGCCATCACCCGCTCACCCCTGTCCATGTAGTGCTCTTGTTATGTGTTAGTCTAGTGCACCAACACCACACTGCCTGTGTGCCGTGGAACCATTGGGAGTGTTTGACTTGGTTTACATGATGAGGGCTCGGAGCCTTTAACCCCAGGGTCGTAAGGTCAGCGCCCGGGGCAACACTCCGAGGACCTACTGTTGAGCACGTCGGAGCGCCGCTTCTTGGAATACCAGCAGAATTCTAGAAAACCTGGCTAGAATACAGCTACACGCATTCAGACTGTGCCTTTCTGTACCAGGCCTTGTATCACACTAATTGTGAAATTTGGCTTGTTTTGACCAAACATAGCAACAGGAGAAAGCTATAACCTCAAAACATAAAAATAGAAAAAGAAAGCCAAAGAGCAGTGCCACTGAAGGAGGGCTAGGGTTGGGATTAGGGATTTGGAAAGGACAAGGGGGTAGAAGAAGCTGTCTAAGACCTCAGAGGATCCCTGGGTGCTATTTCAGGAGCGAGGAGGACAGTGGGAGAGGGAGCCTGTAGGATGTTTAGAATTTGTAATGGTGATTATCTCTAAATGTGTGTGTTAGTGTGTGGATATCTGTGTGTGAGGTCTGATGTGCTGTGTTTATTCTTGGGTGATTGCATATATGTCTGCATGGTGTGATTGTGTGTGTGTGTGTGTGTGTGTTTTATGTGATGTGTGTTCTTGATATGTAGCTAGGTGTGTGTGCAGCTATATGTTATATACTGTGTGTGTGGGTGTGTTTGATATGTAGCTGCATGCATATGTGATACTGTGTGTGTGTTTGATATGTAGTTGCATGCATATGTGATGTACTGTGTGTGTGTGTGTGTGTGTGTGTGCGATTGATATGTAGCTGCCTGCATGCGTCATATACTGTGTATGTGTGTGTGTCCCTCAGGTGTGGAGAGCAGCTCCGGTCAGAATGCGTCCATGAGTGTAGATTTTGACGCTGTGTTCGGATCCAAAGCTGCCAATAATGATGCCAAACCTGCAGCTGGTAAAAATAAACCAAACCCACCAAACCCAGTGAACTAAACCAATCCACCTGCTCAGAGCTTAAAGGGCCAGTTCACCCAGAATTGGTCACCTGTTCCTCCTCATACCAGTACACACCTGTGTTTAGGTTCCCCTTGACTGTGCGGCACAACACGATAGGATTTCCTGTTCTGTTTTACATACAGTAAACAGCCGTCTGCACAGTGATCAACTACATTAATGACTGCCAGTGCTTGTCACCTCTAGCAGGACACTGAGATTCCTCCGGACAGTTCCCTTTTGGACAGTTCCTTTTGGACAGTTCCTTTTGGAAAGTTCCCTTTGGAAAGTTCCCTTTGGAAAGTTCCCTCTGGACAGTTCCCTTTTGGACAGTTCCCTCTGGTCAGTTCCTTTTGGGCCGTTCCTTTTGTGCTGCCCAGAGCATAGCAGAGCAGGGATCTCGTTTCAGGTCTGTACTGGCAAGAGAATGAACACACAAAGGCAGGATTTTCCATGTTTTGGGTGAGCCGGCCCTTCAGGCTCTAGTCTAACGGTTCTAACGGTTCTGACAGTTCAAAGCTGGACTGTTCCAGCCGCCCTCCTCCTGTCCACTGTTCTAATGCTTAAGCGGCTCCCTGTGGTTCTGCTGGCCTAAGCCGCGAGGCTTCCGCTGTGTTGGTGTCATTCTTGCTTCCGAAACACTCTCTGTGTGTGTGCGCGCGTGCATTTATGTATGTCTCAACATGTATCTCTGGGAATGAGACCGTGTCTGTGTACATCCTAATCTGTGTGTGTGTGTGTGTGTGTGTGTGTGTGTGTGTGTGTGTGTGTGTGTGTGTGTGTGTGCGCACGCGTGTGTGTTTGCGCTTGCATTTATGTATGTTTACATCCTAATCTCTGTGTGTGTGTGTGTGTGCGTGTGCGTGTGTTTGCGCTTGCATTTATGTATGTTTGAACATGTGTCTCTGGTGAATGAGAACGTGTCTGTATATATCCTAATCTGTGTGTGTGTGTGTGTGTGTGCGCGTTTGCGCTTGCATTTATGTATGTCTGAACATGTATCTCTGGGAATGAGACCGTGTGTGTGTGTGTGTACGCCTGACGATGCGTCTCAGGGAATAACAGCGTCCCTGTGTACATCCTCATCCCTGCATGTGTATGTATGGCTGAGTGTTATATTGATGGCTCACAGTCAGCTGCTGGCATCTTGTCTTCACACCTCATCAACCTTCTCTACCAACTGGTCAGAACATGTTTCTGCATCACTCTTCATTTCACTTCGATTGGTCTCCACGCCTGTCAATCATTCTCATTCTTTGTCTCACTCTCTCTCCCTTTCTCATTGAGTTCCACTGTTCTTACTGGACATTTTTCTGAGTTCCTCGTGCCTTTTCTCAATTTTTTTCCCCCCTCACTTTTTCCGTGGAGGTCTGTTTTTCTCGGTTGCAGTGTCGCAGATTCATCACATGCCCCTTTACTCCTGTGCAAAAAAAACCCCGACAGAACGACAAAAAACAAAGCAAACAAAAAAAACACACTGACAGCTTGCTTCCTCCTTCTAACATCCTTCATTCTGTCCCCCCCTCCCTCCCCCCCCCCCCCTCTCTCTCCACCCTTCCTCCTGGTGTCAAACCCCTCCCACCCTAATTCTCCTGGCCAAACTGGTGAGTGGGCTATTATTTCTCCCCTTTCTTCTGTTTTTCTCCTTCCTCCTCTCCGCCCGCCGCCCGTCCGCCTCCTCTCTGTATTTCTGCTGGCTAAGCAGGAAGCCGTACGGAGCGAGCACGGCAGCAGCGGCCGTTTGTGTCAGCACACTGACCAGGAGTCGCAGCACAACTAGCCAGGCAGACACGTCCCGTCCTGTCCTGTCCTGTCCTGTCCCGTGGCCATTACAGCTGAGCCTAAGAAAATATTACTCCTCCTCCTCCTCCTCCTCCTCTTCTTCACTCTCCACGTCATCTGCCCAGCTGCTGGGGAGGGGAGGGGAGGGTGTGGGCTGGGGTGATGATCAGCCATTCAGTGCTGTGTTCAGCTCCACTCAGCTGCTCAGGCGTCCTCCTCCACTTCAGAGGTGAAGGATGCGCCCGTGGAGAGAGAGTGCTTTAAAATTACTTTGTAGAAAAGGCTAGAAAAGACTTTGTAGACAATTTGTATAAATTGTGTAAACGTTGATGCACTGTTCTCTCCTCTTAAAATGGTTTTCCAAGGAATAAGAGAGTTGTAAAAGGCAGTGCAGTTCAATAAAACTCCTTCAGACAGTGTTCATTGTTAATGGTGTTGCATAAATAAGTCACATTGAATATTGTAAACTGTTTTGAGGGAATGTATCTGCATTATTTTTATGTACCATTTAGGAAATCTAAAGAGGTCTATATATTTAATTCAGAAGAAGGTCTGTAGTTCAGAAACTGTATTAAAATCACATCACTCACTGGATAGTGCTGGTAATTCGCGCCGTCATCCAATGTTGAATGTGCAGTTTCCCCATCTCTGTTTTGAGCTGTTTCCGGAGCTCGTGAATGAAGATGCTGTGAGTGTGTTGTTGCAACACAGCAGTGGGCCCCTGTTTGTTTTCAGTGTCTCTGAGTCCCCTGCTATCCCTCTCTAAAGACCTGCAGCCCAGTAGATCTCAAGTCACTGTCTGACACGCAGTCTCTCTTAGTGGGTAAGACCGCTTCCCTTAAGCCTGCCTGCTGTTAGGGCTGTCAGCCTGTCCCAGGAACAGGAAACTCCTGGCTGTGTGAATCTGAGGTCTAGATCTGCTTTGTGTTCTGCCTTGTGCTCCTGTCACGGCAGAAGCATCCCTCTCTCGCTCTTTCCTCGTTATCTTTCTGTGGGCGATCATCCCTCGTTCCCTGGGCCTCTTCCTCTCTCCCAGCCTCTATATTTATTCACCCCGTCCTACCGATCAATCGTAGTTTTTTTTTTGTTCCTTTTTTTACTTCCCATCTTTTCCCTCCTCACATTCCGCAGTCTATCACTTTCAGTTCTTCTGCCCTCTTTCATCTCCCTCTCTCCCTCCTTCCCCATCTCTCTCTCTCTCTCTCTCTCTCTCTCTCTCTCTCTCTCTCTCACCCTCCGCAGTCTATAACTTTCCGTTCTTCTGCCCTCTTTCATCTCTCTCTCTCTCTCTCTCTCTCCGTCGCCATCCTTCTCTGTGACTAGGGGGCCGTGCGCTCCCCTGGTGGGCCTTGAGTCTCTGTGCTAATGCGTGGCCATTAGCTGAATGAGCAGTGACAGGCCTTGTTTACAGAGCTGAATTACTCAGTGGAATTGACCGTGAGCGCTCCCGACCGGAGTAATCAAGCTCACCGCCACCACCGCTGGCAGACCTGAATGGATTAGTTTTATGACCATATGAACGGCAATCCCTCAGGAGGAAACGTGCCAGCAAACACCAGAGAAGGATGGAAGGATTGACGGATGGAAGGATTGAAGGAAGGGAGGATTGAAGGAAGGAAGGGAGGGAGGAGGGAAGGAAGGAAGGAGGAGGAGGATGGTTGAAGAAAACGAGAGTGAATGACAGGGAGTAAGAGCTATGTGTAATCCCAAGGCCCTTGAAACACTGATGCTCCTTTTACCACCTCCTTTCCCAGAGCTTGTGCCATCGTCTCTCTCTGTGTGTGTGTGTCTGTGTGTGTGTGTGTGTGTGTGTGTGTGCACGCTCTCAACAGGCAGGTCACACGCCCTGCTCTCTCTTTTTCCCAGAATCCCCTCCGTGTGCCAAACGCTCTTCGACCACTTTATCTGTCCTTTCTGTCTTTTTAACCCCTTCTTTTTGTCTTGCCTTGCTGCTACTGAATCTAGATGTACACATATCCGTGTGTGTGTGTGTTGGTGTCTTATTGTGTGTGTGTGTGTGTCCCCGCAGGTTATGACACTATAGGCGACCTGCTGAAGCCCCAGGTGTCCGCTCACAACCAGGCCCCGCCCATGTCCCTGCACTCCGGGGGCAAGCTGCTCCCCAACGACCTGGACTCCTCCTTGGCCAACCTAGTAGGCAGTGAGTGTACACACTCACACTCACACTCCGTACTCATACACACACACTCACACTCAGACTCACACTCACACACACACACGCATGCATGAACACCCTCTAGAGTGTGTGTGCGCACACACACACACACTTGCATGAATACAACATGTGTGCATGCATGCGTGCAGACACATTGAGCGAAAAGGAATGGCTACACATAAGACACTCGCAGTTTCATGTGGATGACTTCCCTCCCTTACTGCTGTGAACAGACACTCACAGACGCTGGACCATTCCCTGCCTGATGGCAAATACATATGCAGTTACACAATCTAGAGATGCATGCCTTACTAGGTCTGTGTAGTGGGCAGTAAACACACACACACACACACACACACACACACACACTTAGACCTACAGTGGGCCCTCCCTGGCAAGGCTTGTAAGGAGGGGCGTATATGCATTATGCATTGACACATGCGTACAGTTTGCATTCAGGCACACAGACAATGCCAAAACGATGGGCTCTTTATGTATTACATGCAGACACGCTCACACACACACACACACACACACACACACACACACACACACACACACATGTGCAGATAAATACATTTACATACACAGACACACACACACACACACACATGTATAAATGCATGGCATCAAAAATGTCCATTCACACAGACACCCATCCTTTTTTTTAAACCATTTTCATTATGGCCATGTTACTCATCCATTCCTTCCCATCCCTACATTTACACCCCACACAGACTTACACTCAGTCACACACACACCCACACACACCCACACACACCCACACACACACACACACAGAAACAGACACTCTCTCCATCATCCATTGTAATGTAAGCACATAATACTTATTGCTGTGATGGCACATTGGCAGTAAACGGTAGTCAGGGGTGATTTGCAGGTTCCCTAGTGCCTGTCCCATCAAATACATACTCCCACTCTTACTCTCCTCCTCCTCCTCCTCCTCCTCCTTCTCTACATTCACCCACCCACCGTGTTGTAAACAGATTGTGCTTGTCTGCATGGTGTTGAAGATGCTGTAGCTGAAAGGCTTTGTATGGAGGGGCCTCTCTCTCCATCTCCATCTTTCTCTCCCCCTATTGGTTTCATTCCCCTCTCTTTATCTGTCCTCCTTTCCCTCCTCCATCTTTTTCTCTTTCTATCTCTTCCTCCATCTCTGTCCCTCTATCTCTCTCTCCTTCGGCTTTGTATGGAGGGGCCTCTCTCTCCATCTCCATCTTTCTCTCCCCCTATTGGTTTCATTCCCCTCTCTTTATCTGTCCTCCTTTCCCTCCTCCATCTTTTTCTCTTTCTATCTCTTCCTCCATCTCTGTCCCTCTATCTCTCTCTCCTTCGGCTTTGTATGGAGGGGCCTCTCTCTCCATCTCCATCTTTCTCTCCCCCTATTGGTTTCATTCCCCTCTCTTTATCTGTCCTCCTTTCCCTCCTCCATCTTTTTCTCTTTCTATCTCTTCCTCCATCTCTGTCCCTCTATCTCTCTCTCCCTCTTCATCTCTTTCTTCTCCCCCAACTCACTCTCTCTCCCCCTCTCTGTATGATGAGTGGCTGTCTGGCTGCTGTGTGTGTGTGTGTGTGTGTGTGTGTGTGTGTGTGTGTGTGTGTGTGTGTGTGTGTGTGTGTGTGTGTGTGTGTGTGTGTGTGTGTGTGTGTGTGTGTGTGTGTGTGTGTGTGTGTGTGTGTGTGTGTGTGTGTGTGTGTGTGAGAGAGAGAGAGAGAGAGGTGGAGGCTGATGAAGGAAGGTGTGTGT
Organism: Sprattus sprattus; assembly: GCF_963457725.1. Lineage (NCBI taxonomy): Eukaryota > Metazoa > Chordata > Actinopteri > Clupeiformes > Clupeidae > Sprattus > Sprattus sprattus. Next base: position 5,356,961 of record NC_137919.1, read on the forward strand.
GTGTGTGTGTGTGTGTGTGTGAGAGAGAGAGAGAGAGGGAGAGATGGAGGCTGATGAAGGGAGATGAATGAAAGAGCTGCCTAATGAAAATGAACAGGCCCCCATGGAGCTGCCAGCCCTGCTGCAAAGCACCGGCTCATCGCCAGCCTCGTCTCCTCGTATCTGTGTGTGTCTTTGTGTGTGTGTGTGTGTGTGGGCTCTGTGTGTGTCCAAGCATGTACGTGTGTAAAGTAGTTTAAATGTACAGAGCATATGTACTTGTACAGAGTCAGTGACCGTTTGTCCTTCTGTTCATCTTTTTCTCTGTCACACTCTTTCCACCACTGTCCCATCTATCTATCTATCTATCTATCTATCTATCTATCTCTGTCTCTCCCTTCCTTGTCTTTGGTCTTCCCCTTCTCTCTCTCTCTCTCTCTCTCTCTCTCTCTCTCTCTCTCTCTCTCTCTCCCCCCATCTCTGTCTCTTTCTCTCTCAGATCTGCAGTTTGGAGGAACACCAGCCAAGAAGTAAGTCTCTTTAGAGAAGCCCGTGAAAGCTTTCCCCTATCAGTTTTTTTTGTTAATCGTTGGCAGTGACTTCCCAAAGCCAGCGGACCGTCCCCTCTCCTCTCCTCTCCTCTCTGCCTGCCTGTTCTTTATGGGGTTAGCTTTTACACCTCCTCATGCTAGTCTTCTTACTCGCTAGACAGAGACCGTGCGTCACCAGCATGACGTGCGTTTTTTAAATAGAGATCCGAGTCTGAGAACGCATTCTGCAGTGTTAAAAGTATTTTTCTTTTCTTTTTTTTCTGAACTGCTCAAGGCATTCCTTTATCAAAGATTGTGTGTGTGTGTGTGTGTGTGTGTGTGTGTGTGGGTGTGTGTGTGTGGGTGTGCGCTTTTATTTTCCTATCCATTCTGGGTATAGTTGCTTGCAACAGCACTCGCTACAATTACATGGGTCATGGTTTTGGGCTATTCTCGGCATTACCGGTTACCATGGCATTCCTCTGGCATCCTCGGTTACCATGTCTTATGTGTGTCTGATGTAACACACCTGAGGGAGTTACTTTATTGCGGGTGTGCGCGTGTGTATGTGTATGTGTGTGTATGTGACCAGGCCTGACATGCAGTGGAGCCAGCCCATGGAGAAGAAGCTGACGGGCGGCAACAACTGGCAGTCCAAGACCATGAGCAGCACCACCGCCTGGAACCCCGCGCCCATGCCACCCCAACCCATGCCCATGCAACACGTGGTAAGGAGACACACACACACACACACACACACACACACACACACACACACACACACACACACACACACACACAATTTCCTCAGCTGGGTTATCCTTAAGCACTGGTGTGAATGCATGCTTCATGATATATATAGATAGATGGGCACACACACACACACACACACACACACACACACACACTATTCCTCAGCTGGGTTATCCTTAAGCACTGGTGTGAATGCATGCTTCATGATAAAAGATAGATGGGCGCACTCACACACTCTCACACACACACACACACACACACACACACACACACACACACACACACACACACACATAAGAAACAAAACAAATGTATATTCTCATACACACAAACACAGTGTCCACACTGGCACCACTTCGAGGACCTACCCTTTTAAGTCACACTCAATGGAGAGTATTGCTGTGCTGAGGCATCTCATCTGACAACAGACATATGCCTACATTCAAGTGTTCATAAAAAACAGAACTGCACGTCTCTCATACGTAGTAAGTGAGGACACATGCATACACACTGGCCTGCACACACACACACACACCAACAATCAGAAACAAGGTAGCAAGCCTGCATATGTGCATGTACACATGTCAGTACAATGTGTCACCCAGTAAAGGCGTGTTGAGCAGAGGACACACACACACACACACACACACACACACACACACACACACACCTTGGATGACCTGAAGTCAGCATGGAACGCACATGATTCATAACTTCTGTGTTACAAATATTTTCGCAAGTAAACTCAAACGTCAACTTGCACTCTCAACTCTTGCTCAGTCTCGAGCTTAGCCTAATGACCTCGCTGCTAACTGTTTTCCCCGGCTTGCTCTGTTGACACTGCCACTAACCTTCTACTTCCTCTTCTCTCCCCCTTCCTCCCTCCCTCCCTCCCTCCCTCCTGATCTGTCTCAATCTTTCTTTCTTTTCTTGCTTAACTTCCTTTGTGGTCATCCCCCTCTCATCCTGTTTTGCTTTTGCGTCTGATGTCTTCTGCCTTCTGTCCTTTCTGTTTCTCTCTCATTCTCTCTCTCTCTCTCTCCTTTCTTACTTTCACTCTGTCGCTCTCTCCATCCCACCCTTGCCCCCCCCCACCTCTCTTTCTCTCTCTCTGTTCGTCTGTGCTTCGCTGCAGAATGGAATGTTCTATACTGGTTATGTAAGTACTGGTTATGTAAGTAAAACCATGCTTTTTTGCTGACCCTGCCCAGTTTACCAGTAATCCAATCTGAACTTCCCTTAATTCCCCCCTCCACTACTTCCCTTTCTTCCACATGATGGCCAGCGTACGGGGGTGTTGTGAGGACTTTCTCAATCAGGGCTTGAGCTGTTTGTTGTTGTAAATCTGTCCTAGCTCGTCACTCTCTGCTCAGTGGATGAGGAAGTCCTCTCTTCTTACCCATATACAGTACCAGTCAAAAGTTTGGACACACCTTACATTTTATGGAGAAGTGTTTTCTTTACTTTTATTATTTTCTACATCGTAGATTAATACCGAAGACATTTAAACTACGAAAGAACACATATGGAATGATGTACTTAACAAAAAGAAGTGTTATCTACCATGTAGAAAATAATAAAAGTAAAGAAAAAAAAAAATCTTAAAAAATGAGAAGGTGTGTCCAAACTTTTGACTGGTACTGTATGTGTAGTTTACTGTAGGCCATAGAGTTTTTCTCCATGCGCTGTGGATCGTTGCATGTGCTGTGTATTTAGACTGTACCTTGCTATGGAGTCCCTCTCCCTCCTGTGTTGAAGGCCTGATCAGCAGAGGTTCCGCTAGAGAAAAATGTTGCCGGTCAAAATGACCGGCAGAGTTTTCATTTTCCGGACATTTTAATGATAAGCCGGTCATATATCTATTTCTGCTTCTAAATTAGCCTATTGAAGAAAACTGACGCCATGTTTAGCTTAAAGAATTACATAATGAGGACGTTTAGATTGGGAACGTTAACGTTTACAATGGGGAAAAAACATAAATGCCTGATGCGCGTCAATAAATGGCCTGCTGTGTAAAATTGAGCGCTGCAACAAGGTCATTGCTCTCTGACTATGTTCAATGACAGCGGAGATTCTAAAATGATTAGACCCTCTTATGAATCCGTTGCGTTGTCCTGCCATTTCGAAGAGCTAACAGAACATTTTACTGTTACCATCAATTACTTCGCACCTTAGCCATGGGAACTTCATTCGGACAAAACGCCTTTTCTCTGGTAAAGCTGTTTGAACATCTAGGGCTTCAGGTAGGCTATTCAATGTTTGGAAAGTTCACTTTCTACATGAACTAGTTCAGTTCATAGTTTACATTTTGAACTAAGTTCACAGCTCCAAAAAATGTACTTGTCCAGTTCTTTTTTTCAATATGTTGCGAGCTATTTTTCAAAATCTCTATCTGTCTGTCTGCCCTCGGCCTCTACGCAACTTCGCGCTCTCACGCACGGACATAGACAGTATAATGAAATGTCTCGCGTGCAACACTGCAGGTATTACAGGTTCATCCTCATCAGTTGCATTTGGCCTCTGAAAAAAAACTTTTAAGGCTAGTCTGCTTGGCCATGTTTGATACTTATCACTCAGTTCGCTCCGTTTGTAACCGACGGTTTGCGCTTTATTTAAAATGCAGCATATGTGTGTTGTTTAATAACTTTCAAGCGGCAGAATAGCCTGTTCCTTTAAAACATAATAAGGGCAGTGCACGTTTGCTTTATAGGCCTAAATATAAGGATTGTGGTCTAATTCAGATTGTGTTTGCTGGACGAGATTTTTAAGAAATTCCAATCAGACAATTTGACCGGTGAGATCTAATATTTTCGGACATTTTAATTTTTTTCCGGACAAAGACCGGTAATTACCGGACAACAGAAACGCTGCTGATCAGCCTTATGCAGCACGTGCAGTCAGGAGCTCGTAAACTGGCCTGAGAGTAACAGCAGCAGCATGTGCAGTCAGGAGCTCGTAAACTGGCCTCAGAGTAACAGCAGCCCATGGGGCTCTCTGGAGTTGGTGGAACATTCCACAGTGTTCTCCTACACACCGGTTTACCTAAAGATGTTTCTGGCTCCAATCTGAGGCTCCCAGCTCGGTTCACACTGGACACGACCTGGAGATCACACTGGCGTGTGTGTAAACATACTGTAAAGAAGCATGACCTGAAGATCACACTCGCGTGTGTGTGTAAACATACTGTAAAGAACCCAGGCCAGGGTGTGGATGTGTACGCTGTTTGGAGCCCTCCTCCACAGTTAACTGTTAACTGTGTGTGTGTGTGTGTGTGTGTGTGTGTGTGTGTGTGTGTGTGTGTGTGTGTGTGTGTGTGTGTGTGTGTGTGTGTGTGTGTGTGTGGTTATGTGTTATGGCTAGGTCAGGGTTCAGTCTCTCCGTCTCCGTCTCTCATGGATGTTTTGTGTTTCTCCTCTGCAGGCTCCAGCACCAATGGCATTCCCCATGACGACACCTCAAGTGCCTGTGTATGGAATGGTGGGTCCCATCAACCTGTCTGGCTTTTTATTACACACACACACACTCGCACACTCACTCTCATACACACACACACACACCTCTCTTTTAGTGTCAATTGTCCAAAAGATTCTTAGATTTTCTTAATTCTTAAATAATACAGTTTAGGTAGGACCATCTTCGTGTCCAAATCACAGATCGTATTATCCAACAGTTGTGCACGTGTGGAGAGAGTAAATACATACAGAAAAGCTAAGAGACCCTGCTGACCCTATGGCCTTACCTATGGCCTATTCAATGGAGAGTCAGAGCCCATGAGATGCCACACAGAGTGGAGAGGATGGAGACAACAAGGAGACGAAAGGAAATGAATAGGGATAGTATGGCTGTAGTCACAAGGTCATTGTTTAAACTACAGTTAGAAAGTACTGATGACACTTCCCACAGAGATCACAATTCAATATCATAATAATAATAATAATTATTATGCCATCATTAGTGTCATCACATCTAGAATTAGTATCTGAATGATCCTTTACGTCGTCATTATATCAACTCATACAAGACATTGAACATACAGTGCTATCAGAAAGCAGCTCAGCCTCTTCACTATAGCGGGATAGTCCCCAAAATGGTCAGTAGTCACCCATATGGTGTTTGTCAGTGGAGCACATCATGACTCATCTGACTAAATGTCAGCAACCAGGTAAAAACTCTACAGTAAGACACTCTGCTGTCTGACTCCTTCATAGTGGGGTAGATGAAGGAAGCTAGTGAGGGATTCTGTTGGCATGGCGATAATGACGGAATGTTCTTTTGGATGAAATCTCTCCGTAGCGGTCGATGGGGTTTTTCACACCAGTCTCACACATACATGAATAACAACAACTACTATAATACCCATCCAGGTTCCCACATAATCCCATTTCCCATAGTGTGATCATCATGTTCATTACGCAACAGGATTTGATGTGGGCAGAATGTGATTCCCCCAACAGACACAGACACAGACACAGACACAGACACAGACACAGACACAGACACAGACACAGACACAGACACAGACACAGACACAGACACAGACACAGACACAGACACAGACACAGACACAGACACAGACACAGACACAGACACAGACACAGACACAGACACAGACACAGACACAGACACAGACACAGACACAGACACAGACACAGACACAGACACAGACACTCTCTGTATGGATAGGTCTGGTTTGGGAATCATCCCTGTGCTAGAAATACACTGGGGGTTCTGCTGGAAAAACATGGCGTGACATCATCGCTGTGTGGACATGGTTACACTCCTGGTCTGAACCCGTATAGAGCTTGACCTGTGGAACTCAGTTCTTTAGAGTCATAAGACCATCAGGGATGTGTACACATACTAATACCTTATATCACAGTATTCTACACTACACATGCGCTTGGTGTGTGTGTAGTCTGTAGGGCATGTCAGGTACACGACTCCCATGTACTGTATGTGTGCATATCATTTATAATTCATGTTGTATGTATGAGTGAAAGATTTCAAGGGAGAGGTGCACGTGTGTGTGTGTGTGTGTGTGTGTGTGTGTGTGTGTGTGTGTTCTTACACACAGCGATTATTTATTAATGTCTGTTTAATCGGTCCTTCTTTCTCCCCCCCTCTTGCTTCTCCCCCCCAACTGTTTCTACCCTTCACGCTTTTTTCTTTTTTTCCATCTTGCCCATCATCCATCTCTGGTTCTCTCTCTACCCTTTCTGTTCATCTGTCCTTCGCTCTCTTCCCTCTTTTATTTCACTCTGTTCTTCCTCCTTCCACCTTTTGCTCATCATCATCATCATCATCATCTTCATCATCCACTCCACCCCACCCCTTGGTCTCTCCCTTCATCTTCTCTCTCTCTCTCCCTCTCTCTCCCTCCCACCTTCTCTTTCTTTCTTTTTTTTTCTCTCTCTCTCTCCCTCCTTCTCTCTCTCTCTCTCTCTCTCTCTCCCTCTCTCCCTCCGGTAGGTCCCCCAACACATGGGACAGCACATGAGCGGGGTTCCCGTGATGGCCCCCCAGCCAATGATGTACAACCACCAGCCTGTCCTCAGACCCACCAACCCCTTCGCCCCCATGCCCGGAGCCCAGGTACACACACACACCACCCCCTCTCAGACCCTCCTCAGGAGGAGGAACAGACAATTGGCTTCATACTGGAAGCACTTGAAGTGTTTATATCTATACACACACACACACCCAGTAGCTTGTGTTTACATTGGAGAAAAAGTAATAGTTGGTGGTAAATGAAGATGTCATACTCATTGTAACGATCACCTCCCTTTGCCACGATCACCCCCTTTGCCTAAGCTGCCTGCCCTGATGTCAGCTTCAAACCAGAGGGTCCAGACCTGTAGTTGCAACCTCTGCTCTGTAGCCACAAGACCAGTTCTTCACCTGGTCAGTTTCCATCATTCAGTCCTCATTCATCCCCCCCCACCCACCCACCCAGTCCAGTCTTGATCAGAGAGAAAGCCTCTCGAGAGGCAGACATATGCAGGAAAGAAGGAACCTTGCTCCCATTCACAACATCTGTGACAGACAAGTCTGGTGTCAGGAGCCATGGCGACCCTAGACTGACGCGTTCCTGCAAACAGGGCGAGCGCTGGGCTAGTCACCTTCAAGGATGAGTGAAGACCGAGCAGAGTAAAGATCCATTCGTCTTCATATTTCTTTTGGCGTTTGCTTCCTCTTTACCCATGGCCCCGTGGGGGTATGAGTCTGATAAAGCAACATGTTAACTCCAGGAATATTGACGTGAGCCGTCCTTAAACCATGCCGATGGTGGCGAAGGAGCCAAAGAAAAATAAAGAAAACGCAAAATATCGAGCTAAATATCGAGCTTCTCGCTCGCCTCACCTACAGCTTCTCAAGGCCTTGAGTGCAGAGAAGCTTTCAAATTCATGCTTCATCCCAGGGTGTAGCAGCAGTCAAAATGCCTGGTACCTGCTCACCCTGTATACACACACACACACACACACACACACATATAACTACACCACCAGGTTATTTATTTCTATCCATCATGCCTTGCAAAACAAGCTCCTTGTAAGAACCCCAAGTGCCTCAATGCTGTGCTAAGCTTTAGAGCCAGCACGTTCCCTGCATATCTCGTTGCTCTCCAGTGGCCTTCTTCAGACAGCAAATGATCTGGATGGTGTGTGTGTGTGTGTGTGTGTGTGTGTGTGTTAGTGTGTGTGTGTGTGTGTAGGTGTGAGAGACTGCTGCAGAAAATCCTTTGTTTGAGCCCCTCCATCCTCAAACACAGATGTGTTTGAATACAAAGTGTTTGTGTGTTGGCAGTGGTCAGAAGTGGCTTTGTGCTTGACCGCATTAAATGCATCAAAGTCCATGAAGCTCGCTCTCCCATGCACAAAGTGCCACTGGGCTTGCACGCCTCCAGCAGTATCTGCCTCTAGACTAGACCAGGAGTCTTCTTCTGCACCTTGTCAGATACGTCATGTCGTCAGACACACACACACACACACACACACACACACACACACACACACACACACACACACACAAAACCGTTTGAAGACATTCAGCTGTGCACACTTAAGCGTATGGGTGCCAGCATCTCTGTGTGAGTGATGTACATCCAGTATTGGGGTGCACTGGGACTGCCTTAGGCAGTGTGGGGGTTCTTTCTGCTGTGTCCAATGGCTTCTCTTGTATGCGTAGGACTCCACCCAATGGAAAGTGGACAGCGTGCATGAGGTAGAACCCGTAACTGAGCTGCCTCCTAATACCCTCCGACCTGCCTCTCTGCTTAGGGTTTAGGGCTTTAGGCTAACACATGCTCATTCTGCCTCTTCTCTTGTGTGTGTGTGTGTGTGTGTGTGTTTGTGTGTGTGTGTGTGTGTGTGTGTGTGTGTGTGCGTGTGTCTCTCTGTATCTTACTGATCTCTTTCTCTCTCTTTCTTTCCTCTCTCTTTTTCTCATGTTCTCGCTCTCTCCCTAATATACTCTCTCTCTCTACTCCGCTCTCTCTAATGTTTTCTCTCTCTCTCTCTACTCCGCTTTCTCTCATGTCCTCTCTCTCTCTCTACTCTGCTCTTTCTCATGTTCTCTCTCTCTCTCTTTCATGCTCTCTTTCTCTCTCTCTACTCCGCTCTCCCTCATGTTCTCTCTATCTCTCATGCTCTCTTTCTCTCTCCTCCGCTCTCTCTCTCTCTCTCTTGCTCTGACTTTTCCTCCCTCTCTTTCCTGCTTATGCAGAGCTTCCTCTTAATGATGCTGATGTTTATATATTTTTCAGCCCTAACCACTGACCTGTCAGTTAAATTCCCTGATCTCCCCTTCCTCTCCCCCTCCTTTTGTTGCCCGGTTGGGGGGTGTCAGTCGCTCTGTTGGGGGCTGTCAGTCCGGGGGAAAATGTCTACCGTCACTTATTGCCGGGTCTAGTCAGTGTGTGTGCGTGTGTGTGTGTGTGTGTGTGTGGGACTGTGGGGTTGTGAAGCCTAACTGTCATTTATCCAGTGATATTCACTCTCATTTCTCTCTCTCTCTCTCTCTCTCTCTCTCTCTCTCTCTCTCTCTCTCTCTCTCTCTCTCTCCATCCTCTCAGATGCAGTTCATGTAGTGGCAGCGTGGGGCGTCCGTGTGCCAAACGTGACGGCAAACATCACAGCACGAGTCAAGAGAATGAGAGAGAAGAGGAGAACCTAATCAACACCAGATACCGGAGGAGAAGAGTCTAAGATGGAGCCCATGGAAAGGGAGAGGGGCAAGAGAGAGAGAGAAAGACAAAAAGCTCCAAGGTGGGAGATGGGAAGAAGTGTCTGTGTGTAGAATAGTGTGTGTGTGTTTGTGTGTGTGTGTGCCTATACATGTGTGTCTTACCTGTGCACCAGTCTGAAACGGCTCTCCCAGATCACACACACATATAAAACAGTACGCACAATGTGTCTGGACTCTCAGTAACGGTCAAATGTCATGCGGTTCTTCTGAAAAGGTCAAAGGTTAGGTATGAAGGATTATAGGGACGAAGGAAATTCACACAGCACTGTGGTCGTTCAGATCAGCGCAGAAGAACATTAGGGCACTGAGCAGGTTTTGTAAATAGATATTTTAGGCCAAACCTTATCAGTGACATGCTTTTGTTTTGTTTTTCTCCGTCTCTCTTGTTTTTTTTTTTAAAAAATGCTTTTCATATCATTTCATCATCTATTTGCCCAGGAAGTTAGGTGTGTCTCCATCTTGGTCTAGTTGTCTCAAGTTTCAGCTTTCTACAGCGATGTTGCAAACCGTAGTTGTGCGATCCCGTTTCCCAAGAAAGAAAACTCGCAATGCTCGTATGCATGCAGTGATGCAAGGTCATCTTTCTCTAGAATGATCTATAGGTCATCCATCGCCACTCACCTCCAGCTCAAACCACCTTTAATACATGGGTTGACTTTATTCCCTTATGGTGAAGGCGTGTCTCTGAGAAGCCCTTCAGCCATTTTCAACCATAAGTCTCTTGTCCATTCTTGAAGGCGTTGAACACGATCCTGATTCTTAAACTCATCAAAGATGAGCCCAGTCATTGCATCGTACACTCTGTCTGTCTGTCTGTATGTATGTGTGTGTGGGTGTGGGTGTGACAGGAGATGTTGGTCAATAGGAGGTGCTGTTTCAGACTTGGTGAAGGTCATACTCACACACACGCACATATACACACGCAGTTACAGATACACCAAAACATGTGCGCGCGCGCTCACACAACCACACACACACACACACACACACACACACACACACACACACACACACACACACAGCAGTTGGCCTAAAGACTGGATGTGAAGTCTCTCATGACCTACATAAAGACCATATTTGCCCATCTCCTTCCTCACTGGCCTCTCTTGTTTTTTTTTGTTTTCTCTGTTTGTTTGTTTATTTATTTGTTTGGGTTTGTCACTAAAGGCAACCGCGAAATGTTTGTAAACACTCTGCATGTGCCCCTTCTCTTCTACTGTCTCCTGTGAAGTGTAGCGCCGTCAAAAATGGTCTCAAAGGAACATTGTTACCTGTAAGCCCCTCCCTGCTCCAGTCTCCACAGCCACCCGTTCAACCATAGCCAGTGTGATGCAATATGGGGGGGAGAAGAAAAAAGAGCTCTTTAGCGCCCCTGCTGGTGGAACGGGCATTGTAAATGTTTGTGATAGGCTGGTGGCTCAAACGGGGAAATGGTGGTGATTTTTAAGGTTTGATTATAATTATCACTGTTATTATTGCCCTTTATATTTCAGAAAGCGTAATAGTTGGTGGTTTGTGGCAAAGGTCTGTACATGTTAAGCCAGACCTCAATTGTCCTCAGAAATCTAATATTTGCTTGCCAGGTCGATGTAGCTGCTGTGAAGTAGCAGGATTGAAACTGTTATTTTCCATCAAAACCAACGGAAGCCAACTCCAATTCCTAAAGTTGCTTAAATCTGATTGACCATCATCTCTGCTTTCAGGACGGACTAATCTTTGTCTCTATATAAATGTATGGTTATGGTTTTGTTTGTGATTTCACTTGCTTGTCATTGCATTTGCCAATTTGATTGTTTCCTGAAGGGGAAATATATGGAGCATCTGATATTGTTTTTCTTCAACCAAAGCATAAAAACACCACCCACCTCGTGGTGTTCACTCCCTGGTGGGTCTGTCTGTTTGTTTGTTTGTTTTTTGTTTGTTTGTTTGTTTTGTTTTCTAGATATTTCTGCGGAATCCGTCTGCTCTTAAGACTCTCTCCTTCAGGTGGCCTTCTCTTGTACGTCCCCCCCCTCCCAACCCCCTTCGTTTAAAATGACTGCAGAAGCGAAGTGTTGCACTGATTAGCCCTTGGGTGGCTAAAAGTAGCACAGTCTGCAGGCCTAAGGAGTGGTATTCCTCCGTCTTCTAGAAGTTTTCAAATAACCTCACTGTTGGGCGAATGGTAGCGTTGAGAGAGAGAGGAAATAAACATGCATCAGTGTGTGTTGTAGAATGTTGCCTTCCGAAGGATGAGGAAGGCTTGACGAACCCCCATGTCATGGGATTGTGAGGTGTGAGGCGTAGGCGGTGTGTGGTGGCCGTCCGGCACGTCAAGTGTTGGGTGTTGTCGTTACGCCGTGCCCCTGAGATGCACCTTTGTTTGTCACGGTGGAAAAGAGGTTCGGGTGTCCGTAAGGCCGGTCGTTGCAAAATTAGTAGCAGAAGATCATTGGAGATCGATACACATTTGCACATTATTCCCCCCCCCCCCCCCCCACATAAAACCCCCGCCCTGTTTACAGTGTGTCAGAGGAGAGGAGGAGAGAACTGAAAATATGGACAGCGCACCTTTCTTCCCCCTTTTCATTTCCTTTTCTGATTTTGAGTTTTTTCAAAGCAAAGCAATCCTACTGGATTCTGAGGAGTGAAGCTGTAAAAGCTGTGAACACTCAAAGCAAGATTAAAAAGGCAAAACCAATGAAGTTTAACGCATGCACAGATGGAGGAAAAATGCAAACCAGACAGGGTATCCTCTTCCTTTCTCTCATGGTCGGACCCCCCCTCCCCCCCCCCCCCACCTGTCCTTCCCTCACCCCCCCCTCACCTTTGTCCCCATATCCAGATGTACACCTGTGCTCTAAGTGGCCAGTCCCTAGTCTTAAGAAGTGATTAGTCGGAGTCCTGTGCTGTTGTGGTGTCTTGTCCTGGTCCTGTCCTCTAGCCGTTAGGTAGTTCTACAGATGCCCGTCACCTCCCCCACCCCCAGTCCTGTATTCCCTAGTGACCCCTTATGGGTCACTTTCCTGGTAGAAACCCTAGTCCCCCACCACTGCCCCTCGGTGTGACTACCGTGTGTGTGTGTGTGTGTGTGTGTCGTTATGTTCTCCTCCAAAGGCATCTCTATGTAGATCATGTGCTTTATTAAACGGTGAAACAGGGGAAACTCGGTTTCCCGGTCCTCCTGGTCTGGTGTTCAAGAGTGAGGGGGGGGAAAGCGCGAGTCGAGTAATCAGATGGGTAGTTGTCAAACCTAGGTGTTTTTTAGTACTGGTGCTGGGTTTAGTTGGGTACTTGTCCTGTTATGGTCTATATGTAGCCCACCAGATGTGCCCCATGCACTTCATGGAAGGATCCAGGTGTTGGGACTGCGAGAGAGAGAGAGAGAGAGATGACTCAAACAGTGGGTTTGTTAGTCATATAAAGTGTGTGAGGTGTATGTGTGTGTGTGTGTGTGCATGCGTGGGTGTGCATGCGTGGGTGTGTTGTGATTGCGCGCACCTGAGCCGGAGGTATCTACGGAGGCCCTTCCCAGCGACCTTCGAAGAGACTTGTAGATGTCGGGGTTTTTGTTTTCTTCGAAATGTATCACGCCGTGTTTGGCACAGCGGTTGATGAGCACAGTTTTTCTCAGATTTTTTACCACTTTTGTCCTTGTGTTTGGAAATCGGTCTCTTCTTCTTCTTCTTCTTCTTCTTCTTCTTCTTTCTCCTCTTCTTCTGTTAGCGTTTTCTTTCTATCTGTTGAATCTTTTGCATGGCTCCCAGTCCCTGCCTGTGTAGTGGAGGTCCTCGTGTATCTTGAACTGGTTTTCATTGAGAGGGAGGCGCACAAAGGAATGGGGAAGACTTTTTTGAGAGGCCCTTCCGGTGTGCCGACTGCATGGTCCGTGTCGTGGTGTTGTTTCCTATTGGGTTCCCTTTAAAAGCGAACGAAAAAAAGCATGATCTTCTCTGTAGTCCTGTTTTTTAAAATCTAACTCGTGTTAAGTGTCCGGAATTAAAAGGGGGTGGGGAGGGGGCACAGGTGGGTGTGTTTTTCAATTGCCACGTGTGGAAACAGCCAAATACGGTCACTAAGTCTGGACAAGAGACTCTGACGATGACGTTAAGGTGGACGAAACCCCATCTTTCCCAAATCAACCAGTCATTGATGTCAGTGGATGTTAAGGGTGTGATGTACGAGGTCACTTTTCCATTATCTTGAATAGGCACGGCTATGCATCGCCAAACGTAACAATGTCGATGTTCATTTTCGATGAGGTGCTCTGTGAGTTTGATATTTGATGTCCTTTTTTTAGTTTGATCTTGCTCGTTTTTTGCAATGGCTATTCTTTGTACCTCACAGTCATTGCATTGGGATGTCGTAGTGGGGTCTCTGGTCTAGAGATGGGCCCTAGAATCCTATTATTATTATTATTATTATTTTTATCTTAAGAATTAACCTCAGGTCTCGGATAGTGAGTCCTCACTGGCCTTGCCCAGTGCAAACGATTCAGCGGTGGATAGCAAATTCGGGGAAACGCGTTGTCATATCCTAGTTTCCCCTTTGCCTGTTCCTGACTGGACCAAGTGTTGAGGTTGTCTACCAGACGGTGAGGCCCTGGTGAATCCACACCCTTGTTCGTTGTGTGTTACTGAAAAACCTGATCCCGCCACGGTCCCCAGAACCCACTGCATGTCCATAGCATAAGCTCCTCCCACATGGCATCCCAACAGGCTGCTACTCTTGGTGAAGTGTAGTGTGTCTATCTGCATTATCTGCAGGGGGAATGTGTAGGACGTGTGTGTGCGTGTGTGTATGTGTGTATGAGTGTGTGTATGTGTGTGTGTGTGTGTCTGTAGTCCTCCCCACCTTTCAGTCATCAGGGAATTTCTGAGGAAAAGTGGTGTGGATTTTTTTTTCTTTCTGTCGATTTTTCTTTTCTCTAATCTTGTGCTCATACGTTACATTGGTTCGTTTCTACAGGTGTGTATTCATTTGGACTTAGCTGCTGCTTCATACAGTCTGTATATATATATACATGTATATCTTCATACTCTGCAACATATTATTTTTCTTTTCCTTTTTCTATTGTTTCTATTGATCTGAACGTGACAAATATTTGCATTATATAGAGATGTTATATCCTATAGAAACGTTTTGTTATGTTTTGACAGTCAAGGCAGAAGTTCTTTTCTGCCCTGTTAGCTCATAGTCAATGCCAAATGATAGCTGGAGAATCAGGAGTCAGTACCTTCTCAATGTTTCATGTTGGTTTTCCCCCTTTGTACATTTGTATTTATTTATGCAAACATTAAGGATTTTAATAAGCATGGAAACAAAAACAAATCATGGGCTTTTTTTATTTGACTTCATTTTTTTTGGTTTATATCAGAAGAAATAAATCATTTTCCATTCCTAAAAAAAAACATTTGTACGTTCATGTTTTTGTTCCATCGTTGTCAAGCATCTCTGAGTCTTTGGTTTGAGTCAGACGGTGTCCCATGGGAACATTATCCTTCACTCTTACCTGCAGGTTGGGGTCCAGTTCTTCGTAAGCCCTTTGGTAACTGTAAATATCAATGACTGTAAAAAGCACGGATAGTGTATCGTCAGAAGTGAAGTTACCGAAAGGAATTAAAAATGGAGATTTGGAGATTTGACGGTCGAATACGGTCGATTCTGGGCTAACCTGGCCAATATTTCCGCATGCTCTGGCTGCAAAAGCACTTACTGCACAGACTTCTGGCTGCCATTTTGCTTCATTGTTTCACCCTGTTGATTGCGTGACGCCATGCTGTCCATCCTTTCTACAGTCGTTGATGAGCATAGCCAGCAAACATGCTCAGACTGACCCCAGGCCTGTAGCTAAGGTCCGTCTCATCACTCTGTCTCCACTGACAAACTCACTGCCGACCCGGGTGATCCATCACTGTTGCTTTATGGAGTCATATCCTACGCAACTCCCCCTCGATTGAATAAATGTCAACGTTTGTTTGTGTTCGTTTATGTTTGTTTATGTTTACTTTCTGATAAAAATTTGCACTTCATATACCCCTGCCTTATAGTACAGAACGTGTGGTTGTTCTGGGAATCGGTGACAAAAGCATGCTTTTTTTCTTAAACTACCCTTTCGGCTTGTACAGTACTGTACTTTCTACATGTTTAAATGTCATGATATTGATGATGATGATGATGATGATGATGCTGTGATTGTGGTTTTTATTGTTGCATATGTTGCATGAGGTGAATGCAAGGTTGTCCCCTGAACCCAAGCCAACACCAAGCCTCATACAGTCCTGTCCAGGTAATACCACAGGTGACTACCGCCAAACCCGGAGCAAAGCTGAAGTAAGAATCGATTGATCACTGAATGTTACTTTGCTTGTGGAGCAATTAGTTGGGATTTATTTATTTATATTTACCCCTTGACCTGATGTTAATCTCTCCCATTGATTTGGCCAAACTCTAATTGACCCGTCGTTTAGCCAATTCCCTGTCTGATACTGAGCAACACGGCTAGAGTTTGGGAACTCAAACAGCGGGCATCACTACATGGTTGATCGGCATCATCTAGGCTCATTGTATATATGCGGCACCATGCCATGTCTGTCAGAGAGTATAAGGTGTGGGTGGGGGAAGGTGTTCATCCACCTGATACTCACTCAGCCCCCTGCCTCTCCACCTTCGCTCTTCTCTCTCGGTAGGACTAGTGATCAAAGAGCAGGACATATGTGAGACGATGTAACCCAGGTTAACGGCCGACTCTTGGACTGATTTGGACCCGATCTGGCTCTGGTCCGTCCCAGAGTCGGACGTTAGTCGGGACTCTTTGTCCACAGGCCTCTCTAATGGGGCTTCAAGCGGTTTGGAGAAAAAAACGTCAAATGTGTGATGTGTAAACCCCCGGCATGCACAACCCTTCAGGAAGAAGAAGAGTTCAGCTGTGATGGCCTGTCCCAGAGGTACCTGCCAAAATTAAGTGCTAGAGGGTGTAGTTACCATTCGCCTGAGAGCGCCACCCTGTGGAGATGTGTGTGTTCACGTGATCAACTACTCTTGCCTCCTTTTATAGGACTCTTATGTTGTCAAGATCTACGGTAGGGGCCCAAACGTCCCATAGGCTGCTTGTGGCGGGATGCCTCTGGGTTCTCCTGTTGCACGTGCCGCCATTTTGTCAGATATGGATTTGAAACTAATTCTAAACTGCCGCCATTAACATGTGGTAGCGATGTACTGAATGCACAGTTAGTGTGTGCGTGTCTTTTTTTCGTTTTTGTATACAAAAAGCTTCTCCCAACAGGGAAAGAAATATATATAAAAAAAGTCTACATCTACGCCAAAATGTAACTTGCTTATGAAACGCTCTGCTGTTGTTACTCCACAAACCCTTTCAAGTCATCAGTGAATTAGGCATTATGACCTGATGATTTTATTGTTTCCAGCCTAACGGTGTTGCACCTGATGTCCACTCAACCTGCCTGCTAACGTCCCATTGATCGGGACTAAGACATGTGAAAGATCTGTTTTTTTGGCCATTGAATTAATTTATAACGTTCTTTTCTTTCTTTCGTATCCTCTGCATGTGCTGTTTTTGATTTTGGGGTTTTTAAATGGACTTGCTTGGGAATGGACGTTCGAGAACATCCAGTGACGTTTGCTAAGACTAAAAGTATATCTGGTGCTCATTTCATGATCAATTTGATGGGAGAGTTGTTTCACTTTGTTCTTTTCGTTCCGTGGTGGATGGTTGTGCTGATATTTCTTTTTATGTTCATTTTTTTTTAAACTCGTACACATTTGGCCAATTTTTTTGTAAGTTATTTCTGTTTGTCTGTTGTGTGGTCTGTACTTGTGTAGAAACACTTTATGGTTGCAAGATCTTGAAACATGAAACCATGAGTGAAATACCATGTGAATAAATGTTTTTTCTCCCACATTTTTCACTAATTTCTTCTTAATAAAAACACATTTCTAGCTTTGAAACGGAACTGCAAGCCGCCTCCATACATTAACTTGTCACCTGCTGTTGTGTGTGCTTCCACTGCTCTTGACATTCGGCACGTACATTGGTCAGCCTAGACACAACTCTCTCAAATGTCAATCCTTTTGGTGGCCAGGACAACAATACAGCTCATCAATAGGGAGGTATTGCAGTTGTAATGAAACGCTGTCTCCGAGTTGGAATGCATTCTACCTTGAAAGAGAATTTCCACTTGAAACAAAACAAAAAAAATACTGATTACTGACGAAGTTAATAGGGAGCTTCATATTGAATATATTTAATTAAAGTAAAAATGTAATGGAAGGCTGACATTTAATGATTAAAGGTTATCTGAAGCAATGGTCCAATTTATTCTTAACAACTGGAGTTCAACAAAAGTAGAAAATCACCAGAATTGGCATATTGAGCTAAAGTTGTGCTGCCAAATCATGCCCATGAATTCATCCAGTTTCTCTTCAGACCTTCTGTGAATTTTTAACGGAACCTAACACTTCAAGACATAAAGCATGAAAATACGGAGAAGTACATTTTTGTGCCTGGTAACTGAAGGTTCTGGCCAAAATACACTTTCCAAAAATGTTATTGAAGTGCCGGTTACAATTCGAAACAGAAATGTCTTGTATACAAATAATGAAATGTTGTACAAGAGAGCCTCCATTCAGATGTTCCCTGTTATCAGCTGTTACGGAAGTCCTGCAATTTTTGAATGCAGCCTTGATTACACCTTTTGAAGTGCTTCTGCTGAAAATACAAGGTGGAAATTCAAACCTGATGAAACAAAGACCCCTCACGTTGAAAAAGCCTTTCAACTTATACACACAATCAACAAACAAGGAAATGGGAGGCATTGAAATTCATATAGTTTGAAATGTACAATTCGGGTAACGGTTTGCATACAGATGTAGGATTTGTCTCCAGAAAGGGCTCATAAAATATACAGATTCATCTGGGGGAAAATATGCATCAAAATGAAAGATGTACTACCATTTTTATAGAAATAACATGGATGCATTTTATGTTGATATATATTATGGAAACTTTACTCCGTTGTTTATCTATTAAATATAATTCAAAATATATCGCTATCGACTGAACATGCACGTCCAGCACCAATAAGACATACAACCTCACCGTCCAGTCGTCCTGGAGGTGTGGTGGTATGACTGCCTAGTAATAGAGGATTTCTACAACAGTCATTCAATAATGGTTGTTGTTTATGTTGCTTTTGAGAAATGCACCTCGCTGTTGTTACAGAACAGGAACTCTTTGATGAGGACATTCATTCGGGAAGGAGGAAGTAGATCGCTGATACTGACTGACTGATGGACGACTCTCACTGACAAACAAAACACACTGACCACTCCACTAAGTATGCATTCTTTGCTGTGCTTCCGTAGGGGTATACCATATCAGTGTGGTCTGTGTGCAGTATGTGCCCCCTACTCAAGCCTGTCCAGCCCCCACCTCAGCAGGCAGGCAAACTGGTGTGGAGGCATGCCAGAGCTGCCAGATAAACTCCGACAGCTGCACTCCCAGAGCAAAGCTAAGAGGAACGCCTGCTATTTATAGCCTTCATTCAGTGCAACTCCAGACAGTGCCTCCGCCACCACTCCCGCTCTCTTCCCCCGTCCTATGCTGTCTCTCTCTCTCCCTCTCCCTGTCCCTCTCTCTCTCTCTCTCCCTCTCCCTCTCTCTCTCCCTGTCCCATGCTGTCCCTCTCTCTCAGTATCCCCTCCCTCTCTCTCTCTCTCTCTCTCTCTCTCTCTCCCTGTCCCATGCTGTCCCTCTCTCTCAGTATCCCCTCCCTCTCTCTCTCTCTCTCTCCCTGTCCCATGCTGTCCCTCTCTCTCAGTATCCCCTCCCTCTCTCTCTCTCTCTCTCCCTGTCCCATGCTGTCCCTCTCTCTCAGTATCCCCTCCCTCTCTCTCCCTCTCTCTCTCTCTCTCCCTGTCCCATGCTGTCCCTCTCTCTCAGTATCCCCTCCCTCTCTCTCTCTCTCTCTCCCTGTCCCATGCTGTCCCTCTCTCTCAGTATCCCCTCCCTCTCTCTCTCCCCCCCTGCCCTCTTTCTCTCTTTCCAGAACGTCCAGCAAAATTAACAGGTCCTTCTACAGCTCTCCTCCTCTCTCCGGTAATCTCAGAAAGTTCTGGAAGCAGCCGGAAGGCAGTGTCTGCTTTCCAACCCCAGGCAGGAGCAGAAGGGGGCCAGTGATCGGGATAAGCGGACAGAAGCCACAGGAGTGACTGAAAACACACACACACACACACACACACACGTGCACACACACTGAAAGAGGTGAGCCTTCAACTGAGGACAGGATGGCTCTCTTGTGCTACAACAAAGGTTGTGGTGATACGTTTGACAAGGACAAGAACTCAAAAGGTAAGAGTTGACCTACCGGGCCGTGGAAGTATTTTCATTGGTTCTCATGTCCTTGTTTGGGTCAGTGTTTTAAGACCAACAGACTAGTATAGAGGTATGTGAGAAGTATACCAGTGGCTAAGGCCTTGACAGTCATGAAAGTAGTCTTCTGTATTTTTTTCTGTAGTTAAGCTTTCTTTCACTAAAATCCAGAGAAATGCTTTGTGTTTCCTTTTTAAGCAAATGGATCAGTTAAAGACCAAAGCATTTGCTTTCATACCGTTTCTTTTGCTCCTGTTTAAAGCCATTGTCACTTGGCACCCTTAATAACCGATGATGACAGACAGGTGGTCACTGCAGCTGGTGTCCAAGGTCTCTGCGAACGCGAACGCGAGCGCGTGGCTTCAACGTAGGAATCCTCATTCATTTAGAATGGCCACCAATGGGTCTTAAACAAGACTTCTATTGATGACAGATTAGAAAGGAGACTTTCTATAATGGCAATATATGGTTGTACAGTAGGCCGATTAACGCAGAGACTAGTTGAGTTTCGATGTGTTACTTTAGACAGATGAAAATAGCTCATCACAGAGTGTCAGCCATAACTAAACAAACGCACATTTCTGGTGTCAAGGGTAGATAGACAGGGCAGATAGACACATCCTGCTGTGTGGAGTTTTTTTCTCCAAAAGGTTGGCCAGCCATATGCAACAAGAATACCCCAAAGAGTGGCCTTCCTGACAGCTGTGTGTATCGTCCTTATATGGTGCCTCCCCCAACCCCCCCTCCCCCCCCCACACACACACTCTCACCCCTCCCTTCCCCTCCACCTCCCTGAAGTGGCGGGTGGAAAAGGGCTTTAAGTGATGGGGTCTTGATAGGCGTGACAATACAAAGACACGCTGTTTCTGTAGGCTGTAGCATAGGCCATATTAGCACATGGCTACCAATGGGTATGGTATTGGTATGGTATGGCGTGACAACACAAAGACACGCTGTACCTAGCATAGGCCATATTAGCACATGGCTACCAATGGGTATGGTATGGCTAATTGTAAATGTGTGTAATTATTGTCCGACTGTCTCTCTCTCTCTCTCTCTCTCTCTCTATCCTTGCCATCATCAGATGCCTGTCTCTTTCACTCTGGGGTACCCATCTTCCACGATGCGCTAAAGGTGAGCAGCAAGGAACAAAAGGCTGATCAAAAACTAAAACTCACACAGGGTCTGCACCGCACAGGGGTGTGAATGTTCCTACACAGGAGATTTCTAACCTGTTTCTTAAAGTGGCTACACATTTACCCCCACAGTGCGGTAACTGTATTATACAGTGGGACAGTATAATGTTTGATTTTTACATAATTACGTTACATAATTATGATGTTTTTACATAATTACGTTACATAATTATGAAGATTTTTACATTATTACATTAATTTGCCATATGCATTTCCTATGTATTTGTATTCCTTGGGATATGAGCCCATGGTGTTTTAGTATCAGGAGAGTGAAGCATCTCCCTAAAAGAGAGGACTAACACCCTCACCACTATGTGCTTATGGGAGACACAAATACAGTACCATCATGTTGGGCTGTCTTCAAGATACCTGTCCAGCCTGGCGTAGATAGGACCTTTTTTCGTAGGTAGATAAATACCCAATTTGAATGCGTAATTGTGTCTACAAATATACAACATCTTGCTTAATCATGGCAAATTCATGTCAGTTTGCTTATACCAACATTTGGCGTCACATTAAGACCCACCGTTGCCTGTATTATAAGTCAGCATCATGGATTCCATTGATATTTCTAGGAAGGAAAAAAAAAGGTTCTGCAGGGGATCTTGTTCTTCAGTTCCACTAGCCATACAAGCTGGAGTTGCTGTCACTACTGGTCCAGTGATCTTGTGGAAACAGAGGAGGGACCCTTAAATAAATAACCCATAGTCCACCTGTCCCTGTAAGAAATTCCCATAATGCTAATATTAATTACTACTGTCTTGATTTAAGAGCTCTATGAACTTCTCCTCTTATAAACCTACCCAAGGTGAAATCACTGAATTTCTGCTTAGGGAGGGGGAATGTCCATAGTAATAGAAATGAACAAACATCGCTTGTGGCTGAGTTCTTTCTAACAGTAGAGGGCAAGTCTGTCTTTCACTGGGCCGTCAGCATCTCTCGCTGTGTGTTTCTGCAATGATTAATGTATGGGTGTGTGAACACCACAGCGGAAGAGTGTGATGGATGTCTCTGCTAAAGACAAAGGGGATGTTTTAAATTGATTGAGAGGAATCTGCCACAGTCGTACTTGCATCGGGGCGATGCGATTTAGAGCTCATCAATATGTGTGGTTTATTTCCTGTCTGTAGGGCTGGTCCTGCTGTAGGAAGAGGACAACAGACTTCTCTGAGTTCTTGTCAATCAAGGTGGGTGAGCCGAAACTCTCTCTCTTCCTTCCAACCCCTCCCCCTCTCAATTACTCACTCACTCACACACACACACACACCGAAATAATTCAATTCACATTTATAATAACTCAATTCACATCTATTTGATGGGAACATACATAGTGAGACACCACCATAACTTGTATGGAGGACCAAACCTGCCATAATTACAAATGAATGAATGAATAAATAAATGTCCACATCCATGCATTTAGACAGAAATAAATGAATACATGTATTTACTTATTCCTTCCAATTCCTATTCCTATAGAATTATTCCAATTCCTATTCCTATAGAAACTGAACTATACCAGTGCAAGCAGCTCCAAAGACTACCACATAGATGGCTGATAAGAACGCTTGTTTAACGCCATAGCATACAATGCAACACATACTGTAATAGAACACCATATAGTGGGGGCTGGTCAGAGATCCTATGATTCTGATTGGTCAGGCCAGGCCTAACCCAGTGTTCTACCCTCGTCTCCAGGGCTGCACCCGCGGGCGCCATAGTAACGAGAAGCCCCAGGAGCCTCTGCAGCCCAAGGTGTCGTCCGATAAGGGAGATCAAAAACAACAGAATGGCGCCGAGATTATCTACCGGGGACCCAAATCTGCCGAGGCTCTGATGAAAGAGAGACCCAGGTGGACAACTTGCACACACTTGTACACACACACACACACACTCACAAACACACACACACACACACACACACACACACACACACACATACACACACACACACACACACACAGACATACTACGAACACATACAGACATACTACGGACACACACAGACATATTTTACACTTTTTCACTTTTTTTGCCAAGCAAATGAACGTGTGTTTTGTTTGCAGGTGCTGTGAAAAGTCACAGTAATAGTGGTAATGTCTCTTGGTTCATATACTTATAAGACTATGGGAAGCTAACGCTTGTTACAGGAACTACTATTTACATTTCTCTTCACATATCTCATCAGTTGTGCAGACTGTGTGGCCTCGACTGTGTGTCTATCTCCTGAGTAGGACACACACTGCCTATATCTCCTCAGTAGGACACACTGCCTATATCTCCTCAGTAGGACACACACTGCCTATATCTCCTCAGTAGGACACACTGCCTTTATCTCCTCAGTAGGACACACACACTGCCTATATCTCCTCAGTAGGACACACACACTGCCTATATCTCCTCAGTAGGACACACACACTGCCTATATCTCCTCAGTAGGACACACTGCCTATATCTCCTCAGTAGGACACACTGCCTATATCTCCTCAGTAGGACACACTGCCTATATCTCCTGAGTAGGACACACTGCATACATCTCCTCAGTAGGACACACTGCCTATATCTCCTCAGTAGGACACACTGCCTATATCTCCTCAGTAGGACACACTGCTTATATCAGCTCAGTAGGACACTCTGCCTATATCTCCTGAGTAGGACACACTGCTTATATCAGCTCAGTAGGACACTCTGCCTATATCTCCTCAGTAGGACACACTGCTTATATCAGCTCAGTAGGACACTCTGCCTATATCTCCTGAGTAGGACACACTGCTTATATCAGCTCAGTAGGACACTCTGCCTATATCTCCTGAGTAGGACACACTGCTTATATCAGCTCAGTAGGACACTCTGCCTATATCTCCTCAGAAGTACACACACACTGCCTATATCTCCTCAGTAGGACACACACTGCCTATATCTCCTCAGTAGGACACACTGCCTATATCTCCTCAGTAGTACACACTGCCTATATCTCCTCAGAAGTACACACACACTGCCTATATCTCCTCAGTAGGACACACACTGCCTGTATCTCCTCAGTAGGACACACTGCCTATATCTCCCCAGTAGGACACACTGTAACGCCGCTGTGTTTGTGTGTATAGTGCAGAGGAGACCAAGTCCAAGCTAGCGGTGAAGGTGTCTCCTTCCCTGACCCAGCTCCTGGAGAAGATGGAGATCACCCAGAAGGAGAAGGATGCCAAACAAGGTGTGGATGCATTCACTGCATTTACTCTTCACTTCACTGCATTTACTCTACACTTCACTGCATTCACTGCATTTACTCTACACTTCACTGCATTCACTGCATTAACTCTTTACTTCACTGCATTCACTGCATTCACTGCATTTACTCTTCACTTCACTGCATTTACTCTTCACTGCATTTACTCTTCACTTCACTGCATTCACTGCATTTACTCTTCACTTCACTGCATTCACTGCATTTACTCTACACTTCACTGCATTTACTCTTCACTTCACTGCATTCACTGCATTTACTCTTCACTTCACTGCATTCACTGCATTTACTCTTCACTTCACTGCATTCACTGCATTTACTCTTCACTTCACTGCATTCACTGCATTTACTCTTCACTTCACTGCATTCACTGCATTTACTCTTCACTTCACTGCATTCACTGCATTTACTCTTCACTTCACTGCATTCACTGCATTTACTCTTCACTTCACTGCATTCACTGCATTTACTCTACACTTCACTGCATTTACTCTTCACTTCACTGCATTTACTTTTCACTGCATTTACTCTTCACTTCACTGCATTCACTGCATTCACTGCATTTACTCTTCACTTCACTGCATTTACTCTTCACTTCACTGCATTTACTGCATTTACTCTTCACTTCACTGCATTTACTCTTCACTTCACTGTATTTACTCTTCACTTCACTGCATTTACTCTTCACTTGCATCCAGACTTCTAACAGGCAGATTTTGGACCAATGAAAACGGAATGTAAACTTCATTAAGTGTCCTTCAATACTACTTAAAACTTAATTTATTGACATAATATAATACACATGCTACACACACACATGCTACATTAACATGCTACATATGCAACATACACATGCTACATATGCTACATATAAATGCTACATAAACATGCTACATTTGCAATATAAACATGCTACATAAACATGCTTTATATGCTACATAAACACGCTTTACATGCTACATTACGCTTTTTCCCTAATCTCTCCACTTATCTGTCTCTTTTATTTTCCACCCTCTAGACGCAGAAGTTGTCATGTTCGGCACAAGGTGCAAGAACCCTGCATGCAAGACGGTAGGTGTCAACACGCTTACAGGCAGTGTTTGTCATGAGGAATAGAAATGTTGAAAATGTCTTTTGGTGGTAACTTCTGTATATATCTTTCTCTCTCTCCCTCTCTCTCTCTCTCTCTCTCTCTCTCTCTCTCTCTCTGTCTCTCTACTGCTGGTTGCACTTTGAGCTAAACCTCATTACCTGTTGCCAAACTGAGACATTTCATTGTCAAAACAAAGCCCCACCCCACCACCCACCTTGTCACCCCTCCTGAAAATGATGACCCCCCCCCCCCCCCCCCCCCCCTGCTTCATAGAGTTGGATCTAGGCCAGCTCCTTGGAGACACACACACTAGCACTAGCTTTCTGTCAGTCTCCTTAAGTGCACATGCATATGTGTGTGTGTGTGTGTGTGTGTGTGTGTGTGTGATGTGTGTGTGTGTGTGTGTGTGTGTGATGTGTTTTTAAGATGCTCTGCAGTAAACTCTGGAGGGTTCCTCTGCACCAGATAGGCATCACCCTTCATCTCTCTGCCTCTGTGAACAGTCTCAACACTAAATAACACAGAAACAGAAATAGCTTACGCCTTCAGAGGACACCCAAAGTAGCACAATTTGCCCTTACAAGCCAAAGCTCAAAGACACAAGAAAAGATTTATTCACGGTTGTCATGGATTTATGCATGGTTGTTAGGGAGGACACATGACAGTGTCTGGGAGAGATTGACTGTCTGCATTTCAGCCTTCTTAGATGATGACGTTTGTTTAGTACAATAGAAACACCGCCATTATTGGCCTTGTGCACAAAGGAACACATGCTATACGTGGGCCTCCAGCATGCTGTAATAAAGCAAATGCAGCAGACGTCTGTCTGTGAGGCTAGACACTGAATCTGAACATCAGTGGAATGTCAAGATGGATTCTCTGTACATTCAAGCGCCCCCTTGTGGCGAAATAGAGCAACAGCACCCCTGTTCCACTGTAGATTCACCACCCTCAGGGCATTTCAAATCGACTGTGAGGATTTTCAAGGCTACAGGGGTTGTCCCGGGAAAGCCTAGCACGCGCCCGTGGAGTTTACAGGTTCACATCCCCAGTGACTTTTAATTTCACTCCGTGCTAAAACCCCCCTCCTAATCTCCTCCGCAGTCAGCAGGGTCCCATTGACTTGTCCCTGATTAGCCCACGATGACACCTTAATCAAATACACGCCAGAGCCAATTACCCTGCTGAAGGAGGTCGCCCGCTTAGACAAAGCCCCGCTCGATCATAGCGTGGAGCAGTACACAGATGTGTCAGTCTCATCCTCAGCAGGGGGAGAGCTGGAGGAATACAGGGGATGCTGGGGGAGGGTGATGCCTATCTGGTGCAGAGGAACCCTCCAGAGTTTACTGCAGAGCATCTTAAAAACACATCACACACACACACACACACACACACATCACACACACACACACACACACACACACACACACATATGCATGTGCACTTAAGGAGACTGACAGAAAGCTAGTGCTAGTGTGTGTGTCTCCAAGGAGCTGGCCTAGATCCAACTCTATGAAGCAGGGGGGGGGGGGGGGGGGGGGGGGGGATGTATGCTGGGGTTCCTGGAATTCAACACAGCTTTATTTCAGTCCGTTACTGTCCTGCCACTACAGTAGTAGTGAGTAAAGTCTGCTGTTTTGAGAGCGCTGGTTTTAACTTGACCCTTTCCTCGGTTGCAGCCTGAAGGGGATGTGCACGAGCTTGCACTACCTGAGTTAAGGTGTCAGGATCATGTGTCAGGCACGGCTTAGGCTTGGCGTATGCAGGGTTAACGGCCCTATACGTACGGATTGGTTTGGTTTGTTCATATGTTATTGTTTTGCTTAGCATGCCTCACTTTTGTTATGTAATGTGAAAATGGGGTTGAGAGTGTTGTGTGTGTGTGTGTGCGGTTGTAGTCATGATTGGCTGTCTGTGTGTATGTGTGTGTGTGTGTGTGTGTCGATTGGTGTTTATAGTTTGAATGCATATGAATGCACCTGTCAGGTCTCAAGTACCACTTAAACAGCAACGGGTCCAAAGCAGCAACCATTCCCCTCTTCTCATCCTCCCTAGAGTTACAGTTGTTCCAGGCTCTGGCCACTAGGGGGATTAGACACAAGAGGAAGGAGAGTCATAAGAGGTCGCCAATAACAATAACTGACAATAGAGCCATTCAAAAATGATAATTAACAATAGAGTGGTTCCTTTGAAACCTCCACAAAAACCTGCTGCACGTGACAGGCAGTACATTAAGCCTGTGAAGTTGAAATCTTCTGTTCTTGGGCCAGTACGCGAGTATGCAAGAGATCCTGAAACCGTCATGCAGAAATCACTTTAGTCATAGTGCTGAATATAGAACAGGGCCCGCTAAACTGCTGCCGTAGTGCAGAGCAGGTAGTGTGTGTGTGTGTGTGTGTGCCCCTGTCTTCCCCTTTCTGTTCAGCAGCTGCTATGTCTATGTGTGTGTGGGGGTGTATGTGTGCTGTACCTGACTGTGTGTGTGCGCACGTGTGTAAATGTGTGTGAGTGTTGCTATAATATTGTCTGTCTGTTTGAGTATACATGTATGAGATGTTAGTATTTATCTCTCTCTCTCTCTCTTTCTCAAACTGTGTGTGTGTGTGTGTGTGTGTGTGTGTGTGTGTGTGTGTGTGTGTGTGTGTGTGTGTGTGTGTGTGTGTGTGTGTGTGTGTGTGTACTAGATGTACGACAGCGCGAAGACCGATGCAGAGCCATGCACACACCACCCTGGAGGTCCGGTCTTCCATGAAGGGTAAGACTCTCATACAGAACTCGACCCATAAGACTCTCCCCATCTGTAGACGTTACAGAGCGTCACCTCATACAGAACTAAACCCATAAGACTCTCCCCATCTTTAGACTTTACAGAGCCTCACCTCACACAGAACTAACCCATTTCACACCACTATGGATACACACAAACATATAGCCTAAGATGCGGTGCCATATTTTGCAATATCCACAGGCATTACCTTGTGTGTATTTGAAATGGATAGAGGAATGTGCTGATCCTGCGCTGTAGGACATTTATTTCATATAACGGAGGTTCTGATGATGTGGGGTTATTACAGTGGCTTTGAAAACGACACAACAGTGCTAAATGTGCTCAGCATTCAGGCCACTTCATTATGTGGGCCTCCATGCATTCAGCTCTCCAGCAGTTAAACCTGGGTAAAGTGCGGCCCCAGAGCCATTTGCGGCCCCTTGGCTGTCCCTGGTAAATTAGCTGTTAAACGATAAAAATTGATATTACTATTAATTCGTATACTAAGCTTGCATTGCAAGCTTGCTCTCGTGCGTTTGTATGTGCCATGTGTATTGGTCGTCTGGGCACACCTTTAATACTGCAAAAACATGCTAATTTTTCATGCTGAATTGAGTTCAGCCTATCGGTCCGGCCCTCCACAACAGTCCCACTATCTCATGTGGCCCCTTGGGGAAATGAATTGCCCACCCCGCAGTAAGAGGCTTGGTGTGGAGCGACTCCATGCATTCAACTCTCCAGCAGTGAGAGGCTGGGTGGGTGTGGAGCTCCAGCAGTTAGAGGCTGGGTGGGTGTGGAGCTCCATCAGTGAGAGGCTGGGTGGGTGTGGAGCTTGGCAGCCAGGGTCCCTGAATGCGTTTCAATCTAATTAAACTGCTCACTGGAATGACCTGTAGGAGCTCCAGCTATTTGGCCCCGTCTCTGTGATCTCCTCCAAGCACATCCTCAGGAGGGAACAGGGATCTGTATCACAGTGCTTAGAAGCTCATACCCCCACCACCACCACCACCACCACCACCCTCACCCCCTAAATGACTTTATGCCTGCTCAGTACATTTCTCTGGTCTTGTGCCTTAATGGACTTCCTGGAAAGGATGCAGTTGGTTTTGGAGCAGAGCCTAGGGGGAGAGTGTGGCGTGAGTGTGTCTCACAGTGGAGTTCTTCCAGTAACACTATTTGGGCCGTCTGTTTAAGACACTCTACAGATGCTACAGAGTCTATTGTCCTTTACCTCATCCACAACCCCAACTATTGAGACCTCTGTTGATGTCCTGGTTTTTGTCTGTTTGTTTCCTTATTGACATTATTGTCTGTGCAATTATTCCGTTCATTTCTCGGCCTGCGTCTACTTATCTTAAACACGTGCAAATACAAACGTTTGTCGGTATTAAGTTGTTCATTCATTTGTGTTCCGATTCGCAATTTCCTCGCCCATGCAGATACAAGTACTGGAGCTGTTGCTGCATAAAGACTGTCGACTTCAATGAGTTCCTGGACCAGAAGGGTTGCACAGTCGGCAAACATCGCTGGGTTGCCAGACAGGTACCACAACACACACTAACATAAAGCTTAAATAGATAAAAACACATTAGAGTACCAATGATGCTTGTTGATTTGTTGTTGCACTGTTGCGCAGCTTGTCATTTTAGATTTTAGATTTGATTTATTTTAGGACATCACGTCACAAGTGTCACACGTGTCCTGATTTTCCTGACTGTTTGGCATATTTTGCGTTGTCACACTTGTGTTTGTCACTGCTGACCTGCATTGCCTTGAGACACATAGACCCTTGACACTTGCCTTCCAGTTTGTTTTATGTTTATTAAGGATCCCCATTAGTCTACACCGTAGTGGAGACTATTCTTCCTGGGGTCCAGGGAAAAAACATTACAATACAAATCATAAAATGCAGTACAGCATGATCAATGTTGGTGAACAAAAACACAGACTTAAAGAAACATTCCGGATCAACAACTGTCCTTACACAGTCAAACATCAAGCAAGTGCAACACAAGACAAAGCAAGACAGCAAATAAACTACTTACTAGTTCGGCAGACAGTAGAAAGCCAAGCGGCGTCAGGCAATCTTACATTTAGCAGTTATATGCCTACGGACCCTGGTATGGCAATGGCACGGTGGCGATTCTCCATATTAAAAGTCATTGTAGCGGCCCAATTTTTTTCAAGCTGTTATTTTAAGGTAAAACTGCTCATCCTAACCCTAATCCTGATGTATAATTGTTGCAAACTGTTACTTTAACAAAAACACAGACTGACCACTCCCCTTATCCCCTCAGGACAAGAAGAAGGTGGCGTGTCGCTTTGACTGGCATCAGACGGGCGCTCAGGTGGTGGTGTCCATCTACGCCAAGAACGCCAACCCTGAGCATTCCTACGTGGAGGCCAATCGCACCGTGGTGAGTGAACGCTGCCCAGGCAGGAAGTGACATACGCCTAGACATGAAAATGACCTTTAACCCATCACCTGCGTCTGTGTGCCTGTACCTCTAGGGTCAGATTTGAGGTATAGTTTCAGACCTTTACCCATCACCTGCGTCTGTGTGCCTGTACCTCTAGGGTCAGATTAGAGGCATAGTTTCAGGCTCTGATAGGGATAAGGGTAGAGGCCTATGTGAGCAATATCAGCTGAGATGGAGGGTTATGCTTACACAAGTCAAAGACAACTCGAACTCGAACGACACATTTCAATACAGGCGAAATATGGACATATACACAAGCTCAAATGTTTATTTTGTGGAGTGCTATTGCTAAAACTGTTACAACATTTATATTTAAAACCTATTGAATTATGACAAAATGCATTACTTAATTCCTCTCACCAGTTACTGATTGATATGTTGACATCTGAGGAGTGATGTGTTCGGTCTAAACCCACGGAGATGAGTCACCATAGAAACACACTCTGAGACTTGAAGAGTCAGTAATGGCTCTCCTCAATATAATAGCGATGGTTTCTCGCAGATAATGTCATAAAACTGTCAAGCATATGAAGTCTCTCTCCAAGTGAATGAGTCAGTCTGTGGATTGAGATTTAAAAATAGTAAATACGATGTATTATTTACTAAAAACCTTTACATATTCAGCATTAGATACATAAAACAAAATTACACATACATACCTACATCTTTTATAACAGGGGATTCTAAACTTTCTTGCTGATGTGCATCTGAATATGGACCTTTTCTCTATTAACTGTGTGACATTTGTTGTGTGAATGGTGCCAACAGCGCCATCTAGCTGTCTGTGGGTGTATGCACTTATGTAAAGCATCCAAGCCAATCAGGTTGCTCTTAGCACCATCACATTACCACTGCGCAGGATGCTATCTCTCAGCTCGGTCTAATTATCCTACTGTTGCTAATTGGTGATTAGGGGTTGAAAGTACTTGTTGAGAGGGTAAATGTCCTCCCTAGGTTTTTGAGTCAGAAATCTTAACTGAAAGGCTTGTAAACACAAGCAGTAGGCCACAGGATTCACAGCTCCTGTGTATAGGCATTCCTCTTGTATGCACTGTTTGTATTGTTTTGTGTTGTGATTTATAAAACAATTGGGTTCTATCGAGTTATTTAGCCGTTTCTGATTGGACGGGAGACGTTCCATGAGTTGGAATATCCCAGGAAATCCCAACTCGTGCGAGTGGGGTAGGTAAGGGATATTCCCACGGGTGTTGTTACCTGCGCCACTCGGCCTCCTCGTGGCTACGGCCGAACACCACCCGTGGGAATATCCCTTACCTACCCCACTCGCACTCGATCTATATTGCTTAAGTATATTCTGTGTAAGCACACTGAGAGCCACTTTATCAAGTCAAATTCCTTGTTTGTGCAAACTTACTTGGACAATAAAACCTGATTCTGATTCTGAGTGTAATGGTCAAAGCTAGGAAACCTTTTTACAGTGTGTTTGTGTGTGTTGGGGAGGGTGTGTGGGGGCAAACAAACATGGCAGGATTATCTCTTTCTGAACATGCGGTTTCCAGCTTCAATTGTTCACAGTAATGAATAATAATAATAATAATAATGGCATCATAATTTCAAGTATATTGTCTTCTCATTCTGTCTCTGTCACCCCCCCCCCTCTCTCTCTGTCTTTCTCTCCCTCCCTCTTTCTTCCGTTCACAGATGACCTGTCACATCCAGTTTGAGAATCATAAGATTTTCCACAAGGACTTCCACCTTTGGGGGGTGAGTTATTTGTCTCCCCCTCCTGTTATCCCCCGCTGCCTCTTATTCGCATTTTTATTCATCCTCCTTTTTATTCATCCCCCGTTTCGCCCGCTCATGACATTTTATTTATTACCCCTCCGCGCTCTCCCACCGATGTATCTGGGCACGTTGGCCCCATGATGAATCATTTCAGTAAATAAAATCCACCCCATTTACATTATTCAATTTTCCAGGAGAATGTAGCGGCTTGCGCTATCTCGCGCCATAACGATGAATCATTCAGTGCAAGGCGCGCACGGGAATCGGCACAATAAATACCGCAAATCAAAACTCTATTATTCTGTCAGCAGCGGCCATTAAAGTTTGAGGAAAGAGCTTGTCGCCTGTGGGTGGGTGGGTTCGGAGCGGAGAGTGGAATAGAAAACTCCTTACCTGTTATAAAAGTGGCTCTGATGCGCTTGAGTAAGCCTAGATCAGCGGGTGGCATGCAGTAAGAATGTCATTACTGGCTACATAGGCCTGCTATATACTTTAATTAAGATAGGCCTATGTTTTTAGTAGGCTACTCTCTCTGTAAATCCTATAGGGGGAGCTGTGAGATGATGTGATGTATTGATACACCATGAGGGCTCTGATGGAGCCTACTTGAGTAGATAAACTGGTGGCATGAGGTGCTTCTGTCAGAATGTCTTGTCATGCGCGTGAACCGGTAGTGCTGTGCGGTGAATAAACCTCACTCCCTGGTACCACCTTAAGAGGCGTGCTATCCGCTAGCACCCATGGGTTTTACCCTTCTCACTAGCCAGTCCCAACCTTTTTTGCGATAGTTGCGGCCTTAAATGACTTTGTAGGATCTTTTCCAAAAACTTGCGATGAAAGTCGCAGTGTTATTTTTAAGTGTTTGTTGCGATGAAATTGCAGGAGCAAGTGAAAGTTACAATAAAGAGTTGCGAATTTCCCTCTTTGTTCATTAAATACTTATATTTCAACAAATTACTCAATTATAATTACAAACATTAATTAAAGAACAAAACCACTGAGAAATGTTCCTCTAAATAACCTTGCCATCATGCCAAACAAAAATGTAGCAAAATAGCCTTTACTTATCCACAACGAAGTGCACCTGTTGGTATTACAAAAGGACCACCAGTGACACTGAATACAATGTTATGAATGTCTCTGCCTTCCCATATGAAAAAAAGTTGTCAGTTCAAAATGTAAAGTGCACAGAACTACACAGCAAAATTAATGCAATTCTTAATTATTAGTCACCATGGATGTTGAACAACCACACTTTTAAGAAAAAGTGCCCCAAAATGGATTAGCCCCTGGATGGATTTGTAAATATTCTCTCTCTATATATATATATCTATCTCTCTCTATATATCTCTCTCTATATATATATATATATATATATATCTCATCTCAGGTGGCTGATGTGGAGAAGAGCTTTATCAACATGGTGCCGTCTAAGGTGGAGGTGACTCTCCTGAAGGCTGACGCGGTGGCCTGGGGGAAACTGGAGGACCCCAACTTCAAGCCCGAGATCGAGGAGGACATGGACGACCCCGCGGAACCAGAGCAGCCGGTGCAGCAAGACTGGGACATCGACGACGACGACATCAGCGAGTCGGACTGGTCTGATTCGGACACGGAGGAAGAGAAGAAGAAGAAGATAGAGGAGGAAGAGCAGGCACGGGCGGCTGAGCCACCAGAGCTGGAGGAGGCCACAGACACACCAGAGTTGAAGGAGACAAAGAAATAAACAAACAAGAAACAACAACCACAACAATCAGAAACCTCCATCCCCTAGAAAGTATAGATCCCTTTTTAATGTAATAATAATAATAAACATTATTTATATAGCAGCTTTCATGCAAAAGAATGCAGCTAAAAGTGCTTTATTGGTGTTTTATGTATGGTGTTTTATTAAGAATGTAGAGAGAATGACACTGAGATTGACTGTTTGTCGTGGGTCTGAACTAAACTGGCTTATATAGTGATCTCAGGTGCGACTGCATTGGGACACACTTTCACGATTACAGCTGTAAAATGAAAAGAAAAATGTTTAAGACATTTACTGTTGGCGAGTTATTTTTGTTATTATTGTTATAATGTGAATTAAAACAGACTGCTTTGAAGATAACTGACTGAAGATATTTTTGCCATTTTTTTTCAGTTGTCTAGTAATTCAGGTTTGCAACCATTGTTACACAAAATATCCTCCCACAAAGGTAATATAAATCTGCACTTTTTCAACGTAATAACCCCACAAACATAACAACTGTTGCCTACTTCAATTGTAACAACTCATTTCCTACAAACGTTATTGTGATTTTACATTTAAAAGGTGCAGATTTATATTACATTTATAGTTTATTACGTTCATGGGCGTAACCCCCTACAGCCTGCCAAGCTTACATTTCTATATTTAGCAGATGCTCCCATCCAAAGAAAATGACAAGCCAGTAGAGAAATACCTTTTTTCATCGTCGATCAAAAAGATAATTTTGCGTAAGTCTAAGACCACCGAGAAATTTCCCGTCTTCTTTGCCTCGGCGAGAGCTTATTGGATCTTGGCAGCAGTGTGTGTCTAAGTCCACTATAGGCCGTGGTGTAGTGGACCCTGGAGAAGTGGGTATACTCTTAATTTTGCAATTTTTCAGCAGCCCATACAGCACAGGATAAACGTCCTGTTTTGAGAAGTAGGTATACGCAATGCTGACTGATAAAATAGGTGGGTATACTCCGTATACCTGCGTATACCCTGGACTACACCACTGGGTGTAGTGGACCCTGGAGAAGTGGGTATACTCTTAATTTTGCAATTTTTCAGCAGCCCATACAGCACAGGATAAACGTCCTGTTTTGAGAAGTAGGTATACGCAATGCTGACTGATAAAATAGGTGGGTATACTCTGTATACCTGCGTATACCCTGGACTACACCACTGGGTGTAGTGGACCCTGGAGAAGTGGGTATACTCTTAATTTTGCAATTTTTCAGCAGCCCATACAGCACAGGATAAACGTCCTGTTTTGAGAAGTAGGTATACGCAATGCTGACTGATAAAAAAGGTGGGTATACTCCGTATACCTGCGTATGCCCTGGACTACACCACTGACTATAGGAAAAGTGACTGATCTGCTGTGATGTTAGACCCGTAGCAGGAGATAGTTTGGTGTTGGGGACAAATAAAGGGAATCGACAGTAGGAGTCAAACAGCAATGGTTACATTTTATTTTTCCCTTCCAGTTCAACAACAACAACAATCCTGGAGTATAGGAGTCGGTGAGGGAGCCAATGGCCCAGAGAGAGGGGCGGGGGCGGGGCTTCAACTACACAGATGCAATACCAATGAACTGCTTGGATAAAACTTCACCGACACATGAACAGTCAGTAGGCTAATATTGCATTGCAAGAGTGATATCTTGTAGTTTTACGCCAGATGAGAATCCCCTTTCATTACGGTTCTATACAAATACTCAAACATCCCAAATAAGCAGCCAGTTCTGGAACAGTTCTGCCCTGAGTTTGGGCCAGGTCTGGTCCTGTTCAGAGTTGAATGTGTGGGATCTAACACTTGCTCGTCAAAACCTCAGGGTGATCTGAAGCTTTTGGCGAGGTGTGTGATGTATTAGAAGGGAAGGGTGACACCAAAACACCCTCAGCTGGCAATGGACTCTGGTGTCGGATCTGGCCACGACCAAGTTTGGATGCAGATGTTAGAAATATGTGTAGCTCCAGGAAGCGTTGCCTGGCAACGATTACTGTGAAAATACTCTGATTTTGAAACACTCTCTCTCTCTCTCTTTATCACCATGACTTTCAGGAAAAAGTGCCTCAAAATGGAGCATTCTGACCACTCTTAAAAGCAAACAAGCAGGCAAGCAAACACAAGGGGTCTGTTCAACATTTTTCCTGCCATTGCCACCGTTTACTTCTTCTGAAGTGTTAAAGTCTTTCGTATCCGTTTTGTTAAGTGAGGGAAAAGTAATTTACCTATGTTTCAGACCTGGACACAAACAATTCGGGAATATATGCTTCAGAAATAAATAGCTGCGATAAGGGAAAACAGAATGTTGAACAAAGAGTAGAAATGAGAAAAAAGCCATACAATCGACCAATTTCTCTGGATGTTCACCAATGGCTGAAAAGGATTAAGCACAAATATTGTCCCATCATGATTCATGGCGTTGTCACATACAGTAGCGTTTAGCATCAGCTAACGTTAAAGACTGGTTGGTGTCATATCATCAAAGGAAATGAATCTACTTCTAATAGTAGCCTAACTGACAGTATCCTTTACAACTGTATAGAGTTTTATCAACTTGACCTCACAAGAGGTAGTTTAGTCTAACATTTGACCTGTAAAAAAATGAAGAATAACTCTTGCATGATATGTCTTCTGGGTATGATATTACTTTTTTTCGGATTCATTTTTTTTTGCAGTAGAATAACGTAGCCCTTGAATATCAGATGCAAATGCCTGTGATCTTATCAGATTTGTATGTAGGTTAATCTATATACAGCAAAGTGATGCCTATATCTCACCACAAACACTGTCGAACTAAGAGTACCTAAAAGCAATGCATCGACCCACCTCTGATATTCCTCCATCTATACATCAATGATGGTTTGGAGATTTGAAGGGTAAATCCCACCGTGACTACGTCTATGGTTGCTGTCCATTTGCATCATGTAAGGCCCATGTGGGAATACATTAAACAATGAGAGAAATATATACGTAGGTTGATTTCGCATGACCATGTCATACGTGACACTTTATAAAAATGAATACTTAATAAAGACCAAAAAAAAAGACTAGTAGTATTTTGGGCAATGATGTGGAGTCTTCATAAATTGCATAATCTACATTTGTCTCCAAAAACTCAACCATTCTGACTGACACCATAAGAGTATCATAACTCCACATAGTAGTAGCTGACTGGATTAAATCAGATTTGACGTTAAATATCGGCCAAATCTTGCCCAGTGGTAGCTGCCATTGGGTTTGCATCAACCACAGTCGCTCCACCCAACACCCACCAGTATTATTTAAGACACAAAGGAATTGACTTCACCATAAGTTTGGTTCTTGAGTTACACCACTATGATAAATAGCACACACACGTCATCTGGAAACATCTTTTAAGATCGTATGTTCGATACAAACGAGTGAAACAAACACGTAAGCTTCCAACGCAAAGCGCTATCACACAGACAGTAAGTCTCTTTCACACAGCAATACAAATCTCCCCCCGTCCAGGAATGCTGGATGCTTAGTGCCCATACTACCGCTAAACGCACACAATCAGTAGCATTCCTTTTCGAACTTCGGAAAAAAATCCTGACAAAATAGATTCTTCGTACCCTTAACCACTTAAAGCAGCCTTGAAATACAGGAAGTGGTCCCCACCTTGATCCTAGAAGGCTCTGGCGCAGATCAGGGTCACCCCCTTTCAGAGCCTTCTTGCATTGCAGGCAGTGATGCTATCAGTAGTTCATAAATAAATACTCTTCATTAGTCAATAGATTACGCACTATCAAGGTCTATGCTTCACTGTGGAGAAGCGTGCACCTCCTCCAGGACACTGAACACAAGAGGAGGGGACCACACAACCTTGGCAAGGGATACATCTGTATATATCTTAACATTCGTTTACGTTATGCTATATGTATATATTATTTGTAGTTTTTCATAATTCGCTTTACAGATTTGCCATAAATATGGTGGCGGGGAGGGTCCTTAATCTATGATTACATCTATAAAAACATTACATTATATTTTTAACCACTCACAAGAAATTCTCACTTGTTGCATTTAAGTAAATCTCCATTATTTTTTTCTTAAAGTGCAAGGCAAGATAAAATCATTTTGAAATGCATGATGTACAGTTTCTTGCACACACACACACGCGCGCACACACACACACACACACACACACGCACAGGCACACACAAAATAATTCTCTGTGAAAAAAACACCTCACTTTGTAAACCACTGCACTCAAAATGAAATTGGCACAAAAGTACTTTACACCACTGAAGCTTGGGGAACAACAGCCACGTCCAGCGATTAAAAGAGCGTTGGACAGAATCCCAACTTTTCAAGTCTCTTTTTAAAAAAAACAAAGAAAGTAAACGGTAATAAAATCTCACTGCGGTTTTTTTTTTTTGGTCCACACAAAAAAGCAGGACTGGAAGGCATGCAGAGGACATCGATCTTCAGAGAGGGTTACATGGAGCTCCTAGGTCTACAGAAAGCCCAGCCATAATTCAAGTCCAAATGGTACATTCTTCAAGACGAGAGTGTGTGTGTGTGTGTGTGTGTGTGTGTGTGTGTGTGTGTGTGATGTTTTTGTTTGTTTGTTTGTTTCAACACAGACATTGATTTGTTCTTATTGGCAAAAAGGAAGGAGGTTAGAAGTCTGACATTTTCAAGAAGAGAAAAAAAGCATCTCATGGCTTCTGAGAGAGAGAGAGAAAGAGATAGAGAGAAAGAGAAAGAGAAAGAGAAAGAGAAAGAGAGAGGGAGAGAGAGAAAGAGAGAGAGCAATGTCATTACTTGAGTACCATAAATGTAAGTTCATGCAAGGGATCTTAAGTAAACATACTAAGTCAGATGAGCAAAAACTGAGCGAAAGAAAAAAAGAGAGAAAGGCAGAAAGAAAGAGAAATAGATGGCTCCGGAAGGTTTGCCCCCTTCCTCCAGTGACTGGTAATATTTGCCCTTTGACCTTTGAAGTAATCAAACGCACATCAGCTGTGCTAAGCGAAACAGGAAACAAACATGACCACAACGTCGATGCAATGCTATGCAATTCAGGGCCATTCCTTTGACCGTAGCTCCCCACTCTTAGTTGGAGAAGAGGGTGGTTGACGAGTTCTCTCCCTCCTCCATCTGGCCTCAACGGCGCCCCTGCTGGAAGGGAGGAGTTAAAGCGGCTCTCCCAGGTCCTTAATTGCCTGCAGAATCCGCTTCACATGGCCCACTTTTGAAATCCCAAGATCCTGAGGAGAAATGCAAAGAATGGGTTACTGTTTACACCTCCCACACACACAACACACACACACACACACACACACACACACGACACACACACACACACACACACACACACACACACACACACACACACACACACACACACACACTAGACACACAAGGACACTTGATGAGTAAAAGGAGTCGGGATTGAACTAGCAACCTTCTGATTGCTGAATGACTTCTGAACCAATATCGCCCCATCCATTAGTGCAGTGTAAGTGTATTCATTTCTTCATTCAGCCTCATTTCTGGCCAAATAAGTGAACCAGTTCCTCATCATCTTATAAAGTACAGTAGAATATTTGATGGCTTCTCTCCAGTGAAGAGAGCGAAGCGGAGCTCTGTGTTGCGTTCATATCTGTTGGAAGCAGGCGACGGTGGCGTACACGAGTAAAATGGGCAAAGCGGCACGAAAAGGTCGGGAAAAGTTTAGTCCTATGCTAATGAGGAGCGAATATCGCCAGCGTGG
The DNA here is from genome assembly GCF_963457725.1 of Sprattus sprattus. Classification (NCBI taxonomy): domain Eukaryota; kingdom Metazoa; phylum Chordata; class Actinopteri; order Clupeiformes; family Clupeidae; genus Sprattus; species Sprattus sprattus. The sequence goes on from NC_137919.1 coordinate 5,396,843, forward strand.
GCCAATCAGATGGTTTCTGTCTCTGATGGTTTGATAATCGCAGAATTTGGTCATTTAATTTGCTTAAAATAACAACCTGGAGGACCTTGTAAAGGGATATTCTTGTTCCTGGTGTGTTAGATATTGAATCCTGGGCTTCCTTGAACGGAATGACAGTTCTGATAAAAAGGCAAGTGACTGGATAGCCTACACGCTTGCAAACTAGTTTGGTGGTTCAGACTGTTTTTAGCACTTCCGCACGCCCACACACAGGAGAGCGTTCCGCTTCACTTGCATGTACTTTCAGCTTTTAATGTTCCTTTTATCAGTAAAACCTCTTATTCTTTTGACTTTGGTTTCATGCCTGACCTCGCGATTAAGCGTACTTTCTGACTTCCCTTCATGTGGACCTGTGTGACCCTCACAGAGAGATGGCCGCTTTTTCTTATCTTCTCATAATCGCTCAGGAAGGCTCATGGCTCAGTCGCATGGCTCATTAGGTCAAGGTCTTTTGTCTCCACTTTATTCAAGCAGCCCTCTCGGGTTGGATCTCTCAATTCATTTTTATATCATTTTTGTTTTGTGATATAATTTTTTATCCAGCAGACTGTGAAGTCATGAATTTGGTGAAGGTGCAGGTTGGCGGCCTCTCCCCCCCGAGTCATGACAGGCTATTCATTCACGAGGACAACTGGGGTGATTTCATCTCACCTCATCTCACCTCAACTATTCATCTCATACGTAGGTTACAACACAATGACAAAAAGTGTGTAGCATCTTTGGTAAATACAACTGAAAATGAAAAGACATGCTAATGGATTACATCATCAGAATGTGCCAGAAGTTGTGCTCAAATCACGGGCTATACGCAAGGCTTTTTGAAGATGCATTGGCATCTCGCCTGTTGTCTTTTTATTTGAAACAAAATGGCCGCCGTGTAAGCTCCAGTCGCCCCTGAGCCTGCAGTACCTTAAGGTCTTGCCTCTGAAGCTGAACCAGCTGCCCGCCCTGGATGTGCTGAAACCTCTCTTTGTATTCCCCTAACCCCAGCGATTCCAGCCAATCAGCTACCTCGACTGAGTCCCGACTCTCTGCCATGGAACACACACCCCACAACACACACACACACACACACACACACACACACACACACACACACACACACACATGGGGAGACAGACACACACACACACACACACACACACACACACACACACACACACACACACACACACACACGGGGAGACAGACAGACACACACACACACACACACACACACACACACACACACACACACACACAGAAGACAAACCAATAGCAAGCAAGAACACAGAATAGAAGTAGCAGACAGACATACAAGCAAACGACATACCACAAGCTCTTAAAGCGAACGGAGACGAGCAGAAAAGAAAGAGAGAACGCTCTTCTGACCTCTGGCCTTCAACTGTCCCTGAGAACTCAGCACTTTAAGACTGTAGATGTCTTCAGGAAACCCTGGGCATCTATCTAGTATATGCATGGAGTGGGCTCAAACATGACTCTATAGCCAGACAGACATTAGCATTGATGACAGACTGACAGACAGAAGACAACATAAAGCACACTGAGGGGAACTCTCCAGCAGAGCAGTGATGCCAGGGAGGGGGTAAGACAGGGGGGGGGGGTAAGACAGGGAGGGGGTTGGACAGAGGATGTGATTGGACAGAGGGTGGGGTAGGACTGAGGATGTGATTGGACAGAGGGTCTGGTACCTGAGAGGGAAATGGGCTGTGATTGGTCAGGGGGTGGAATACCTGAGAGGGAGCTGGGCTGTGATTGGTCAGGGGGTGGGGTACCTGAGAGGGAGCTGGGCTGTGATTGGTCAGGGGGTGGGTACCTGAGAGGGAGCTGGGCTGTGATTGGTCAGGGGGTGGGTACCTGAGAGGGAGCTGGGCTGTGATTGGTCAGGGGGTGGGTACCTGAGAGGGAGCTGGGCTGTGATTGGTCAGGGGGTGGGTATCTGAGAGGGAGCTGGGCTGTGATTGGTGAGAGGGTGGGTACCTGGGAGGGAGCTGGGCTGTGATTGGTCAGGGGGTGGGTACCTGAGGGGGAACTGGGCTGTGATTGGTCAGGGGGTGGGTACCTGAGAGGGAGCTGTTGGACTTCTGCTTGTGGAGTTTCTCTCGGTCCTTCTTCACCTTGGGCATCATCTTCAGCTTGATGCTGCTCTTAGCTCCGCCCCTCGGGGACTCCTACCAATCAGAGGAGAGAGGAGGAGAGGGGAGAGCAGAGCCGAGAGTAGAGCATAGGAGAGGAGAGAGGATATGGGTGGTGTGGAAAGGAAGGATGGGAAGACAGAGAGAGGAAAAGAGGAGAAGCGAGAAGAAGAGAAGGATGGTGTTCCAGATGGAAGGAAAGGAGGAGAAAGATATGGATGATGTGGAAGATGGAAGGAGGAGAGATGGGGAAAAGGGATGGGAAGAGAGAAAGAAAGAAAGGAAGAAACAACGAAAGAAAAGAAAAATGGTGGGAGGAGAATGAAAATGACCAAAGGGTTGGGAAGAGGTGAAGAGAAGAGGTGAATGTGAAGGGAATTAAACAAGGAATCAGTGAGTATTACAAGCTAACAGTGGTAGAGAGTGTTCAATGTGTTATCCGTCACAGGAATCAAACTGTACACACACAGGCACACACACACACACATACACACACACACAGACACGCGCACACACACACACACGCGCACACACACACACATACGAACACAGACACACACTCACACATGCACACACACGCACCCACACACTTAAGCACAAACACACCCACACACACACACACATACCCACACACACACACACATGACACACGTACCTCCTCACTGCAGTGCATGCTGGGACAGATCCAGTGGATGTCCTCCAGCTTGAGGAGCTCGGCGCCGAGGCTGTTGAGTGTGGATCGCAGCTCCTGCTCCTGA
>NC_137919.1:5409774-5417274 GCF_963457725.1 Sprattus sprattus
CACGGAATGTCACGCGGACCACTACTGGAATTTGAAGGTGGAGTCTGAGGCTGGGAATGGTGACGTACGGTTTCCGTGTTCCGCTGCGCAGGAATGCTGTTCTACTCACGCGTGTCGGCCTCCTTGAGCTCGTCGCTGCTCTGCCGCTTGATGGAGGAGCACGAGGACATCCGCTGCACCTGCGTGTGGCGGTTCTGCTCGTCCACCACTGAGAGAGGGAACGGGAAGGAAAGAGAAAAAAAGAAAGACAGAGAGAGAGAGAGAGAGAGAGGGAGAGAGAGAGAGAGAGAGGGATTAGATTATTTTACTAGTCTTTAAATCACTCCATAGTCACCTGAATATATATATACAGTATGTCAGACATGCCCTCAAGGAACACGCCCAGTAGATCCCTGAGGTCTTCTGGCAATAACTCTTAACAGTTCTAAAGGCCAGGACAAAGAGTCATGGAGAGGCAGCTTTTAGTTTCTATGCCCCCAGCCTTTGGAGTACTCTTCCAGAGGACCTAAGAATGGCTAAAAAGGTGGAAACCTTTAAATGTGCACTTCTCGCATCTCGCCTATCATTCTCTGTAATATTCATCTGTCTTCAGTGGTGTGTAGTGGGTCTGCTGTACATGTGTATGTATGTGTGGGCTTTTTTCATACGTTTGCACTTACATGATATGGTTTTCTCATCCCTCTGGAAAATCTGTCTCATACAAGTGTTTGTAGTTTAACTCCAGTGATGAGTTCAACTACAGGGTACGGTATGGTGTGGTGTGGTGTGGTGTGGTGTGGTGTGGTGTGCTGTGCTGTGGAGTGGTGTGGCGTGGCGTGGCGTTGCGTGGCTTGGCTTGGCGTGGCTTGGCGTGGCGTGGCGTGGTGTGGCGTGGCGTGTTGTGGTGTGGCGTGTTGTGGTGTGGTGTGGTGTGTTGCCCTATGTTATGGTGTGATAGAGTGTTGTGTGGTGTGGTGTTGTATGGTAATGTATGATATAGTGTGGTGTGGTGTGGTGTGGTGTGGTGTGGCATGGTATGGTTATGTATGATATAGTGTGGTGTGGTGTGGCATGGTAAGGTGTGATATAGTGTGGTGTGGTACGGTGTGGTATGGTATGGCATGGTAAGGGGTGATATTGTGTGGTATGGTATGGTATGGCATGGTAAGGTGTGATATAGTGTGGTGTGATATAGTGTGGTGTGGTGTGGTGTTGTATGGTATGGCATGGTAAGGGAGTGATATAGTGTGATATAGTGTGGTGTGGTATGGTAAGGTGTGATATAGTGGCCCAGTGCCCAGACACACCACACTATATCACACCACAACACACCACACTATATCACACCACACCACATCACACCTTAACACACCACACCACACTATATCACACCTTAACACACCACACCACACCACACTACAAAAAAGCAAAAAAGCTTCAGGGCGAAACTTCACGTCGGGGTGCTGTTCGCCCTGTCGGGGCTTATTTTCCCGATAATGACCAGCGTTCTATACATTATCCCTTACGTATGATAAAGTGTGGTGTGGTATGGTGTGGTGTGGTATGGCATGGTAAGGTGTGGTGTGGTGTGGTGTGGTGTGGTGTGGTATGGCATGGTAAGAGGTGATGTGGTGTGTCTGGGCACTGGGCACCTTTCTCGGCCTGCTCGATGATCTGCCGCAGGGCCTTCTTCAGGCTGTTGGCCCTCAGCATGAGCTGCTCTCGGCTCCTGAAGGGCCGGGGCACCGCGGGGCCGTCGCCGGGGGAGTCGCCTGACGAGGAGTTGGCCCCGTCCTCGCCCTCCGAGCGGGGCGACATGGAGCCCATGGGCACCAGCTGGGCATCGGCATCCTCGCTCAGGGCCTTCACCAGGGAGTCCAGCTTCTCGTTTAGCAGGGCACACTAAAGAGGGCAGGAGGGAGAGACCAGTTTAACCATGGCACACACTAGAGTGGGCAGGAGAGAGACCAGTTTAAACATGACACACTGGAGAGGGCAGGAGAGACCAGTTTAAACATGGCACACACTAGAGTGGGCAGGAGAGAGACCAGTTTAAACATGGCACACACTAGAGTGGGCAGGAGAGAGACCAGTTTAAACATGGCACACACTAGAGAGGGCAGGAGAGAGACCAGTTTAAACATGGCACACACTAGAGTGGGCAGGAGAGACCAGTTTAAACATGGCACACACTAGAGTGGGCAGGAGAGACCAGTTTAAACATGGCACACACTAGAGTGGGCAGGAGAGACCAGTTTAAACATGACACAGTGCAGAGGGCAGGAGAGACCAGTTTAAACATGGCACACTGTAGAGGGTGGGCAGGAGAGACCAGTTTAAACATGGCACACACTAGAGAGGGCAGGAGAGAGACCAGTTTAAACATGACACACACTAGAGAGGGCAGGAGAGAGACCAGTTTAAACATGACACACACTAGAGAGGGCAGGAGAGAGACCAGTTTAAACATGACACAGTGCAGAGGGCAGGAGGGAGAGACCAGTTTAAACATAGCACACTGGAGAGGGTGGGCAGGAGGGAGTCACATCATTGTACCTTAGCCCAGTCAAATAAGGACCCCTGTCACACTGTCTTATTGCGTTATCTTAATTAACTAACAAACTGTCATTCTATCTGTTTTGGAGTAGTTTATTTAACACCATCCGGCAGTATTTCTGTCTCAATATCTTATTTTAAGTGCCACAGAAGTAGCGTAAGTATCATAAAGGCTAATAGATGGTGTCATATTGTTCCATGCCTTCAGGCAGTCAGTGTTGAGCATGACAACAAAGCTAGGAAATTAGCCGATGAGGAAGAAGGGATGTCTAGTTCAGAATTCACTTCGAGCTGATGTGTTTGCTCTGGTGGGGGCGTCAGAGAGTGAGAGAGTGATAGAGAGAGAGAGAGGGAGAGAGAGAGAGAGAGAGAGAGAGAAAGAGGGAGGGAGAGAGAGAGGGAAAGCTAATAAATTAATAATGACATTAAACAATAAGCAATATTATCCTTCACCTCTCCCACGTCTTCTCAACCCACCAGGCCCGGCAGGAATACCTGTTATACAACCTTTTACATAACCCTTCAACACACACACACACACACACACACACACACACACACACACACACACACACACACACTACGTATAGACACTGGATGTATGTACACAATCACAAACACAAAATGTGCTATACACTATACAATCCCTTACGCCTACCTAGCCTTAAAGACACAAATACACACACACACACACAGATACAGAGCCAATCACTCCTACTTGCCTCACACACACACACACAAACACACACAAACACACAGACACACACAAACACACACTGACACACAGACACACACAGATGCATTAAACAAGCGCTCCTACTTGCCTCACACACACACACCGACACACAGTCACACACACATACACACACAGTCACACACACATACACACACAGTCACACACACATACACACACTGGCATTAAACAAGCGCTCCTACTTGCCTTTTTAGCCATGGCATCCGCCTCCTCCCGGTTCTCTGCTGCTCGCTCATAGGCTTTGCCCACCTCCGCCACAAAGTCATTCACCGTCCCACACAGAAACCTGCCCCCGGGACAGAGAGAGAGAGGGGGGAGAGGGAGAAAGAGAGAGAGAGGGAGAGAGAGAGAGATAGAGAGAGGGAGGGAGAGAGAGAGAGAGAAGGAGAGAGAGAGAGAGAGAGAGAGAGAAAAGAGAGAGAGAGGGAGAAAAAGAGAGAGAGAGGGAGAGAGAGATAGAAAGAGAGGGAGGGAGAGAGAGAGAGAGAGAGAGAGAGGGAGAGAAAGATGGAGAGAAGGAGGGAGAGAGAGAGAGAAATGGAGAGAAAGAATAAAGAGACAAAAGGTCAAGTAAAATAGGATAAGGGAGAGAGACAGTGGGAAGGAAATAAATAGTATGTGAAAGAGAGCGAGTGGATAGAGAGATGAAGAGAGGGAAATGAAGAGAGAGAGAGAGAGAGGGAGAGAGAGAGAGAGAGAGAGAGAGAAACAGACATGAAATGCATTAAGTATGAGATGCTGAGAGAAGAGTATATAGAGTATACCTCCCAATGTACGGTTTATGTGTATGATACACCCAGCAGTGAAGAGCAATAAGAAAGTTTGTCAGCATCTGCCAAGGGGAACCATTTTTTTTTTTTGCATGCCGTTGGGGAACCTTTCTTGGTTCCCATTAGGAGCATTATCGTACACGGTTCCCCTTGAGCATCCTCCCAGCTGATGCTGCTTTTAGGATCACTAAGAACTTCCTCCAAAGTAACGACATCCTGCCTTTTAACCGCAGAAACCCCCTGAGCATGTTTCATGCTACCTCGACCTCAGATGATCTGTGCTGAGCTCAGATAAAACTTTCCTTTTTAACATTTTTGTGTTTGTCAGAACAATGTTTTCCACTAAGTGATTTTGTAGGAACTTAGGACCAATTTATACACAGGTTTTCGGCCGACATCTGTATGCAGACAGTTTTTTTTCAGCGTCTAAACGCAAATTTAACTGTCGGTGTACAGACTGTGCCGACATCGCGAAAACCTGTGTATACATTGGGCCTTAGTATCCGGTCAAATATGAGCCACCATGTCTGGGCACAGACACACACTGGAATTCTTAACCTCTGGATGAGTAGGGTTTGAAAAGAGGCAGTTTATTCTGTCTATTTGATCTTACTGGTGTCAAGTCATCAGTGTTTTAATCTCACTATTTAGTAATGGTTGAAAAACATGGGCAATGAAAAAACATGGGCAAATCTTAATCTATAATGTCACCACAGAGGCCATAGATTTCAGCAACAACAATAACAACAAAAACAACTACAAGACACCCAATATGAATGTGAGTAAGGTTACTTTGGAATACAAATTCAACAAGCCACCATCACTGCTGTCAATGAGATGTGCTGCTATTTATAGAACATCATCTAGCTGTGCTTACTTGGCAGAAGATATGACATCACTGTGCTGGTCTGAGTCCAGTATCTTGGTGAGGTGTGAGACCACAGAGTCTGCATACTGGGTCATCTGGACCTGTTGGAGTTTAAGGTCAGGTTCAAGGTCAAGGTCAAGGTCAAGGTCAAGGTCGAGGTCAAGGTCAAGTTCACTTCAATGAAGATCAACAGCAGCGGAAAATCTGTGTCTGTCTTACATTTAGATTACGTCCATGACAGGAATTTAGTTGTTGTGTTTTTTTTTTCCAATTCAGTTGATGTCAAGAAGGTAACCCACAACAATGACCCCTCAAACTTCATATCGCAATACACGATTCTTCACATGGCAGCAGATTTGTAGTGATGCTTCACATAATTATGATTAATTATAACATGATTAATTATAACATGATTAATTATAACATGATTTCTCCACGGGAGCCCAATCCGAAGCATTCAAGTTGGCTAGCTGAGCTGCGGATGTTATTAGGTAGAACTAACAGAGGGGTTAAAGGTCATAGAGTTTTAGAAGGCAAACGGACCTGAACAGTAATCTCCTGAGGGTCGTCCTCCTTCACTATGGCTGGAGTGTTTTTAGTCGGCACTTCATACGTCATTATGCTCCACCTGACCGGGGAGAAAGAGAGAGAGATAGAGAGAGAGAAATAGAGAGGGAGAGAGAGAGAAAGAGAGAAAAAGAGAGAGAGAGAGAGGGTAAAGTTAAGTGCATAGGGTGTTGTCAGAATTGGAAGAAAGAAAGGATCATATAGATAGAGAGAGGAGCGAGAGCGGAAGAGTAGAGGGTTGATAGATAATTTAGGTAAAGAAAGAAAGAAATGACTGAAAAGTAAGACACTAAAAGGAAAGTCAAAGTTAAGATGAGGGGGAGGAGACACAGCAGGCTTACAGCAGAGTGAACGCAAAAGCTGTGTTCAGAACATCCACTCCCTCACTCACGCTACACAAAAGCTGTGTTCAGAACATCCACTCCCTCACGCTTCACAAAAGCTGTGTTCAGAACATCCACTCCCTCACGCTTCACAAAAGCTGTGTTCAGAACATCCACTCCCTCACTCACGCTACACAAAAGCTGTGTTCAGAACATCCCCCCACTCACCCTACACAAAAGCTGTGTTCAGAACATCCCCCCACTCACACTACACAAAAGCTGTGTTCAGAACATCCACTCCCTCACGCTACACAAAAGCTGTGTTCAGAACGTCCACTCACTCACGCTACACAAAAGCTGTGTTCACAACATCCACTCCCTCACGCTACACAAAAGCTGTGTTCAGAACATCCACTCCCTCACGCTACACAAAAGCTGTGTTCAGAACATCCACTCACTCACGCTACACAAAAGCTGTGTTCACAACATCCACTCCCTCACGCTACACAAAAGCTGTGTTCAGAACATCCACTCCCTCACGCTACACAAAAGCTGTGTTCAGAACAGCCACTCCCACTAGTGCTGTTCAAATTCTCAACTGTAAAATGTATTCGCATTGCACAGCTTGTGTGTTGCACTCTGTAGTGTAAAGACGAAGAACATTCCAGTGTCTCCAGTAAACCACAATTCATTGCAAGGTGAACAAACTGAAGGAGAAGACTGGACATTCCTTAGTTTAAATGTTGGTCACCGGCTGGATATGTGTAAATGGTGCCTGAAACTTTCAAATGAAGCTACGTCTGACAGTTTAGAATAGAGTCCACTGCAAATAGTTTTGTTGTGTTGTAATGTTTTAACTCTCACTCTTACTCTACTCTTACTCACTTAGTCCACCCTACATTTGCACATACTCTGCACTTTTATTGCTATTTTGCACTTACTGGTTAGATGCTAAACTGCATTTCGTTGTCTCAGTACTTGTACTCTGTGCAATGACAATAAAGTTGAATCTAATCTAATCTAATCTAATCTAACTCTCTCATGTGAGTCAGTGAATGAGTGAGTGACTGAGTGGTGGATCTTCCGAACACAGCTAAAATCATGAGAAAGAAAGAAGGCTAATCCCAGTACAGTAGAATTAACTCTGCCCAGCACCCCCTCTCCATTGCTGCCCACCTCGGGGCCCTGTGGCTGGGTTATGTGAAAAGGTGAAGTCCCTCCCCCTTCTCACTGTGGTCCATGAGGGAAGAAGGACTGGACCTTACCTAAATGGTTGGGTCCGGATTCCCCCACCCCTGTGGAGGGGTCCAATTACCTCTTAATTGGACCAAGGTGGCCCTACTTAAGGTGCACCTCATTGTTTGAGAGAGGAAGGACAGACTGAACATGGGCTTGGACAAGGTACTAGACCAAACCTGAATGCTCAGAGGGGAACCTTGTCTAGTATCGGCTTTAGCATGTTCAGTTTGTGTTTGTATGTTTTGGGGTTTTTAAAAAACCCTGTTGTAAATAAATGTAGCTATTTTTTTCTCCTGCGTTGTGTGTTCGTGCCTGCAACCCCATTCTACCAGGCTACATCCCACATGGTGAGGTGGCCCTGTTGCTGGGTTACCTGTCCAGCATCTTGGTGGTGGCTCTCTCCAGCTTCTCCAGGGTCTCCATCAGCTGGGCGTCATCGTCACA
>NC_137919.1:5427274-5429774 GCF_963457725.1 Sprattus sprattus
TGTGTGTGTGTGTGTGTGTCATTTCAAACCAGCCCTTGGGAGGTATGGAAGAGAAAATAATGAAGTGAGTCTTTTGGCAATTTGATCTTCACTTCACTTCGGCCCAACTCTGTTTCAGAGTTCATAAATGATCAGTATAATATTCTATTCATATGCAATCTAAGGGTATTATACCTTATATTTGGACATTTGTTATATTTCCTTCACCTCAATAAATGTTGTTAAATATAGTTTCATATTTAGCTTCTGCTTACAGCAGCTCAACTCAAACAGGACTAGACATGTCCACCACCTCATCACTTCCTCCTCATAAACACACACACACATTAAACACACACACACACACACACACACACACACACACACACACACACACACACACACACACACACACACACACACAGCCACAGAGACACATACAAACAGGTGCACACCCATCAGAGTTAACACAAACCTAACACTCTCAGTGGTACAGCTCTGGTCAGTGTGACCCAACTAACACTCTCAGTGGTACAGCTCTGGTCAGTGTGACCCAACTAACACTCTCAAAGGTACAGCTCTGGTCAGTCTGGCCTGTAAATTGCCTGTGGTCTGTAAACTCTTATAAACCAATCATTAGGTGAGAACTGGCAAGGGATGGTGTGTGTGTGTGTGTGTGTGTGTGTGTGTGTGTGTGTCATTTCAAACCAGCCCTTGGGAGGTAAGGAAGAGAAAATAATGAAGTGAGTCTTTTGGCAATTTGATCTTCACTTCACTTCGGCCCAACTCTGTTTCAGAGTTCATAAATGATCAGTATAATATTCTATTCATATGCAATCTAAGGGTATTATACCTTATATTTGGACATTTGTTATATTTCCATCACCTCAATAAATGTTGTTAAATGAAGTTTCATATTTTAACAGCTTCTGCTTACAGCAGCTCAACTCAAACAGGACTAGACATGTACACCACCTTATCACTTCCTCCTCATAAACACACACACACACACACACACACACTCCTCAGATATTACACACACACACACACACCTCAGATATTACTCACCCACACACACACGCACAGACTAACGTCACTCACATAAAACTCACATCAGATATGACACGCAGACACACGCAGACACACACACACACACACACACACACACACACACACACACACACACACACACACACACACACACACACACACACACACACACAAACACACACACACAGACACACACACACACACAGCACCTTGGAGTCTTTGGCGTAGTATAGGGTCCTTCCTCTGAGCTTGAAGTACCTCCTCTTCCATCTCTGGAAGGAGCTGGTCTGTTTCAGCAGAATGCCCTCCTTCACGCTTTTCTGCACAGACAAGAGACACACACAACACAACACATGATTGGAGGCCTGGCAGACACATGAGCTGAAACTGTGTCTGTGTCTGTGTGTGTGTGTGTGTGTGTGTGTGTGTGTGTGTGTGTGTGTGTGTGTGTGTGTGTGTGTGTGTGTGTGTGTGTGTGTGTGTGTGTGTAAAAACATCCTGCACTGCCAATTTTAGAGTGCCTAACATAGACAACTTATAAGAAAAAGGGAAAAAGCCACACTTTGCACACAATGGCCATTTTTGTAATTGAATCCAGTCTAAATAAAGCACACGTACACACACACACACACACACAAGTAAATAAACACACACACACACACACACACACACATACGTAGACACTGGACTGAGCTGTATGCTAGTATTGGGAAAATGAGAGTCTAGGACATGTAAGGCAAGAAAGCACACACACACACACTCACACACACACACACACACACGGACGGACGGACACACACTCACACACCAGCAGGGTCTTTTAGGGAGCTGTTTAACAGGAGGAAAATCGAATCGTATTTATTCCTCAGAGGACTGCTGAGAAAAAACATTTTTTCCTCTCTACCACCGCCCCCCCCCCCCCCCCCCCACACACACACTTCTCTCTCTCCATCCCCCCCCCACTTCTCCCTCTCCTCCCATCTCCACCCACTCCCTTTCTCCTTTCACAGCCCACCCCTTCCCCTCCTCTCTCCTCCATCTTCCCTCTCTGTCTCTAAGTTCTATGTTGTTTTGTTGGTCTCTCCCTTGCTGTCTCTACCCTGATCTTTCCCCCACTCAACTATGTCTCTCTCTCTCTCTCTCCTCCCTTCCTCTCTCTTTCTATCTTCTTTCCTTCACTCTCCCTCACATCTCTAATGTAATTTCCCTTTCTCTCCCTCTATCTCTGTCATCATAGTAAAACCAGTTTGTTTTGAAATACCTCTCTCTTCCCTCTCCCTCTCTCTCTCTTCCCTCTCCCTTTCTCTCTCTCCCTCTCCATTCCTCTCTCTCCCTCTCCATTTCTCTCTCTCTCTCTCTCTCTCTCTCTCTCTCTCTCCCTCTCCCTCTATCCCCTTAGGCCTTATGGTGCCCTCATGGATTTATAAACTGGATAAACATGATCTGTCTCTGTCTCTGTCTTGTTCTATAT
>NC_137919.1:5467274-5474774 GCF_963457725.1 Sprattus sprattus
AAGAAATATGCTTCTTCCATCTCCCTCTCCTTCTCTCTCTCCCTTCTTCCCTCTCTCCCTTTGTCTCTCTCTCTCTCTCTCTCCCTCTCTCCCTCTGTCTCTCTCTCTCTCTCTCTCCGTCTCTCTCTCTCTCTCTTTCTCTCTCTCCCTCCCTCTCTCTCCTATGCAAATCATGCCTCAAGCATCCCACACTCCATCTCATCTCTCTTCTCCTCTTCTCTCATCCCTCTCTCTGGCCGCCCACTCCCTCTATCTGTTTGTCCTCCAAACGACTCCCTCCCTCCCTCCCTCCCTCCCTCCCTCTCTGTATTTCCTATCGGTCTCCCTCTTTCACTCTGTTTTTCTTCTCTACTCTCCGGCTTTCTGTCTCTTTTTGACTTGGGACAGTGACTAACTCTTTATAAAATGGATTTAGTGTGACAAAGCTTGTTTTGTCTGTCCTCCTATCACTTTTGAAAAAGACATCTGTGTGTGTGTGTGTGTGTGTGTGTGTGTGTGTGTGTGTGTGTGTGTGTCCATGCGTGTCTATTTGTGTGTGTGTGTGTGTGTATGGGTTCTTATCTCTGCATTTATCTTAATCCCATAATCTTTCAGGGGGACAGGGGAATTGTGTGTGTGTGTGTGTGTGTGTGTGTGTAGAGAGGTTATCCATGGAGAAAAGAATGGGAGAGAGTAAAGATCTATTTGAGACGTCTGAGGGGGTAACGAGAGCAGCCAATGATGAAAGCCATCGGAGACACAACGTCAAGAAGGGGTCAGAGAAGGCGATCAATGACTGCCATGACAGATCTTTCTCTCTCTCTCTAAACCTCTCTCTTTCTCTCTGTCTCTCTCTACAACTCACTATCTACATCTCTCTTTCTCTCTCTCTCTAAACCTCTCTCTTTATCTCTGTCTCTCTCTACAACTCGCTCTCTACATCTCTCTCTCTAAATCTCTCTCTTTATCTCTGTCTCTCTCTACATATCTCTCTCTCTCTAAATCTCTCTCTCTCTCTATGCATCTCTCTTTCTCTCTCTCTCTAAATCTCTCATTCTCTCTCACTCGCTCTACATCTCTCTGTCATTACATCTCTCTTTCTCTCTCTCCCGGCATCTCTCTTTCTCTCTCTCTCTCTCTAGTCTCTACATCTCTCTCTCTCTGCACCTCTCTCTCTCTCTGCATCTCTCTCTCTCTCTCTCTCTCTCAGTTTTTCAGTTCATTCAGTTTAGCGGACAATCAATACACACACTCATTTCCCCACGATCTACTCTACTGTCCACATCCTAACACACACACACACACACACACACACACACACACACACACACACACACACACACACACACACACACACACACACACACACACACACACACACACACACACACACACACACAGGATCGTAACACCACCACATCCATGTTTCTTCTACATGACTGAAGGCTTTATACCTGATTGCCAGTGTTTATCTGTTGTGATGGGAGTCAGTAAGGCTAAGAGGCTAAGCTAACTCATTGTGTTCTTTTCAGGTGTGCTAATGCTGAAGCTGAGTCAGTAAGGCTAAGGGGCTAAGCTAACTCATTCTGTTCTTTACAGGTGTGCTAATGCTGACGCTGAGTCAGTAGGGCTAAGAGGCTAAGCTAACTCATTCTGTTCTTTACAGGTGTGCTAATGCTGACGCTGAGTCAGTAGGGCTAAGAGGCTAAGCTAACTAATTGAGTTCTTTACAGGTGTGCTAATGCTTACGCTGAGTCAGTAGGGCTAAGAGGCTAAGCTAACTCATTGTGTTCTTTACAGGTGTGCTAATGCTGACGCTGAGTCAGTAGGGCTAAGAGGCTAAGCTAACTCATTGTGTTCTTTACAGGTGTGCTAATGCTGACACTGAGTCAGTAGGGCTAAGAGGCTAAGCTAACTCATTGTGTTCTTTACAGGTGTGCTAATGCTGACACTGAGTCAGTAAGGCTAACAGGCTAAGCTAACTCATTGAGTTCTTTACAGGTGTGCTAATGCTGACGCTGAGTCAGTAGGGCTAAGACGCTAAGCTAACTCATTGTGTTCTTTACAGGTGTGCTAAAGTCAAGTCAGAATCAGGTTCAGGATCAGGGCAGAGGCCAGACAGCTTCAGCTCCTCAGCTTATTGGTGTTATTACATCTCTCCCTCACACACAAACACACACACACACACACACACACACACACACACACACACACACACACACACACACACACACAAACACACACACACACACACACACACACACAAACACACAAATGCCAACATGCACTGTACATAAACAGGGGCACAGTAACATATACAACATATAAAAATCATCACACACACACACACATAAAACCACAAACTCAACTACACTACACAAATATGATCTCCCTCACACACACACACACACACACACACACACACACACACACACACACACACACAGAGTGTCTTTATGGGTGTGTGTCTTTATGGGTGTGTGTGTGTGTGTGTTTTGGTGTGTGTGTGTGTTTATGGGTGTGTGTCTTTATGGGTGTGTGTGTGTGTGTGTGTTTTGGTGTGTGTGTGTGTGTGTGTGTGTGTGTGTGTGTGTGTGTGTGTGTGTGTGTGTGTGAGGGAGATCATATTTGTGTAGTGTAGTTGAGCTGTTAACATTAGGGTTGGGTACCGAGAACCGGTACCAATACGGCACCGGTTCCATACAACCGATACCTACCCGGACCGAAATGCAACGCAGATTTCGGTGCTTCCTTTCGGTGCCTGAGCAGATTTTTTTTTTTTTTTTTTTTTTTTTTTTTAATTTTTATAATTTAACAAAACTAGCGATAGCTAACGAGATGTAACGTTAGTGGCGTAGATCTTTCTGAGTACGATCTGTATACTTTTTTGTGTTGCTAACAGATTTCGTGGGGCACATATAAAACTGCTCCATCTCCCAATGTAGACTCTCGCCTGTGTCGCTCACGCTGCATTCCGTATGGGACTAGTGGAAACGAGATTTGTGTTGAGTAGTTGCCATGGTAATGGGTTGACTTGCGTGTGGTTTCGGTTTCAAGATAAGTGTGGTTGTTCTAAGCAGAAGTTGGATACGCTTTATTAAACGGAGAGCTACCGTCTCATCCAAAGATATTCCTTCTCAATGTGAGTTCTTAAGAGAGCACTCGGACGCTACAATAACATTGCAACAGTCTGACAGCGAAGAGCAGGCAGCCTTGCACAGAGCAAGCACAAACAGAGCTAGCCATCAATATAACGGAGAAAATGTCAAAAGGTAAACGATCAAAAGTGTGGCTGTATTTCGCACAAAAAGATTCAAACAACGCGACGTGCAGCATATGCAACAACAAAATTGCGTGTTTGGGGGAGAGAACTCAAGAGGCTCTGAAGCTAAACTCTTAAAGGTGCAGTACACATTCACGAAACCAGTGGGTTTAAATAAATGCAAACTAATTAATATTTTTTTTACTCTGAAGGCAAACATGCTCATATTTCTGCAAAAGTATTACTGAAGTGTGAAGTGTGTGTACAGAGTGTGTTATGTATTTATTTATATTTATTTAAGTATACTGTAAACAGTTGTTATAAGTTAATATATTGTTCATAGTTGAAGTTAAAAGGTTTGACAGTTAATATATTGTTACATTTGAAGAAAACTATTTGCCTTGGCAATAAATAAGCCTAATGTCTTTAATTAAAAAAAAAAAAAAAAGTATCGGTTCTGGCACCGTTTAGGCACCGGTATCGTTTTAAAAGTATCGGTTATGTACCGGTATCGGAAAAAACCCAAACGATACCCATCCCTAGTTAACATACAGACTTGTTGTGGGCTATTTGAATATAGTGCGGCGGCTAAGAAAGAGATATATTTCCCCCTTAAGAAGGACACAACTTCCTAGGAGGGAGGGAGAGATGGAGGGAGGGAGAGATGGAGGGAGGGAGAGATGGAGGGGTGGAGGGAGAGATGGATGTTGGGGAGAGAGAGAGAGGGAGAAGGGGTGATGGAAAGATGGAGGGATAGAGAGAAAGGGAAAGATATAAAGAGGGGAGGAAGAGATGGAGAGAAAATGTGAGATGGGAGGAGAAAAGAGAGACGGAAAAAGGGAGCGAAGCGAACAAATCTCTAGAAAGCAAAATGCAAAAATAAACAAGGCCCTGGGCCAAACAGTCAACGCGTACAGAGAGAGTCCAAGCATGAGAGAGAGAGAGAGACAGAGAGCGAGAGAGAGAGACAGAGAGAGAGAGAAATTAGCATTGATAGGGAGAGAGAGAGAGAGAGAGAAAGAGAAAGAAAGGAGGAAGACAGAGAAAGAGAGAGAGAGATAGAGGGAGAGAGAGAGAGAGAGAGAGAGAGAGAGAGAGAGAGAGAGAGAGAGAGATAGAGAAGCAGAGAAAGAGAGAAGGAGAGAGAAGTCGCCCCTCCACAGATTGTGGGGTCACAGTGTGTGAGGTTTCAGCATGGAGAGCTGTTGTTCGCCACCCCCTCAGGCTGGGGCCAGTTGCATAACAGCCGCACTGCAGCCACACACACACACACACACACACACACACACACACACACACACACACACACACACACACACACACACACACACACACACACACACACACAATCCTGAACACATGAACAAATAGACACACATTCATAAACAAGTACGTACAGTATACACAAATACTAAAAACAAATTCATACAAACTGCATGCATGTGTGTGTGTGTTTGTGTGTTTGTGTGCATGTGTGTGTGTGCACACATGTGTGTATGTGTGCGCACATGAAAATGTGTATTGACAGCAGCATTTCCTAACCAGACTTGTCCACAATTAACCTCTATGTGAAACCATTTCCAATCAAATCCTTCTCTCATTACCGGTGTCGCACACACACACACACACACACACACACACACACACACACACACACACACACATCGTTAATCAATCATCTCTTTCGCAGCTTGTTTCAATACTTGTTAGACCAGCGCTGCTCCACCTGGGACCCCTGCAGGAGTGACATTTCACGAACACAGACCTCCGTGAGTGCCCCACTGTGTACACACACAACACACACCACAAGGGCTATTCACACACACACACACACACACACACACACACACACACACACACACACACACACACACACCACAAGGGCTATTCACACACACACACACACACACACACACACACACACACACACACACACACACAACACACACACACACACACAACACACACCACAAGGGCTATTCACACACACACACACACACACACACACACACACACACACACAACACACACCACAAGGGCTATTCACACACACACACACACACACACACACACACACACACACACACACACACACACACACACACAACACACACCACAAGGGCTATTCACACACACACACACACACACACACACACACACACACACAACACACACCACAAGGGCTATTCACACACACACACACACACACACACTGCAGGGGCTATTCACACACACACACACACACACACACACAACACACACACACACACACACACACACACACTGCAGGGGCTATTCACACACACACACACACACACACACACACACACACACACACACACACACACACACACACACACACACACACACACACAACACACACCACAAGGGCTATTCACACACACACACACACACACACACTGCAGGGGCTATTCACACACACACACACACACACACACACAACACACACACACACACACACACACACACACTGCAGGGGCTATTCACACACACACACACACACACACACACACACACACACACACACACACACACACACACACACACACACACACACACACACACACACATGCATACACAGACGGCAGAGGGAAAGATACAGAGAGATGCGAGCAGAATGCGAAAGAGAGCACGTTGCTAAAAGACAGACAGACAGAAAGAAAGAAAAGAAAAGAAAGGAGGAAAGAAAGACAGAACATGGTGGAAACAAAGACATGAAAAAGTAAAAATGCAGTGATGAAAAAAACAAACAAACGTGATCAAAAAGAACCACGTCACAATAGGAGGCTTTCCACTGAAAAGGGTCGGAGAAAGACAAGAGAGACCAAAGGAGAGATTGAAAGAGAGAAGATTAGGAAGATAAAAAAGCAACAGAGCCAACAAGGGATGAGTGGAACATGACGTACTATGAACAGTAAAATTCCACCCTGATGGGATGCTTCCTTTTTTCCCCAAGCAGGCCCAAGCACGATAAGCACGGCACCATGCTGCCACCACGATGCCCCTGTGATGCCCTGTGATGCCCTGTGATGCCCCTGTGATGCCCTGTGATGCCCTGTGATGCCCCTGTGATGCCCTGTGATGCCCCCACGATGCCCTGTGATGCCCTATGATGCCCCCACGATGCCCTGTGATGCCCCCACGATGCCCTGTGATGCCCTATGATGCCCCCACGATGCCCTGTGATGCCCCCACGATGCCCTGTGAAGCCCCCATGATGCCCTGTGATGCCCCCATGATACCCTGTGATGCCCCTGTGATGCCCCTGTGATGCCCTGTGATGCCTCCACAATGCCCCCATGATGCCCTGTGATGCCCCCATGATGCCCTGTGATGCCCCCATGATGCCCTGTGATGCCCCCACGATGCCCTATGAAGCCTCTGACTCTGCCCCCCTCCTCAGGGGCCCGTGAGACCAGACAGACAGGACCAGTGAGCTGCAGAGAGGTGATCTCCCTCCTGCAAAGCTGCCATGCCACATGTCAGCTTGGCCACTTCTCAGGGGTGTCTGTGTGTGTGTGTGTGTGTGTGTGTGTGTGTGTGTGTGTGTGCGTGTGTGTGTGTGTGTGTGTGTGCGTGTGTGTGTGTGTGTGTGTGTGTGTGTGTGTGTGTGTGTCTGTGTCCCTCTGCGTCTGTGTCTGTGCCTGTGTGTGTGTAAGTGTGTGTGTGTGTGTGTGTGTGTGTATGTGTGTGTGTGTGAGAGAGCGAGAGAGGGGAAACTATGCTTCAAGTTGCCGACACACACCGTTGCTTTCGCTCGCACACAGAGAAAAAGAGAGAGTGAAAGGGAAAGAGAGGGGTGGGGGAGGGATAGAGAGATAAAGGATGAGAGAGGCTGAGCCTGAAATAGAGAGAGAGAAGAGAGAAGGATTGAGGGAGTGAGAGAGAGGGATAGAGGAAGAGAGAGAGGTTTAACACTCCTTTAATAGACCTCTGTGTAACTTTCTTACATGATTACACTAATAAAACACAACAACATTAAGAAGCTCAATCAACCAGGCTTACAGCATCACATTAAAAATAACGAAAAGAGAGAGAGAGAGAGGGATGGAGAGGAAGAGAGGGAGAGAGAGAGGGGAGCATGCCAAAAGAGAGGGAGAGAGAAATCGAAAGGATAAAAGAGAGGCTGAGCATGCCAAAAACAAAGAGAGAGAAGGAGAGATGGATGAGGGAGAGAGAGAAAGAGAAATAATGAAATAGAGGCTGAGCATGCCAAAGAGAGAGAGGGAGAGAAGGAG
>NC_137919.1:5492274-5494774 GCF_963457725.1 Sprattus sprattus
CAGGACAGGGTAGTCATGGTTACACTGATCATACTGGTGGGAACTGTGTTTGGAACAGCTCAGGACAGGGTAGTCATGGTTACACTGATCATACTGGTGGGAACTGTGTTTGGAACAGCTCAGGACAGGGTAGTCATGGTTACACTGATCTTACTGGTGGTAACTGTGTTTGGAACAGCTCAGGACAGGGTAGTCATGGTTACACTGATCTTACTGGTGGTAACTGTGTTTGGAACACCTAAGGACAGGGTAGTCATGGTTACACTGATCTTACTGGTGGTAACTATATTTGGAACACCTAAGGATAGGGTAGTCATGGTTACACTGATCTTACTGTTGGGAACTGTATTTGGAACACCTTAGGACAGGGTATTTTCAACTCATTTGAACTGAAGGCTGACCATTTCCTGCTATAGTTTCGAATAGAAGTCAGTGAAGGACTATTTTTGGAGTGAAATGACAGAAAAGTGAACTGACAGAAAAGTGAACTGACAGAAAAGAGAGAGAGAGAGAGAGGAAGAGAGAGAGAGAAAGAGAGAGAGAGAGAAGTAGAGAGAATTGTGTGAGAATTGCTAAACCTAAACACAGTCTCCCAAGTAGACAACATAAGTGTACCCAATCCATTGAAACAACACCATCAGTGTGAATGTGAAGTAACTGAACATATCTTTGCATGGCCTGTGTGTGTGACCAGACAGCTGCCATGTGTGTGTGTGGGGTGTTTTGTTGGTGATGTCGGTGGTGGTTTATGACAGTGCTGGTGTGTGTGTGTGTGTGTGTGTGTGTGTGTGTGTGTGTGTGTGTGTGTGTGTGTGTGTGTGTGTGTGTGTGTGTGTGTGTGTTGCCAGTGCTAAATGGATGAATGTGGAAATTGAGCAGAAACAATCCATCTTCATTAGATGAGTCTTGGGATTGAGTGTGACCTTCTGGGAGGCCTATACGTCTTCCCTCTGATCACTCTTACATGCCTCAAGGCCGTGTGTGTGTCAGTGTGTGTGTGTGTGTGTGTGTGTGTGTATGTGTGTAAAAAAATAAAAAAACATAAAATGTATCCATAAAGAGGACATTTGTGCTTTAACCAAGGCAAATAAATCAATAATGGACCTATATC
Organism: Sprattus sprattus; assembly: GCF_963457725.1. Taxonomy (NCBI): domain Eukaryota; kingdom Metazoa; phylum Chordata; class Actinopteri; order Clupeiformes; family Clupeidae; genus Sprattus; species Sprattus sprattus. Next base: position 5,493,386 of record NC_137919.1, read on the forward strand.
TAATCGCATATTTCATTGATGAATGCGAGTCACAAAATCTGACCACTTCTTACTCCCATTACACAGCGTGGGGAACAAATGGATTTGATCCAATCACGTCTCATGTGTATGTATGTGTGTGTGTGTGTTCGTGTGTGTGTGTGTGTGTGTGTGTGTGTGTGTGTGTGTGTGTGTGTTGTGTGTTTGATTTGATCCAATTACGTCTCATTCTCTGCGAACCTTCAGTCTGAGCTCCGCCATCCAAAAGCCTTCACTACGTCCGCAGTAGTGGCAATGAATGAAACAATCTAATTTTGATTGTAAGACACATCATGGCTAATCAAATGAATCTGTTTCTATGAGGAAGGCTAATCTATCGGAAACACAAGTGGCCAAACCCTTCTCTGTGTTTGCTATAACATGATGGTAAATGGCTGCATCCTTATTAAGGGTCATAAAGGGTGATTTGGAGGATTTATCTCGTCTCTTAGTGCCATTGCTTTGATAATAATCTTTTATAGGTCTAGTTGTAGGCCTTTATCTTGCATCTTATAACTTGCAGCATATGTTCACATGCACGCACACATGCACACACACATGCACGCACACACACAAGATAATCAAACAGCAACAACCAACACACAATAAAATATGCACAATAACCTTTATTCTCTCTATATGCCCACCAAACACAGTTAAACATACACCCACACACACTTCAGAAATACAAACTGATGGGTTTACCCTCTGATCTATAAGGTCTTTGGATAGTAACTGAGGCTGTTTGCATCTCCAAGAGTCCTTCCGCAGCCTATATGTAACAGACGATAATGTAAAGGGAAAAACTAACGGCCCATGACCTGAAACATCACAGTAAGGTCACATCTTTCCACACGCCTCATACTACATGCTCATTTTGCCTATGGCAGAGGTTTGACGTATACAATGTGACGTATCAGAAAGGGTCATCGTATTCAATTGAATGCAATTTAATTCAGTTCAGTGAAATCAAATTATATTTAATTCAATGTAAGAGAATGGTCAGTTTAATCGTCAAAAAGGTGCTTTTTTGTGGATACCAAAATGAAACAGAATAAACAAAGCCACATTGTTTTGAAGCAGAAAAACTTAAGAAAGCGCAAGTGCTTGGCCATTAAAGAGGCCCATATGGCAGCAAAGCATAGGCCCACTTGTTAGCTTTGCCATGGTTAGCTTTGCCATGGTCTAGGCTTTCTTAAACTTATATTCGATTCAGCGCTGTTCAGTGCAATACAGTTCATTCCAGTTTATTTTATTTTATTCAAATACATTTTGGTTCAATAGCAATCCATTCAATGCACAAGACACACACACTCAAATCACTGGGCTGATATCTAGTGTCACCACGAAAAAAGATTCTCAATAAACTCA
>NC_137919.1:5497274-5509774 GCF_963457725.1 Sprattus sprattus
ACACACACACAGACTCATCCACACACACACACAGACTCACCCACACCCACATATCCTGTCTGGTTTATGATGGAGGATAGGGTGTTTTTTGAGGATATCATATGATGGAAACTGCCTGGATTCACCTCTCTTGAGACCAGGCACCAAAGGGGAGCAGTATTCATCAGCGGAGGAAAATGATTAAAGCAACTGTGTCTCTGTGTGTGCGTGTGTGTGTGTGTGTCTCTGTGTATGTGTGTCTCTGTGTGTGAGTGTGTGTGTGTGAGTGTGTGTGCGTGTCTCTGTGTATGTGTGTCTCTGTGTATGTGTGTCTCTGTGTGTGCGTGTGTGCGTGTGTGCGTGTGCGGGTGTGCGGGTGTGCGCGTGTGTGAGTGTGTGCGTGTGTGTGTGTGTGTGTGTCTCTGTGTGTGAGTGTGAGTGTGTGTCTCAGTGTGTGTGTGTCTCTGTGTGCGTGTGTGCGTGTGTGCGAGTGTGCAGACAAGGAACAAAAATGTGCCTCTTTTCAAACTGGCCTTTGAGGTCTGAGTGAAGAGTGAGTGTGTGTGTGTGTGTACGCTTGTGTGTGTGTACATGTGTGTAAATGAGTGGGTACACGTGTGTCTCTGTGTGTGTGTATGTGTGTGTGTGTCTATTAGTGTGTGTAAGAGATGGGCTTTGTATCCCCATATGCCCTGCCTGTGACTCTGCTGCCATAACCTCTTGGGTATTGATCCAGAGTTAACCTGTAAACTCAAGGGGCTTGACAGGGCCAATCTGTCCTTACCTTCCCTTAACACACATCATCTCCAAGGACTCTCATCCTTTTTCTTACATTCCCTCGACACACATCATCTCCCAGGAGTCACATCCTTTTCCTTACCTTCCCTCGACACACATCCTCTCCAAAGACTCACATCTTTTTCCACCAGAACCATCACTGAGCCCCCTCCCACGACTGAATCTGAACCCCTTCCCGAGTTGTCCCCCTAACCCGCTCGGGTCATTTTCAGCTGGTGAGAGCGTGACACACACAGACAACTCCCTATCCTGAGCTGTACATGTCTGAGGGGCACCCCTGGCCGGCAGCCCCAGCCCTTGCTGCGTGGGCGCTGAGTGAAGTGTGTGTGTGTGTGTGTGTGTGTGTCTGTGTGTGTGTGTGTGTGTGTGTGTGTGTGTGTGTGTGTGTGTGTGTGTGTGTGTGTGTGTGTGTGTGTGTGTGTGTGTGTCTGTGTGTGTCTGTGTGTCTGTGTGTGTGTGTGTCTCTGTGTGTGTGTGTGTGTGTGTGTCTATGTGTCTGTGTGTGTGTGTGTGTGTCTATGTTTGTGTGTGTGTGTGTGTGCGCGTGCGTGCGTGTGTGTCTGTCTGTGTGGGTGGGCACTGCCTGGAGTTCATGTTTTAAAGAGACTTGGGAGACTCAGCTCCTTCTTGCTTCTTCCTTCGCACCCTGTTTTGACGTGTTTTCATTGGCTAACAGCTGATTAATATGCTGCAATTCTCTTCCTTTACACCCTGTTTTGACGTGTTTTCATTGGGTAACAGCTGATTAATATGCTGCAATTCTCTACCTTTACACCCTGTTTTGACGGGGTTTCATTGGCTAACAGCTGATTAATATGCTGAAAATTCTCTGATTCTGTCTGCCGAGAAGGTCGATGTAAATACACTCATCTATTCTGGACATGTCGGGTGTTTTTCTGATGCATTGTGGGAACTAATGATGATGACACATTCACAAGCATTTCCTCCTCGGTCAGCTTCCTCCTAAGCTCTTCCACATAACTCATAGTGTTGTAATTTTTTTACGGAAAAAAAAACAAAGACTTCAGATTGACCTTTATGGTCCCTTAATAAAATTACAAAATGAGTCCTTGTCTGGCTTTTATGTTCTCTCTCGGGGGCCATGGATTGGGTTGAGGGTAGGTTTCCATCAGCGCCACAACAGAAGGGAACAGAACCAACACAACAGAAGGGAACAGAACCAACACAACACGGTCCCTTAGGCTTCACTGATGTTGGGCCTGAGTTACTGCTGCGTTGTGTCACAAACAGCACACAGCAGGTGTTACAGAACTTTCCAGAGAGATCGGCCCTGTGCCAGACCTGGCCCAATCACAACTAGACCAGGCCCCAATCACAACTAGACCAGGGCCCAATCACAACTAGACCTGGGCCCAATCAGAAATAGTCCTGGGCCCAATCAGAACTAGACCTGGCCCAATCACAACTAGACCTGGCACAATCACAACTAGACCAGGGCCCAATCAGAACTAGACCTGGGCCCAATCACAACTAGACCAGGGCCCAATCACAACTAGACCAGGGCCCAATCAGAACTAGACCTGGCCCAATCAGAACTAGACCTGGGCCCAATCACAACTAGACCTGGGCCCAATCACAACTAGACCTGGGCCCAATCACAACTAGACCAGGGCCCAATCAAAACTAGACCTGGCCCAATCAGAACTAGACCTGGCCCAATCACAACTAGACCAGGGCACAATCAGAACTAGACCTGGGCCCAATCACAACTAGACCAGGGCCCAATCAAAACTAGACCTGGCCCAATCAGAACTAGACCTGGCCCAATCACAACTAGACCAGGGCACAATCAGAACTAGACCTGGGCCCAATCACAACTAGACCAGGGCCCAATCAAAACTAGACCAGGCCCAATCACAGCTAGACCTGGGCCCAATCAGAACTAGACTTGGCCCAATCACAACTAGACCTGGCCCCATCACAACTAGACCTGGGTACGAGTCCAAGGCAGCTGGTACCCGGCTACAATCTTTCAAAAACACAGTGAACCTGTTCATATTCTGCACTCAACACCAACTAGTACAGTGCCTGTTGCGATCCTTCTAACGGATGATCTGGTGACTAACGGCTTAATTTCCTGTTTTACGAGAGTTTTATATTCACAATGCTCCCGGAGTGGAGTAAAGCATGTGCAATTAGGCTTTTATGCAATAATGACTTTAACTGGCGTGATTTTTCATAATGATAATTGCCTGATAATTGCCTGATCTTTATGAAGCCAAGACTCTGGTCACTTCCTCTCATCTGTGTGTGTATGTATGTGTGTGTGTGTGAATGCATGTACTGTATATGTGTGCGCATCTATGTGTGTGTGTGTGTGTGCATGCATGTATATGGGTGCGCATGTATATACGTATGTGTGTGTGCGCGCGCATGTATATATGTGTGTATGGGGGGGGACTAATTCTAAATTGTATATTCTCTGTTAGGAGCAGGGGAAGGGTTAGCAGTGTGTGTGTGTGTGTGTGTGTGTGTGTGTGTGTGGGTGTGTGCGTGTGTGTCAGGCGCCTGGCTTGCTACAAGTTGCGATAATGAATTAATTGAATCCGGTTCAAACGACATGCCACGCTTGAGGATCACTGATGGTGCCATTTCAATGACCAGGCAAACACCGGGGGGGAAGCTTCTAATGGAAGGGAGGAAGAGAGCATATGCTGTGTCTGTTTAATGACACGATGGTATAAACGCACACACACACACACACACACACACACACACACACACACACACACACACACACACACACTACCATGCACGCACATATACACACACATTAAATACTGTCATACACACAGAGACAAACACATGCATAAAAGAAACACACACACATAAAACACTCACACACACGCACACATATAAAACACACTCACACACACACTCACACACACACACACACACACACACACACACACTCCTACTCATCCCCCCCCCCACAGTAAGAGTGTCCAATCCGCCTGTCGTTGCAGCAGGCTCTAAATCCCTGCTTCACTGAGCAGGTTAATCTGGATCACCTGACTGCAGGTAAACAACGGTGAAGATACCCACTGCAGACACGGCGTCTGGGGCAGACGGTCAGCTCACACGCAGCCGCAGCCAAATGATTCAGCATCACCCACTAGCCCTACCTGCAGGGTTGGGTCTCAGTGCCCATCAGCATGGGCTACCCCATCAGTACAATACACGGGACCCTGCCATAATACATCAAATGTCTACTCTACCCCAACATAACCTCTCATTTGGAGGAAAGGATGTGGTCTTTAAATGCGGTACTCTTCTTTCCTATGTAATATTAGTAAAAATAGTATGTATATTGCTTCATATATCACACAGTGCTTTTCATTCACAGTGTTGCTTTACGAATCCAATATGTGACATTTAAATCTGATGGTAGCACACATGTTAACACAATAAAATTGCTTTATCATGTGAAGTGTTCTATGCCCCTAGTGTTTACATCCCTAAAGTAGGTCTATTAGTCACTGCCAGACTACATCAGACACTGTGACTCAATTACTGACTTTAAAAGCAGACTTAAAACTAATTTCTTCAAGATAGCTTATGGACTGACTGACTGACTTTTATTTTTCTTATTTTTATTTATTTCTATGAGATTATTGTAATTGTAATGAGATGATTGTTTGTGAAGCGACCTTGGGTGTCATGAAAGGCACTTTAAATGAAATGTATTATTATTATTATTACACTGTGGTAGTGGTAGACTGGTAGTTTAAACATAGATTGAGGTATTTAAGAACACTTAAGAGTAGACAGTGTGGATGGGTAGGGCCAGCCAGTGTGTGACAATGTGAAAAAGGTGAGAATAAGAGAGAGAGGGGTAAAAAGACAGTAGACAGAACAAGAGAGGTGTAGAAAAAGGGGAAGGATAGAGAGGAAAATGAGAGGAGAGGAGAGAGAGAGAGAGAGAGAGAGAGAGAAAGAGAAAGAGAAAGAGAGGAGAGCCCAGGCATAGAGGACAGAGAGCGAGTGAGAGGACGATATGAGAGAGGATAAGAAGGGATGGAGCGAGAGATAGGACAGAGGCAGATAGAGAGAGAGGATAGTGTGAGAGACTGAGTGCGACGTCTGAGGGACGCCATGATTTAATTAGCATCAGGTCTAATTAGCCTAGCAAGGTGATTCCATGCCACCGGAGCTCATTAGTGGCACAGCCTGATATCCCAGCCTGGCAGAAACAGGTGTATCCAAGCTAACCACAGAAGGCAGATAAACAATTGGATTGAGAGACTCAGGGCCGCATAACCTACATAATCCCTGACCTCTCCCTCCTCTGAAGTATCATTTGATTGGCTAAAAAGCATTACTAGACACAAAACAAACAATTGGACTTGTGACAAGAGAAAAACAAACACTGGCAACCAATCAGTGAGCTCGTGCGTCTGGAATGGCTTGCGCGGTCAACGTTTCGTTGCTGACATTTTAACGATTTCACACCGTGGTGGTGATACATGCGAGGTTATTTGCACAAGCAAAACAGTTTGTCCCCTTCAAATACTCATGAGAATGCAGTGGAAAGTCTTCACGGGGAAAAGACACACACAAAAGAAACATTTAGAAGTTGATTGTAACCTAAAATAAAAAAATACTAATTTGACCTATTCAAATTCAGACGAGCTCAAACACTCAGGCTGAACCGGATGTACGCTAGACTTTTTATGATTCCACCGGCAAGAGAACTGAAGACACAGGAGAGAGTAGCCTACATCTTGGCTGTAATTAGAGAGAGTAGGGCACACGTCCAGGACACCCGAGCCACAGGTCCAATAGCCAATACATGACCACATACAACTCCTAGAGTATCAATACATGGCTACTCTGTGCATGCGATTTCAAGTAACAACAGTAACAGCTTTAGCGCAGTAAAAATCATTTAAAAGCTATTTGGGCTACAGTGAAACATCAACCTGAAAACAGCTATAGGCAAAGCGTGTTCTCTCATAACCACTCTCTCTCTCTCTCTCACGCACACACACACACACACACACACACACACACACACACACACACACACACACACAACACACACACACACACACACACACACACCTTCAGTTTTATCAGGAACAAAAAGCTGATATTGACACAAAAGAACAAATAGCATTGCCATATTCGATATACAGTCACTCGCTGTGATATCTCTGTGATCAATACCAAATGGCTGAAATGCGGGAACAGGTTAACCAGACACTGTCTACTGTAAACACGGCGCGGCTTCCGTAGCAATACTTTCGTATTTGTACGTGATAACGTTACTATGCTTGTCATATATTCACGACACACTGGAGGACACGAAGAAAGCATGCGCACAAGTGGTTAAAGACCTCAATGAACAGTCGCTTCAAAGTTTTCAAGTTCTGACACAACTGCAGGTCCAGTCGAATACTAGACCCGTAAGCTATATTCAAATCAGCGAGAAGTGTGTGTGTGTGTGTGTGTGTGTGTGTGTGTGTGTGTGTGTGTGTGTGTGTGTGTGTGTGTGTGTGTGTGTGTGTGTGTGTGTGTGTGTACCAGAACGCTTGTGGAGGTCGTGAATAAAGTAACCAGTCGCCGTGGTTGGTATAACTGAATGAGCACTGCTTGTCTTCGTCGAGTCGTCACTTACCTTTGCCCGAATCTGACCGGAGGTCGACACTTTTCGTATGAGTTTGTGTGAAGTCTCCTCTGGTTCCCCGTCGCTGTCCGATGACTCGTCGCCGGCCTCCGCGTGGGTGAGCCGGTCAGAGTCCGGAGAGGAGAGGGGCTCCTGGGTCTCACGGACGTATAGGACATTGGGGTCTAGCTTCGAAGCCATGGCCGGTGGTAAGATGACCTGCTTGGCCGGTCAATCACGCAAGCCGTTTCTGAAAACAAATATAAACAAAAATCCGCTCACATTCACTGAAGATGACCACAGTCTTACTTCCTTCGATAGAGTGTATGTTGCGTATGAAGTCCACGTTGGACAACTTCAGAAATTACTTGACAGGACTGTTATCAGTTCCTCTTTATGCTGACTGCGGTGTTGGTGGCGTAACACTTGTTTATTGCGCTCAGTCAAAGATTCAAACAGGGCAAAGTTAAAACACAACGCACTGCTGGAGAACCCAGATGAAAACACATACCTGTTGAACTTCATGGCAGATTTGTAAATCGAACCCAAAGTTTTCGGTGGGTTAAAATAGGCTGCATGGGGATCATAGCTGAGGGGAACACCAACCTTTATGTGTTTACTGATATCTTTAGAAATTGTTTGAATTCGTAGGGATGTCTACTGTATCAATAATTCATGAAATATCTTAGGCTACGACTTGTGGGCCACTTTACCGCTTAGCACTGGGCGCTTGGCCACTAACACATTACCTTCCAACTATTAGCATCACAATCTAGCTTTCGTGGTGCTTGTGGTAATGAAAAAATACTTTTGGAATACTGTAATGAAGCTATCGATTAACTGATCCATGTTACAAATGAGGTGCATATGAGGAACACACTGTCAACCTATCTGTAAGGTTGTGCAGAATGGACTTTTACACCATTGAAGTGACTGACTATAACGGATGTGAGCGTACAGCCTACTTATCGCCTTCAGTAACTTCAGGACCTGTTATAGCCTGGTGTTTCTCATACATGGCTTTGCGTCTCTTCGCTGCTGGGAGAGTGTAGCCTACTGTTGCTATCATGTAGGCTGCTCGACCTTCTCACAGCGTTCAGTGTAATTCTACGTGTGGATGTCAGTAGCCAAAATCGTTGAAGCAAATGTCCAAAAAAATTAAATCGGAGGCGTGAATGTTGCAGCGATTTCGTAATTGTGTGACTCAGCAACTGCCTACAGTTCGCCAATGCCATCAAGACACAACAGGCAGTCGTGTACTCCAATGCATTATAATGACATGGTGTTTTCCATGCATGTTACACGACGACGTGACCAATGCTATGTATTCAGTTTGCATTCTTCCATTCATATAGCCATACATTCACTTGTTCATTCATTCATTTGATCGCGCGTTTGTTTCGTGGCTTCCCGGTGGCGCTCGGCCATCGCTGAGCAACCACTGACAAATGCGAAACGAGAGTAGCACAGTCTCACACTAGTAGGCTACAAACTAATCCTTCGAAATATTAAATTTGGCAGACGCCCACTTCTCATGCACAATAGGGAGGGGGGGTCTCTGTTTACCTTAGTAGGGGGGCTCGCTTGCTTTGCGGTGCTGTCCTGTCCCGGTGTCTTGTTGCTTTACCCTGGTCGGCACTGCTGTGTGGCTGGACACTATCAAATCTCCGATTCTCTCGCAGACACGCTTACGCATAGCATCGGATCGGATTTGAATCAGATGGGAGGGGTAGAGTCTCTCTCTCGCTCTCTGTCTCTCTCTCTCTCTCCGTCTCTCTCTCACCCACTCTCTCTCACACACACACACACACACACACACACACACAAACACGTATACACGCGCGCGTAATGCAGTAAGTTAAATTGCAAATTGAATCTAAGCGATGTTTAATTGTCTGTTGTGTTTAACTGCCAAGGTTGCCTGGATTATCTAAGCTTTTTTTTGCCATTGTCTTTTATTATTTAGACCTATGACATTTACGGAAGTGGTAGCTTATCAAGAGGTCACTGGACCTACATATTTTAAGTCTCCGAGAACTTAAATAGCATGTGATTGAACAATATCTATCAGCGAAAACTCCAACTTGTACATAGTTAAGTCAAGTCAAGTGTTATGACCGCAGCCACTGGGTATGGCTCATGGTAAATTCCCACAACTGTAAGACACTCTATCATATCAACGTTTCAGATAACGTAAGAATAAGTGTCTTATAAGGAGACTTATAAGGAGTCTTAAAAGGAGGCAAGAAGGGACTTTCAGGAAATCTTCCACCTAGCTCCACAAACGCTATCTTGTCCCCTAATGGCAAAACAGCAGAGTACTATAAACATACTCTATCTATGTATCTATCTTATTGAAGTAATTTCTTTTTCATTCCTGGATAAGAGAACGGAGCTGGATGTTGGCTTAAAAATACATACATCCCTTGAAAACGTCCCACAATATGTAAATAAATAAATACACATCAACTATTTGCACACATTTAAAGATATAGTCTACTTCTTTTACAGTAACAGTACAATAACTACTGCTACATGTTATCAACATTGGTGGTCAGCATTGATACATCGCTAAACTATTTGGACCTATAGGTTAACAGAACATGTGCAATCATTGGCGTAAATTCAGTCCTCAGTCCTGTATTGCTTTGCTTATTTCTTTATTAGTTTAGAGGGCACCGGGGAGTCTTTCGTTAACATATCGCATCCATTGTACAGATATCTTAACGAAGGTAAAGTATTGGATATTTAAGTTATCTTTGCTTTTTTTGTATTGACCTGACCAGGTCTTACTTCTCATTTCTAGGTTCGTCCTGGTGGGGCCTTCCCTGTGCGTCCCCGTCGACACACTGGGTTTATTCCTCGTCACCATAGTCACCATCACCATAGTCACCATAGTCATAGTTTTTTAGAATCAGTAATCAGGGCTATACAGTCCGCTGGCTGATGAGAAATGACAAATGCATTTATGTTTGCAGGATTGTCGAAAAACATATACTTGTAGGAAGGTTTTTAAAATCAATTTGGCTCTTCGTTTTGCTTTTATGCGCAGAATCATCGTTAATCATTGCAATATACTCTGTTTCAGACGTTTGACTATGTAGGGACCAAGTACTGTTTCAGAATGCCTATAGCTACCGTGTGGCACGTTGCTGCCACCCAATGGAGGCGCAACCAAACCAATTATATATATGAACCGCAGGTTTTGGATAACGGACGCGTATTTTTATATGTTTTAATACACACATCTTAATAACGTTAACTTTCTACCACGACATTTTCAGCTTCTCTCTCTAGTGGTGCGTTGTCATCAAGGTCACGCATTGTTTGTTTTTTTTGCAGCATTTCAATGATTCATAACAAAACATGCAAAACTGGTCCAATCCGAATTTGTATCTGATGGTGACAGTAATTAACCGCTCCTGTTATTTCTCCCGGCAGACTAGAGGTAATCCAATCTAATCCGTCTAGGCTCCCGGAGAGAATCGACATTGCGAATCGCCGCAGAGCATCGCAATTCAGGCGGGGGCGCGCGCAATGCGGGTTCCCGTATAGCCAGACGAGACAAGTCAGCGGCGGTTATCTGTGCTTGGCAGTCTTTCCGGAGGCTAACGTCAAATTCCCCTCCCCCAACACACACACACACACACACACACACACACACACACACACACACACACACACACACACACACACACACACACACACAGAGATCATAGCTGTCACACACTCATACAGCCATCATAGCGGTCATACATGCACATTCACTCACATTATAGCGAACGCACACACATCAGATGGCTGTCATGTCCAACGGAGGAGAGCATATCTGCAAAGAGTGGATACACTGGGTTCGGGATGAAAACTGTTTCCACACAGAGATTCCACAATACAATGAAATAAAGAAAAATAGACCAAAGATGGCAATTACTGAACCTCTTGAAATACCCTCATGGCCAGTTGCCATGAGAACATCACTGTCGAAAGATCCACTTATGATCTTGCAGGGGAAACTGGAGTGGTGGTGAGGAATGACAAATGAGTGAGTGAGTGGATACATACAATACATACAGTCGATACATACATACAGTGGATACATACATACAGTGGATACATACATACAGTCGATACATACATACAGTGGAATGGATACATTCATACAGTGGATACATAGATACACTGGATACATACATACAGTTATAGTGAGTGGATCAGTCATTGACAGCAAACTGGAAAACATCTGGTCCTGGTTTGCACTAGATTCGAACAAGGCCGTATTGCTGCTCAAGATTTGGGTTTGAAGTCAGCTGCAGTGGGTGAGAAACAGTGAATGGCCTTTTTAGCTGGCAAGGACATTAACCTCACAGAGCTTCCAATAATGGTCTCAGCTCTTACCCAACAGACCATGGCTTAGACAGAAAAAGGAAACTCCAAAGATAAAAAAAAAAAAGTTTAGACAGAAACGAAGAAAAGGGAAAAACTTTCTCCCTAAGGAGGTACACTTCTATTAACCGGGCTCTGTCTTCTATGGCTCAAAGGGAGTGTGTGTCTGATTAAATTGGGTAATTATTGACTCATGATTAAATCACCATGATAGATAGATAGATATTAGGTCTCAGTCATGACTGTTGTCATTGTGTGATATCTCCTCTTTAGAAGTTTAGTTATATTATCCCTGTATTGTTTCTATGGTTACCTTTAAACAGAAACCCAGTGGAATTTTTCTGTGGAATATGAGGATCTCGAAGAACCTTTTTATGGAGTAAGAAGCTCTTTACTAGAGTATGAGGTCATTGAAGAACCTTTTTATAGAGTAAAAGGACCTTGAATTCCCTTTTATGGAGTAAGAGGACCTAGAAGGACCATTTTATGAAGTATGAGGATCTTAGAACCTTTTTATGGAGTAAGAGGGTTGATCGAGTATCATTCCTGGATACCCTACTATTATGCAACTCAGAACTGGAGTGTGAAAGGTTCTGACCCATGAGATGTGATCAGGGCTGACTGGAAGACATAATCTGTCCTCTCCCCCACCTCTGTCCTTTCATATGTCCCTTCATCTCTCACTGTTCCTGTCACGGCTCACCTCATCTTGCCCTGCCTTTCTTCCCCTCCTTCTCACTTTCTCTCTCTCTCTCTCTCTCTCTCTCTCGCGTGCTCCTTCGTGCTCCCTCCCTCTCACTCACTCACTCATTCGCTCACTCTCTATCTCTCTCTCTCGCTCCTTTGCTCTCTCTCTCTCACGCTCCCTCTCACTCATTCACTCTCTATCTCTCTCTCTGGCTCCTTTGCTCTCTCTCTCCCTCTCTCTAACTCACTCATTTGCTTGTTCTCTCTCTCTCTCACACTAATTCGCTCACTCTCTCTCTCTCATTTGCTCACTCTCTTTCTCTCCATCTCTGTCTCTGTCTCGTTCGCCATTTCTATCCCTCGCTCATTCGATATTTCTCTCCCTCTGTCTCTCACTCATTCGCTTACTCTCTCTCTTGCTCTCTCTCACTCATTCACTCTCTCTCCCTCACTCATTCGCCCTCTCTCTCTCTCTCTCTCTCTCTCTCTCTCTCTCTCTCTCTCTCTCCCTCCATACACACTCGTTGTCTCTCCCTTTTAACCTCAAACCATTTCCCCAAATGCGACAGGGGCGGGGCAGAAGAAGGGGTGTCTATTTTTATGCCCCCCGTCTCCCTGTCTCTGCAGAGCCTAACGCAACATGACAGGCCAGTGTGGTTGAGTGTGGCTCACGGTCAGACCACAGAACCGCTCTCTTGCCATCTGAAAGCTCTTGCCATCTCTCTCTCTCTCGCTGATCTCTCAGTTAGCCATTCAGTGTTACCTCAAGGGTCCAGCTTTGTGTCCACTTGCACCACCCCTCCAAAAAAATAAACTACCCCTACCGGGCTTGGATAAACAAAAAAAAATGTGACAAAGCGTTTCCGTGTTCCTTTTATAGAGCAGCAGAAGTCCTGTGTCACAGGAGGTGTTGGAAAGGACCGGAGGCCATGATGGAGAGAGTGAGAGTAGGATAGAGAGAGAGAAAGGGAGAGAGGGATATAGAGAGGGAGAGAGAGCGGGGGAGAGAGAGAGGGATAGAGAG
>NC_137919.1:5512274-5532274 GCF_963457725.1 Sprattus sprattus
TCAAAGTACCGACTGCTCTTCCTTTCTTTATCCTTCTCTCTCTCTCCCTCTCTTTCTTTATCCTTCTCTCTCTCTCTCCCTTTCTTTATCCTTCTCTCTCTCTCCCTCTCTTTATCCTTCTCTCTCTCTCTCTCTCTCCCTCTCTTTATCCTTCTCTCTCTCCCTCTCTTTATCCTTCTCTCTCCCTCTCTTTATCCTTCTCTCTCTCCCTTTCTTTATCCTTCTCTCTCTCCCTCTCTTTATCCTTCTCTCTCTCTATCCCTTTCTTTATCATTCTCTCTCTCTCCCTTTCTTTATCCTTCTCTCTCTCTCTCCCTTTCTTTATCCTTCTCTCTCTCTCTCCCTTTCTTTATCATTCTCTCTCTCTCCCTCTCTTTATCCTTCTCTCTCTCTCCCTCTCTTTATCCTTCTCTCTCTCCCTCTCTTTATCCTTCTCTCTCTCCCTTTCTTTATCCTTCTCTCTCTCCCTCTCTTTATCCTTCTCTCTCTCTATCCCTTTCTTTATCATTATCTCTCTCTCCCTTTCTTTATCCTTCTCTCTCTCCCTCCCTCTGTCTGTCTCTCTTTCACTCTCCCTACCTCTCTCTTGCTCTTTCTCTCTCTCTCTCTCTCTTTCCCTCTTCTCTCATCCATGCTCTTGCCTCTTCTGTGGCTTTGTTACTAGTTTTCCTCTGGCTACTCAAGGGACATTCAGTGACGTCTGTATAGTCACAACACCAGCAAATGCCCCTGTGTGTGATGCAGATGTGCTGAACCACGGCGAGTAAAGAGAGAGAGGGGGGGGGGGGGGGAGGTGAAGAGAGAGAAAGAGAATAAGAGAAGAAAGGGAAGAGTAGAGGAGGGAAAGATAATGCAGAGAGAGTACAAGAGGGAGAGGAAGAGGGAGTGAGGAGATGAAGGGGAGATAGAGTGAAGATGAGAGGAGGAGGTGATAGAAGGATAGTGAGAGTGGGAGAGGGGAAGAGGGAGGGGGAGAGAGAAAGAGAGAGAGAGAGAGGGTGGAGAGGAGTCTTGGTGTGTGCCGTCTGCTTCTTCACTAGGTGACCTCTTTCTGTCCGCGGCTACGATTTCCACAGCCAGTGAGTGGGGAACACAAACAGACTGAGTGCCAGCATAAAGAGAGAGAGAGAGAGAGAGAGAAGGAGAGGGAGAGGGAGAGGGAGAGAGAGGGAGAGATAGAGAGACAGGGAGGGAGAGAGAGGGAGAGAGAGAGACAGGGAGGGAGAGAGAGGGAAAGAGAGGGAGAGGTAGAGGGAGAGAGAGAGAGGAAAAGGGAGAGAGAGAGAGACAGGAAGGGAGAAAGGGAGAGATAGAGAGACAGGGAGGGAGAAAGGGAGAGAGAGAGACAGGGAGGGAGAGATAGAGTGACAGAGAGGGAGAGAAAGAGGGAGAGGGAGAGAGAGAGAGAGAGAGAGAGGGAGGGAGGGAGAGAGGGAGAGATAGAGAGACAGGGAGGGGAAGAGCGAGAGAGGCTTACACAACCATGCACATTAATGCATGGGCGTGCACAGGAGTACCAGAACATGCACTGGTATGCATGCATACAGAAATGCACTCACACGCACATAGAGTACATGCACATAGAGACAGACAGACAGTGACATGAATACACACATCCATGCACAAGTACACACATCCACATTAATACACACACACACATCCACCCCGCCCCCTTCACACACACACACACACACACACACACACACACAGAAGACTCTCACATCTGCTGACTGAAGAGTTCCTCTGTTCGGACAGTGTCAGCAGGATCCGTAGAGTGGATGGGAATTTGGTAATAGTCCATTTGGGGCGAACAGAGGATTGCTGACAATTTATTCATTCGTCAATAAAACATAACCAACCTGTTTCCGAGCAAGATTAACAATCCGGCCGCTTATTAAGATGTTCTTTTGAAAAAGGCACAAGAGCAATTGCCATTCACCTACATTTGCAGCTTTTCATACTAGCTGAGATATAAACATAATGTGGTGTTATGTGAGTGTCAGTAGTCCTTAATTTAGACGACTAAATCAGAATGCATATCGTAGCTGAGGATAACAATATTTCTACAGTAGGTGTTATACATACTGTATGTATACCTAAGTGTGTATGAGTGTGTGTGCGTGTGCAGCTCTCTGTGTGTGTGTGTGTGTGTGTGTGTGTGTGTGTGTGTGTGTGTGTGTGTCTGTGTGTGTGTGTGTGTGTCTGTGTGTGTGTGTGTGTGTGTGTGTGTGTGTGTGTGTGTGTCTGTGTGTGTGTGTGTGTGTGTGTGTGTGTGTGTGTGTGTGTGTGTGTGTGTCTGTGTGTGTGTGTGTGTGTCTGTGTGTGTGTGTGTGTCTGTGTGTGTGTGCGTCTGTATCCGTGTACACACTTGCCTCTGCACACATGCTTGCATTTTGTCCGAACATGGCAAGAAAGAAAAAAGCCCCCATTTCCCAGCCACGGATGCGAAGCTACTGGATGATGTAATTGCCTACCCAGAATGCCGAGCGGTGAAGATGAATGGGGGGCTGTAGGCTGGCAAGGATTGGTGGGCTCCTTCATGAATGAACGGGACGAGCCACTCCGCTTCTCGCCAGCCAGTGGCGGACCAGCTCACATTGCTATTCCAATCAGGAGCTTCCCTTAGCTTCCCTTCATAAGATCATCCTCTGGGGAAAGGGGAGGTAAAAGAGAGGGGTAACAAACCACACACACACACACACAAACACACACACACACACACACACACACACACACACACACACACACACACACACACACACACACACACACACACACACACACACACACACACACACACAGGGACAATGATTATTTAAGTACCATACCAAAAAAGTCCATTTGCTCTCTAATTCAGTGTGATTTATTTAGCAAGGGAATACATGTAGGTGTCATCATGCACCCAAATCCATGCCTCAGTGTCTCAGAGCCTCAGTGTCAGCCTTCCAAGATTTTTCAAACATTCCCTATGGTACTCGTGGAGGTAAAGGATAAGAAAAGGGAAAATTGCACTGAACATTTTTTTCTTACAGAGTTGTATTTAGACCTGCCACCCTCCCACAGGTCAGTGGGAGGTAGCTGAAGATCTTTTCTACTGGTATCTAATAACAAATCCGCAGCTCCTGTGATGCCAGTATATTATAAGTTATTACTTATGGCCCAGGCAAGGATAATTAACTGAAAAATAGAGAAATTGGCATGTTTAGTAAGAGTCCTTGTGTCAAGGGTGTAATTTTTTTTTTTAATCGTTTTTCTGAAGAGGTATAAAATATGGTCGTAAAATCCTGGATTTAGAGCATGTATTAATTTGCAGGGACCCACCCCTGCGACTAGTTGTGTAAGAGTGGAAATGAATCTGACGTATTAGCCTACTAAACAACGTCCACTTTTTCAGTCATGATTAGAACAGGTGACAAAACTGTCAAATGAAGATTAATATGACATCAACACGCATTGGAGTCCACAAGGTATAACATCCATCATGGGTTCTGTCTCTATGTAAAGCACTTTGAGCTGCATTTTTTTTGTATGAAAGGTGCTATACAAATAAAGCTTTATTATTATTATTATTATTATTATTATTATTATTATTATAACTGAGGAGCCTCCGATCAATTCTCACTTCTTTCCAATTGTTTTGGGTTCAAAGGGTTTAGTAACAATTGCAATAGAGACCAGACAGACAGACTAAAAAAAGCCTGACAGTGACACAGGGGCATTATGAATTACACTCGGTGGAACTGTATACAAGGCGTCAGTGGTCATAGGGCAACCGTTAAATTCGCACGTCTTATGGTTTATAAGAGAGAAACGCGCAGCTGTTTGCATCAGTTTTATTATTTATTCTAGCCACAGCACCTCTGATTCACAGACTCGATCATGACTATAGTGAAGACTTTTGACGTCAGAGGGGAAAATCATCGGTAGGTCCAATGGAGGGGGAGTGTGTGGGGGGAGCACCAGGCAAGGCAGTGCCATCGGGCTGCCAACATCATTAGCAATGCTAACCAACAAGGAGCGCGCTTTTCGCAAGGACTCTACACGAGGAATATAAAACATTAGTAGAGTTTGTATCGGCGTGACCCACTCAAAGGAGAAGACCGCCATATGCTGGTAATTTCACGTTTTCGTTCTCTGTGTTTTCCTTATTTTCCCCGTAAAGGCTGTATATTCGGTTTCTTCGCGTCTGGTAGTCCAAGACTGCGCTTTGGGGAGGACGGTGCACTGCAGCGCTATGGCTGAGGTTTTGTTTGTTGATGCTTTGTGTATTCTTATACACTAATGTGGTTAACTTAATCTCTCAACAAAAAAACAAGACACAACATTTGCTCGTTAGTATACGTTCTGTGTTGGCATTATGACGATTTGCCAGTGAGGTATCCACCTTTCGGGAGGCTTTTGGAGTCAACGTCGGGATGTTTTTGATAAGCGAAGCTACCAGGGAATTTGTGAATGAAACGGTGGCGCGCAGAGTTAAAATTAGCTCTTTGATTTCTGGCTGCGTATGTGGCGTCAGGAATAAGCATACGATAACTGTTTCTTAAGGCACAGACAATGCTTTCATAAGACACCCCGTATTAAGGTGGTGTGAATTATTTTTAGACCGTTTCTAAAAATAGACGCATAGTGATGGGCGCACGTTCAAGAAAACAGGTCGCCCTCATCCAAGCAAGGAAAAATGCGCAGAGATGTTTTATAGTGACACTGAAGAGAAGTTTGAAGATTCAGTGTGGTTTAAAATATCGGGCGAGTTTACAAAGTATTTTGTCGCATGAATATAATGTGGAAATGAACTATGGACTGTAGGAATGTATGTAGACGTAAGGGCATTTGGTGGTGTCCTCAAGACGTTTTACTTTCCTTGTGTTTCATGCAGAATGTTTAAGGACACATGCATCTTGAAGGCGTAGATATGCATTATACATTTTTCTTGTTCAGTGAGGATTTTGGGTGCTAGGGAGTATTCGGACAGGGCTTTAGGGTTCATTCTACTAGGGATTTCTGCGTTATTTGTGCAGCGATGTAATTCCAGCTGTTTTGACACACACGTTTCTCTTTGCCTTCCATTTTCCCCCGCACCTCCTGCTCGCTCCCTCCCTCCCTCCCTCCTCTCCTCTCCCTTTCTCCATCAGCTATGATTCACTCTTTTGCTGCAGCAATGAGCAACGAACTCCAGAACACCTCCTCCTTCAATTTCCAGGACGTGCAGAACTCGTCTCCGGTGAAGACGCAGGACCTCCGGCCGCTGACTGTCAGTCCGTGGGACATTGCTCTGTGCGTGACGGGCACGCTCATCTCCTGCGAGAATGCGATTGTCATTGCCATCCTCTTCTACACACCTACGCTGCGGGGGCCAATGTTCGTCCTGATCGGTAGCCTGGCCTTCGCGGACCTGCTCGCCGGCTTGGGTCTCATTCTGAACTTTATCTTTGTCTACATCCTAGACTCAGAGTTCGTCACTCTTTTCTCAGTGGGACTACTCATCGCTGCCTTCTCTGCCTCCATCCTCAACATTCTGGCCATCACGGTGGACCGGTATCTCTCGCTGTATAACGCGCTGACCTACCACACGGAGCGCACCGTCACGTACACCTACGTCATGGTCGTGGTCATCTGGCTGGTGTGTATCATGCTGGGGCTTCTGCCGGTGCTCGGTTGGAACTGCTTGCGTAACGAGTCCAGCTGCAGCATCTGCCGCCCGGTCACCAAGAACAACGCGGTGGTTCTGGCGGTGACGTTTTTGCTCGTCTTCGCGTTTATGATGCAGCTCTACCTGCAGATCTGCAAGATCGCCTTCCGCCACGCACAGCAGATCGCCGTGCAGAACCATTTCATAGTCATCTCCACCACCAAAGGCGTGTGCACGCTGTCTGCCATCCTGTGCACCTTTGCCATGTGCTGGATGCCCTTCGCCATGTACTCCATTGTGGCAGACTCCAGCTACCCCATCGTGTACACTTACGCCACTGTGTTGCTGGCCACGTGTAACTCGGTGATCAACCCCATTATTTATGCCTTTAGAAATCCCGACATCCAAAAATCGCTATGGCTTGCGTGTTGCGGCTGCTTCCCCACCAACCTCTCACTGCGGCCAAGGACATCTAGTGATGTGTAGGTTTGGGGCTACTTTTAATTTGCTAAAACGTTCATATTGGCCTCTACTGTGTCAGTGTTCACGGAGTATTATCTGCATCGCGAGTGTGACGGGTTTGTCAGGGGAGGGGGGGTATATGCCTGTATGTATAAAGGCGTATAGAAGTGTACACCGAGAACGCCTCAGTCGACCCTGTTAAACGTCGCAGGTTGGGACTTGTCCTAGGTCTCGTCACAGAAAAAGCGTGTGAAATCTCACTCTTAACATTTTTAGCACAAATGACAAGAGTGTGGTCCATTTTAATATCACTTCACATTCAGTAGCACTTATCACGGTCGGTGACAGGAGAAGAGCTCGGCTTCTTCTGCAAATGTTGCAAGGTTTATTTCGCCAAAATACCATTCTGTCGTGTTAAAAGAAGAGGATAATAGGCAGGGAAATGACCAAACTCCGTTTAATCTAGTCAGGAATAAACACAGGGCATAAAAAGCAACCAGGTTGCGTTTTCTGTAGGAAGACTCGATATTGCTGTTGCAACCAATCGATGTTTGGGTAAAGCGACATTCTGCCCATTGTACTTGAGGAATCCATTATCGTGCCAAGGAAAGTTCTGTAAATGTCCGCTTCTGAGGACACGAGTCTCAACTGACATTCCAAGCTATGACGCTGTCCATTCAAATCCAGCTTCAAACTGACCGAAAAGACTTTATGCATACACAGCCTGGGAAAGGTTGCCTCTCACAATCACGCCCTCAAATCACTGAATTCGTTTTTTTTTAATCATTTTAAAATGTTATGTAAAACGCCTCTCATGGATTCGCTAAAGCACAACGACACGGAAGATCAGGTTTTCAGACGGTGCCAAAGACGTTCCAGCACCATGGAGAGCGAAACAAGAGCAGAAGCCCCAATACCCACGATGCAAAGCTGCTTTTTTTTTACACAAGAAGCGCGTTGTTCGTTTAATTATGCACGAGAAAGAGGTGAGAAGAACGCACTCCCGAGAGCGGAAGTGTGCACGCTTTCTCGGGCAAAAGTTGACAATCCAGGTTTTTACACCCTTTGTAATGTGTTCACACATGTCACACCTGCTACTGTTTGTTTCAACGCAAGACGATCTAATTGGTGTTTGGCAGAGAAATCCAATAGCTTCTGATGCAGTAGTGCAGAACGCAGTCACGGGCATGGACAACCTGAACGAGTTAACACCTTCTATGACCTCAGCAGAAACATTCGACATTGCCTTTGCATTAGGTAGGCCATCAGCCTATGTTACGTGCTGTTAATTTACAGGCGAAAGCAAATTAAGGGTCTGTTTGCAGATTGAATCCAGATTGATCAAGATCATATGCAAGACAGACCACTGCAAATCAATCTACGTTGGAGTGTTTTGGCCAATGAGCTAACAAGCCAAAAGTTAAGAGCTTCTGGCACTCCTGAAACTCAACAAATTGTAAGAAGATCGTTTCCAATTAAATGTCGAAATGTTTGCTGACATCTTTGCTTATACCACGGCCGTGTATGAAGACATTTGCCCATTTACCATCTGGGCATTAAACCCCAATGCTGCACTATAATATTAAGCCTAGACTATTTTTGTACAAATATAGCCTAGTTTAACTAACAAAATGTTAGTTTTTGGCCATAATACACAGCACTGCTTCGAAGCCAACCTCGTAGCTTATTTTTTTTCTGTCTCTATTCCCCAGAAGCAATCTCGTTTACGCTGTTCATGTAAGAGAGCAGAACGTCAAGGCCACGGGGCAGCTAGACACAGAGGTTAATGAGGATTTGCTCGGCAAATGATTTCATGCAAAATGAGACGCCAGCCGAGGCGCTTTGACTCGACCGGCGGTAACATGTTTTCCACAGCGAGGCTTAAGTCCATTTTGTTGCTAGAGGGCAGCTTCTCCTGGATTGCTGAAACTAAATTGGAAAAGGATATAAATAGCATATTGAAAGTGAGAAGAAAAGTCGTCTGCGGTGAAGTCCAGATATAATGACCTATAGGCCTACTTGTAATAAATTGCAGGTAGCCATTCTCTTTCGTTGGAGAGACGGCTGTGTGGATTTACAACCACATGTTAAGGAACTAGTGTCAGTAGCCTTGATGCGAAAATAGCTAAACAAATTAACTATCACCGTTGTTTTAATTCACTGTTACAGCAAGGACATTGCAAATCCATCCTGTTGCAACAACACACATTAAAAAGTAAAACAAAAACACACACAAAAAAACGGACTTAAAATGAGGCAAAGAGGTCACACAAATGATGTACTACGTAGGATGTTGTAGTTTTTATACTGTGCGTTTTTAACGTGATATTTTTTTTAATTTGTATTCATTTTATGTGGAGGAGAAACGGCCTATAATGAGGCCTATTTAGAAACGGCGCTGTCTTACTTTGACATGCCAGATATGTGTATGTTCAATTCTGGCCTTATCTCGAGTTTCCTCGCAATAACGTTTCAATGTGTACAGTTTGTTATGTATAAGAGAGAAAAAAAAATCTACCAAACCTCTTGACAGTATTGAAAACTACATTGACGTGAAATCAACTTTCATATCTTCTTGTCTTCAGAATACCAGAAACAAAGGCAGAGCCTGTGTGTTTAAATCTATAAATACTGTATATTCCTGCAGTATGACAAAGTGACCAACGTTGGGCCACTTTATCAGTTTTGCTGTATATTTCACTGATGTAAAAAAAACAATTCTGATGGAAACCTGGGGATTTTCTTCCATTGCAATGGATGGTGAGAGGCCCTTTTGAAGTGTGTGTGTGTGTGTCTATGTAAGAGTGGTTGAATGTGTGTGTGTGTGTGTGTGTGTGTGTGTGTGTGTGAGAGAGAGAGAGAGCGAGAGACATCTGTTAATACACCATTCGCTTATGCCTGGAAAAGTAGGATGGGGTGACTTGATACACTGTGCCCCTATTCTCTCTAAACCCATTCTGTTCAATCGGAGTCTTATGGCAGGAGCCTCAGCCTTCCCTGTGCCAAGCTGTTTCTTTCAGAATTGTAACTCCACACCACAACCACAGAGAGAGAACTGCTGTACATTCAGTCATTTCGAGGGGAACCCCCATGGTTATTTTTCTTATGCAATGCTGTATGGAAACATCTATTTTTATAAGCAACAACTGAGCATGGGTTTTCTGACATGGCTGTAACTGTGTGTGTGTAATATATCCGTGTTCTTATCAATCGATTCTCGAGGAAAAAAAAATGTGTTGGCAATGATGAAAGTGCCATATATTTTTTTTTTAAAACTCATCAGTGTCTTACTTTTTTCTGTAATGTATTTCATTCATTGGTGGCGTACGGGATCTGTAGTGAACATCACCACATCTAAGCTTGTGTTCACATGATTAAAAAAAAAAAAAACAGGGGGGAACAAACTAATGTTTTGGGAGGACCTCACCTATTTAACTGAAGGTGATATGCTGACAGCCACACGAAACCTGTGGGTTACAGTCCAATCAGGTGTCCCGATACTGGACCAGGTGGAAGGCTGCCTGTTTAGCTGAAGATGATAGGTCAAAAGCCCCATGAAACCTGTGGGTTCCTGCCAATCTTCTTTCTCTCTGTCTCGCTCTGTCCTCTCTGGTGGCCGTGTAAAGCAGGAATGCCTCTGGCAGTGTCAGTCTGGGAACCGAAACAGATGGCACAGGACGGGCAGAGAGATGCCAACCTGAGGTCACCCGCTGATGTGGCCCACCTGTCCGTCCTATCTGGGATCTGTTATAGACCAAGTTAACTGATCTGGGATCTGTTTTAGACCGAGTTAACTGATCTGGCTGTTATCTGGGATCTGTTGTAGACCGAGTTAACTGATCTGGCTGTTATCTGGGATCTGTTGTAGACCGAGTTAACTGATCTGGCTGTTAGGGAAGCGACTGGACCTAACCTGGTTCAGATTTATCTTAAGAAACTGACGTGTTAGTAGCAGTATAGCGCTTGTTATTGTGAGAGAAGAGAGAGAGAGAGAAAGAAAGAAAGAGAGAGAGAGAAGGAGAAGAGGTACGTGATGACTAAGCAGGGGTGAAAAGAGAGAAAACGAAAACCTTTCTGTGACTCATAGGACGTCACTGACAGAGAGAGAGAGAAAAAAAAAGCGAAACCCGGTCATTTCAAAGTTGTTCCTTGGCACCTCCCTCTACTTTGCCACCCTGCCCTAAAGCAAGCTCTTCTAAAAATACCCTCTTCCAGTAACGCTAGAAAGCAAGAATTGTTTCAAACATATCTGGAGTACTTGAAATCCCTTCTCTAGTCCATTAAACCAGACCTGGGCAGTGGTTCTGTAGGGCAGCAGGGTATGTGTTGGGTCATGGGACAGTGGGTGTATCTCTCTATCAGTAGGAACAACAATGGGACTTCTCTTTGGGCCACTTTCTCACATTTTGTATTAGTCTTTAGAAAATGGCTGATTTGGAGTTAAGCCTTGCAGTGTAACAGTAAGGCCTTTTTTTGCGGTTGGTTAGTGGAATGGCTTTTTTTTTTTGGATATCAGATTCTGTTGATTGTTTGGATTGCCACAGGGTAACAATGGCGTACTTCTGATTTTCCTTTCAGAGGTGGTTGATCTATGGAGGCACAAGATGCAGGAGGTCCCTTTTTCTATGAGCTGTGAAGAAAAAACAGATCCGTACCAATTACAGAGCTAATCTCTCATACAGATTGTACCTACTGTGGCTTTGGGTTTTAACCTCTACAGTATGTTACAGGTAACAACCCATTGGACGATTTGTCACTTTGAAATATCAAAGTTTGTTGGCAACCGTGAGTTTAAATATAGTTCAGAATCACAAGTCCTTATTTGGGGTATGTATGGGAAAGAGAATGTATGGTTAATAATACTGTGACGTTAACATGCACATGATGGTGTACTTTCGTTTTTTTATTTATACGTTTTTTTTCTTTTTTTTTTTCCTTTTCTTTGTATTGTGAATTAAAATCTGATGACAATGCACTTTACGAGAGGAAACATGCTACACATTGCACTGTTCGTGTCGAATGTACTCCTTAATGAAAATTATTTATTTTTATTACTGTAAATATAAAGGAGAAAAGAAAAAAAGAGATGATAAAAAAAAATGATACTTTGTGGAATAAAACATGAAAACAATTCTGGCTGTAGGTGTTGTTTGTGGTATTGGGGTGGTTGTGTTCGCATGCCTGCGTTCCAGCGTAATGAAGCGTAGAGATCAAAAGAGCAAGGCATACATTATTAACGTTTCTCCGCTTACATAACGCACTCTTCCAGTCAGCGTCGTCGATCCTGTAGCGCGACGAGCACGACGAACACCTTCTAGCCAACGGAACGAAAAGCAAGGCAGCGAGAAACCGGTCGGCTCCAACGCAACGAGAGCCTGCCCGTAACCAACTATGTGGTCATCGAGGTCCGCCGCTGCGGTGATGTTTTTAGATCTAAAAACACACTTTGAAACTTTGTGTAAACTGGCTTTGTGTAACTTTGTGTAATATGCATACGCGATGATGTCACATTTGCATATGCTATCTAGATGAGCATGAGCTTGAGCTTGAGCTGAGTAAATAAAAAAAAGGTGTAATTCGCCATAGTTTGGCTAAAGTGGTAGGTAGACTTTAGGTCATAGATCAAGTAGGGCTTTAGACACAGAGTGACTCCTGTTCCATTAACATAAATGAGTGGTTTCCAGAAGACTCC
Source organism: Sprattus sprattus (assembly GCF_963457725.1). Taxonomy (NCBI): domain Eukaryota; kingdom Metazoa; phylum Chordata; class Actinopteri; order Clupeiformes; family Clupeidae; genus Sprattus; species Sprattus sprattus. Next base: position 5,524,058 of record NC_137919.1, read on the forward strand.
AAATGTGCTTGTGCTAAGAAGCAATTAGCCTGGTGTTGGAGATGTCCGGATTATGGGCTATAAAACAAACTCATCTCCTACAACAGTGTCTCAAAAGGACACCGTACAGTTTTCTGTTGTTCCGGGACTGAAAGAAATAGGCTCTAAGCGAGTCCTCGGGATGCGTGCATGCGTTCGTGTCGGAGTTAAAGGGAGAATTCAGACATTGCACGCACACCCTTGGCTTGAATACATAGTGCCACGAGAGCGACCAACTCGCGGACGGGAGCACATCGCATCGCACTTACCCTCAGTTATGACGCACTGGGGGTGCTGTGAGCGAGCACACCCGCAGACAGCATACTCCACCTCCAAGGACGTGAGCCGTGGGGCAATTTCATGTATAACGGCTCCGCCTGCTGGTAAGAAATAGAAAGCGCAACACGACACGATGGGGAGAGAGTGGTGGGCTGAGAGGGAAAACTCTCTGCACGAAGATCGAAGCCACCTACCCACCCACGCACACCGCCTCCAGTCACGCAGGCACACACACACACACACACACACACGCCTAGACTCACCCACGCACCGATGAATCACAGAATGAACGCCCCGGCCTGCAGAGGTACCGTCATTTTCCGGCGAAGGACAGCGCAGTGTGGACGGTATCACCCCCTCAACGGCAGTGAGTCACAGCCCAGCGGTACGGTGCAAAAACAAACCAGAGCGATGAGACGATTCCCGCAGCCATTAGAACGCGAAGTAAGGAGGCTGGACGCCCTCAGAACACCGCCTGTGCTAGAAAGTGATGAAAATGCCGCATCATATCCGACAAAGGAACGCAGTATACTCTGAAGTGACAGACTGCCCATTAGAAACGCATTCAAGTCAGTCACTCAAGTTTCAAACTCAGGGTAGCATTTGAATAGGCTACTTTGCAGTGGCACTTGGCTTGATGCCCTTAAATGCACTTAAAAACAAATTATGTTTCATTCTTGGTGCATACAAAAAACACACACACCTATCCAACTGGCAAGATAAGGTGAGAATATCACCATCAAGAATGCTCCATTCCCTCTCAGGGCATGACTCATCATTTCAAACTGCTTCTCTCCTTTTACAATCACCAAACCTCTCTGAAAAAAAATGTTAATAAAAAATACAACTCCCATCATCTATTACTCCCTCTGCCACGACCTAACACCTCTAAGGTATAGGGAAGCTGGGCCTAGCACCCCTAAAAATAGACTAATGGGACAAACGGAGAAACAGGGAGGAGGTGACACAGGATGGCATGACTCTGGCTTATGTGACGCACGAGAACACGGACGTTGACGTCAAGATGAGCAGTGCCACTGGTGCGGTGTGGGGTGGGGTGGGGTGGGTAAAGACTTGAGTCAAAGCCATCTTGTTGTTTTCCCCTTTTTACCAGGAAATGGCCAGCTGTGGAAGCTGTTTGTGCCTGAGCAAATGTATCTGCTTTTGCCAGCCCTGCGTAAAATCAGACACTTATTTTCTTTATTGAAGATATGACGTAAAGGTGGAGATGGCCAGGCAGATGAGAATGATCTACTTTCAGAAGAAGCCAAGAATGATCACGAATCATCAAAAAAGCATACTTCTACAACCCTCCTCAGTGCACTACACACACCAATACACCTGTTAGTATGTCTCCATTATCTATAATTAATACTTTGCACCTATGCATTGTTTCATAGCTATAAACTGTAACAACTGTTACATAACAAGTAACAATACCTTGTTACAATATAACTGTACTATAACTGTTCAGTCATCTTGATATGCTTTTTGCAACGTAATGCATCAGCCAGGCAGAAAAGTAGAACTGCTAGGGAAGGGTATACTTGCCTTATTTGTTGAGCAGTCAACATGGACCCAAAAGATAAGTGAAGGTCTGTAGAATTAGAGCTGAAACTACAACCCCTTGTAGCACATGCACTTTACATACATTATTCTATTACGTCATGATTGTACCAACTATCACACACACACACACACACACACATCCACTTTAAATACATTATGTGTTCATACTATTACATCATGATCGTACCTACTATCACACACACACACACACACACACACACACACACACACACTCACACATCCACTTTACAGACATTATGTGTGCATAATATTACGTCATGCTCGTACCAACTATCACACACACACACACACTCACACATCCACTTTACAGACATTATGTGTGCATACTATTACGTCATGATCGTACCAACTATCACACACACACACACACTCACACATCCACTTTACAGACATTATGTGTGCATACTATTACGTCATGATCGTACCAACTATCACACACACACACACACACACTCACACATCCACTTTACAGACATTATGTGAGCATACTATTACGTCATGATCGTACCAACTATCACACACACACACACACACACACACATCCACTTTACATACATTACGTGTTCATACTATTACATCATGATCGTACCAACTATCCCACACACACACTCACACATCCACTTTACAGACATTATGTGTGCATACTATTACGTCATGATCGTACCAACTATCACACACACACACACACTCACACATCCACTTTACAGACATTATGTGTGCATACTATTACGTCATGCTCATACTATCACACACACACACACACACACACATCCACTTTACGTACATTATGTGTGCATACTATTACGTCATGATCGTACCAACTATCATGTGAAATACATGCTTACCTGGTGCACTATGCTGATCTAGTAACAATATACAGTACAGTTCCTGTGCAATGCAAGTCATCAAACTTCTCTGTTTGAATATGAATATAAGAGAACATACTAGTAAACACACTATTTCATTGTTGGATTCATTTTAAAAAGGGGCTTACTTGGCGAACTAACCACAAGGTGCTCATAAGAGCACATTCATATGAGCAACAAAGATGAGGCAGAGTAGGCGTCAGACCATTTAGACATTTTTAGCATTTAGACAAGTTTCAAACCATGATGTTATTTTTTGTGTGTGCAGATATTATTTAAAGAAAGTAACCATTGAATTAATTAACACACATAAATAAATAAATATTTCTGGCTTTGGTAGCTGTAAGCAGAATAACTATTATACGTATAATAATATACAATTGAAAGAGCTGAAAATGGTTTAAACTTGTTTTCAAAACATATTTTGGAAAGGTGATGTAAAACTTGAAATATATAAATATATACCAGAACTACAGGACATTGTGTGTGGATAATAACTCGCACTGAAAAGAATCAAAATTGTCTTTATATTTCTTTTTATTAACTATTCACTCATACATGCATATTTGCCTACAATTTGTTCTAGAAGATACATAGATGTTATTTGCTTTTTTCCCCATCTTCAATAGTCTAAATATCCAATGTTTACAAGCAGTCTTACCAAAACAAGCTAAACAACAATTGTATGTTCAAACAAACAAAAACAACAAAAAGACTTAAGCAAAAAACTGCACAAACTTGCAGGCCAAACATACAAACACAATACACTGTAGCTTCCAAACATAACCTTGCTTAGACAGGCAGTAGCAGCTTTCCCGTGTTCTGTAGCTACTCCGTGGCACATTTAAGCAATAAATAGATAAAAAATAAAAAAAGTGAAATAAAATCTAAAAAATATTTTTTTTGTGCTCTTCTTCTGTACAGCTTCAGAACTTTAAAACGCAAGTATAGGCAAAGAGATGATGAGTGTGACTGCCCCTCCGCATGGGAAACTACAAAGATGACCTCTGATGACCTCTGACCTCTGTGGGCTTCGAGGGGGTTGCCAGGTCCCCTTAACGGAGCCACATGGGCTACTACAACAATTTGAGATGCAGCCCTTTTACAACCTGAGGACTTGATTTTGAGGTTGAAGAGGAGAATTTAAAAATATATAAATGACAAAATAGTTTCGAATTGTTAACAGGTCTGCGTAACATTCCACGGGACTGCCTGAGCAATGGCTGTTATCTTTCTGTCTGATTCTGCTGATTTGAGACTCTCAGCACGTCTGATTACCAAGCAGCCACGTTAGATCAGAGTTGAAACACAAATCTGCAGAAGGAAGGACGTTTCTCATGCAGGATCAGCCAACCACTTTTAACAAAAGCGGTGTGGTACAGTGCTGTTGTGGTTGTCCAGGCAGCTTAGTGCTATGGGTTTGAGTCACTGCTTTGTTCCACCAGGTAAGCTCGCCTGACAGGTATGTGTGCACAGGTGAGCCGGGGTTTCTGAACCTTCCTGTTGGGAAAATCTCGCATCACAACGAAGGGGGTTATTTTGCAGTAATCACTAGCTGACTGGTTGTTATCCGGCCTATCACACAGTGACATATCAAAGTAAACTAGAACCAGTTCCATGGTAGTTTTGCTATTATTTTGGTAGCTTCTGCACAGTCACTGGATAGCGATGTAACACTGGAATTATTGTTTACCGACGACAATGGTCAACAATTCAGTTCAGCATACAGCTACCAAGAAACAAGGCCCACTCAGTTAATCAAGCGCAGCAGTAATGAGTTCAACCAGGTGACAGGAGAGGGACAGCTAGACAACATGCAGTGCATGAAGGGCCAATTAACCCCCACCGATATACTTAGCACAGTGTTTCAGGTTAAACGACAAGACTTAGAGAGGGAGAGAGAGGGAGAGAGAGAAGACAGACGGGGGGAGAGAGACAGAGAGAGAGAGAGAGCTGACTGAGGCAGATGCAGTGACGTACCCCCTATTCGCCCCCAATAGGCTACGTCAGCACGCCCCAGCTCCGCTCCATGGTCTGACCACCGCTCTCCATGTTTTCCTTCTCTCCCTCCTCTAACACCCGATTCAGTTCATAAATGCTCTCGATTGAAGCTAGATGAACCCTTCAAGAGGAGGGCCACCTCTTTAGTACCCTAACAGTGCAAATCCATACAAGCGATCTGAGCGACGCGATCAAATTCCATTGCTTTGAGTGGGCGTGTTCTTTCTCTGAAATGTTGGCCGCTGCGGGTGAAATATCGCTCCTCATTTGCATAAGTTTGAGCATGTTCGAATTTTCATCAGGCGCGTCGCTCAGATCGCTGGTTTACGTCACAATGGAGCTGGCTCCCGTTGAAATGCATGGGGTCGCCCAGATCGCGTCGCCCAGATCGCTTGTATGGATCTGCACCGTAACACACCCTTACACAAATGATCTTGCATGTCCATCTGTCTTTTCAAACAATAGATTTCAAACACCTCAGTCACCATCAGGTGTGTCAGGCCAGGGAGATACAGGACACGGGAAAATAGATTAGGAAACAAGGACAGGTCGGCTCCCCTGGGAGCTAAGCCGATTAACAAATATTGATAAATGATTATTGATTAGCGCTGCGTTACAGTGTGCTGGTTTGTACTCAAGCTTGTAAATGATGCAGTAAAGGCAAGTTGAGCAAGTTAGCGTAGTTCGCTAGACTCCTTCGTGCCCAGGTTTTATGTACACTTCTGGACATTGGCCAGTCCCCGCTTCCCGGACACCCACAGGTCTGAGTGAAATCGGTTGAAATAATTCATGGAGGTAAAAGCGCTTCGAAAAAAAACAACAGTACTTTTCTGAGTAGAACCGTAGAACTGTAGAGTAGCAGTGTAGAGAAGAACCGTAGAGTTGAACTGACGCGTTTGCAGACAGCGTAGAGTTTGACGTTTGACTGTGCTCATATGCTTGTACTTCACACTCCTCTTAAAAGCAGACTCCTCATCAACATAATAATCCCAAACAAATGCACTGCACACAGCTTATTTCCTACACCACTTGAGGCAATAATAATAATAATTATAATAATAATAGTGACAAATGTTTTCCATTTGAAGCTAAATAAAGTCTACTTTAACCAGGAAGACCGTCAAAGAGTTGACAGCATACACTACTAGCTAATACAAACTGATTTAAAAGAGATTTAAAACTTAGGTATGTTTTTCCCGATTGTCCAAACATTTCGTCACAGTAGCTTGTCTATGCTTGGTAGCTTTTTATAATTCACATTGTCAGTCATAAATAAATAAAAGTTATATATATATATTTCTTAAAAAAGAAAAAAGTAGGGGAAGGGGCTACCAATTAAATGCTTTTTGGCCATAGATATTGCCATTTTTGTGCTTTAGGTGACCTTTTCATATTTTAATTAGTCTGAGTTCCAGCACCATGGAAACAGTTGGTTGCTGTGATGTGAAGCTTGCCACAGTATACATTCATATCCTGTGGCACACATCACTTCCTCCACCTTCACAGCTACTGTTACAATTCGAGGCCACTGGACTAAAATTACGGTTGCCATGGACGACCAGCCTGCAGTTCGAAAGATGGTGAGGTCATTTTCGAAGGTTAGTTAGTCACCGGATATGAGCGCTGCATGGTGTGTCTACATACTGTTATTAATTATGTTTGTGTTTACATGTGTATGTGCGTACATATGAGAGTTTAAAAAAGCCTACCGATACTGAATATATATTAAGACTTTAGGATGTCAGAAGTAAGTGTTTTCAATAACAGGCAATTCTACAGCTGGATGAGATCCTTCACCTAGTGTCAAACGGCCAAATGCAAATCAGCCATCGGTAACAGGTGCTCTCTTGTCTAGCAGTTTACTGTGGGTCTTAAGACAAGTCCCTGGTCCTGCTCTGTGAAACTATATGTACACATGTGTGTGCAACTATGTCTGGGTCTTTGACTGTGATAGACACCTCCCTTTAGATGTCTCCTTGTAGTTGGTCTCCACGAGGAGGAACCAAAGACAGGGAGGGTGGTGGCGTATAAGGACACACACACCCACACACACACACACACGCACACACACACACACACACACACACACACACAGCATTGTGCTACATGACCTTAACCTTCACGACGACTTTTCACCAGTTCCTTAAACATCCTGCTGGTTTTGCCAGCACACTTCCTGGATCTATCCCATAATCCTCTTCTCTCCTCCTCCTCCTCCTCACTCCAACCCTTCTCTAGCCCCGCCCCTTTCAGTCGGACCATTCGTTCTCGTCCAGCTCGGAGTCGTCGTCTGATTCGCTGTACTCCACGGCGATGCGACGGGAGAGGATGGTGGCCACGTCGTTCCCCACCGGCTCCTTCTTGGCCTCCTGTTCACGCTGCTCCTGCACCTTACGCAGCTGGATACCTGAGAGAGAGAGAGAGAGAGAGAGAGAGGGAGAGGGAGAGGGAGGGAGAGAAGAGAGAGAGAGAGAGGGAGGGGGAGAGAGAAAGAGGGAGAGCAGAGAGAGGGATAGAGAGAGGGAGAGGGAGAAGAGAGAGAGAGGGAGAGAAGAGAGAGAGAAGAGAGAGAAAGAGAGAGAGGGAGGGAGAGAGAGAAGGAGAGCAGAGAGAGGGAGAGAGAGAGAGAGAAGGAGAGCAGAGAGAGGGAGAGTGAGAAGAGAGAGAGAAGAGAGAAGAGAGAGAAAGAGAGAGGAGAGAGAGGGATATAGAGAGGGAGGGAGAGAAGAGAGAGAGAGAAGAGAGAGAAAGAGAGATGAGAGAGAGGGACAGGGACAGGGAGAGAAAACAGTTGAAACCTTCCACACAGTATTGTGTGGAATTGAAATCACATGTCCAAAGAAAGACTCCCACAAATGCATTTAGGCAGAATTAGACTAATTTCCATAATTAATTCATATCCCAAAAAAGATCACTGAAATTGGCTGGTTTAGCCTTAGTCCGTGCCCTTTCTTAGCCAGTTGGTCTTGACATTTACCTACCCACTAGGAAAGTAACAGAGTACATATTCAGACCAGCACTGTTATCTAACCACCAATCACCATTCACAGTGAACCAAACTAACAAGGTAAACAAGACACCCTGTTTGGAACGCTGGAGGAAGTTAAGACATGGAACACTGAGTCGGAGTCGGAGTGCATTTCACATAAAGTTACTGTTGAATTATGCCCACTACCGAAGCATCGTTGTATTGAGTTGCTGTTTGAATGTGTACGTTGGAGATATATATGTATTACGTGCTAACTTTAGTCAACTGAGGTAAACTTCCGGAAGTTTCTGAGTTGGAGTCCCCATCTCACCTCTTCGGATGGCGGCCAGCAGGTCGCTGCGTGCGTCGCTCATGGGCACGAACGGCACGAGGCCCTTCCTTGGCACCCCAGGGGCATCAGGCTGCGCGTGGCCGTGCATGTGGGTGGGGGGTCCGGAGGGAGGAGGGGGTGGGGGAGCAGCCGGAGGAGCACCG
>NC_137919.1:5539774-5542274 GCF_963457725.1 Sprattus sprattus
TTCCCTTGAAGTTATTATTTTTCTATTATTTGAAGGAATTTGAAGGTCCTGATCGTCCCTTCTAAACCCATGTTTAAATAGAGAGGGTCGAGGGCAAGTCATTCTCTTATCTGGCGTGTTCAAATGTTACTGTAGAACTGTGGTTAGCAGAATCAAAGATATCTGAGGTAAAAAAAATGTTTTTTTTTTTTGGTAAGATACACAGAAGAACTATCCTAAAAAATAGGGTTTTATTTGAAGTGTCATCTAGCAGATGTGATTAAGACTGAATGTTGTCTTCCAAGCCACCTTATTTTAACTTCATTAAGTAACTTTAACCACCAATTAGGCTTAAGAGCAGCCAGGAGGGCACCCCAGTGACCCCAACCCCACCTTCATCAGTGTGTGTCTGACACTTCACACTCATCCCTCTCCCTGCCCTGAAACACGCCTCCTAATCTGGACAGTCCCACATCTGTGGTAATCTGGTGGCATTTCTGACACGGATTAATCTAACCACCACTGCCGAGCCTTCCGTCTCCATGACACTCTGACATGGGGTGGGGTAAAGACCAGGGGCATTAGAATGGCTCGACCCAACATGAGGGCAGTAGTGACGCGGCTACACCGTTGCCAACCTACTTTAGGAACACTTTAGGATCAATGCTTACAGTATAAACACACACACACACTGAGAACAAATACAAACAAATACAGTATACAGAGCCTTGAACACACACTCACATACACATACACACAAACGCGCACTCAGATTTGCATGTGTCACACGCACACACACACACACACACACACACTCACACACACACAAACACACATAGATATGAACAAACACACACACACACACACACACACACACACACACACACACACACACACACACACACACACACTCCCAGTACTATAGTAGGTATGGCTGGAGTGGATAACAGGGTAATGGGGTTCTTAGATGAACCCACTGTAAAGCCCCCGCTAAACCTTTCAGATGTCGGGAGGGGGAGGATTGTGTGTGTGTGTGTGTGTGTGTGTGTGTGTGTGTGTGTGTGTGTGTGCTGAGGGGGGTGGGGTGGGGGGGGGGGGGGGGGGTGAAATCTCTGCGGTGGACAGGCCAGATGGTAAATCACTTGGAGGAGGAAAAAAAATGGCTGGCAGCCTGTACTTGACATGAGAGAACTTACAGCACAACCGAGCAAGCAAGTAAGCAAATAAATAAATAAATAAATAAATAAATAAATAAATAAATAAATAAACAATCACATCCAGACCACACACGGTGAAGGGGTACCACCAGCTGTCTTGGCACCTCGACCCAACAGACCCGCCCGCGCGACAGAAACCTGAGACCATATGGCGCTCTGCTTTAAAGGTCGACAAGACTCGACAAAAGTAAGCTATTTACAAAACAAGACCATCTACATGTACATATTTAACCGAAATACATGGACAAGCTACAGCCAACATCTACATACAGTACATGAATATATGGATGAACTACAGCAAACAATGAACCCTCCTCTAATATTTAAATACTCTCACAAATAACCAGTGCATCATTAATGCCAGTGACCACCGCCACCGACTGGCCAGCAGGATTGCAGGTATAGTGGCCATAGGCAAACTGCAGAGCAACAGTGCAGTGCTGCACACATAATGACGAAAATGTGTATCTAGTAACAAAATCTGTAGTACAAGTCTTGTTGCATAAAAGCACTAATTGTATAAATGCAAATATAAATGCTATGGTAAATGTAAAGTGTGTCCATTAGACTGTAAGAGGATGTAGAGAAGCAAGGTAGTTAGTGTGGTCGGGAGTAGACCTTGTGGGGGTTGTTTCACCACATGCAACTTCACACATCTTCTGATGCCTTCAATTAGTCCAGTGCTTGGAACAAGACACAGAGCTACTACTAAGGGCTCTCCATAAGTGCATGTGTGAGGGCGCTCAATAGACACCACAGTTCAGTCATTCACTATTTGCACTCTGTGAGGCTCTGAAGCTCTGAAGCTCTTTCTGTTAGAGGTCTCCAGCCTGGCCTGGCATCGCCAACAGTGAGAGGGAGGAGGGGGGAGTCAGCCTTAATCAGATGAGCAGACGAGAGCAGCCCTTTTTCAGCTAGTAGTGATTGCAGCCTGTTTCACTGCACACACACACACACACACACACACACACACACACACACACACACACACACACACACACACACACACACACACACACACACACACACACAGACACACAGACACACACACACACACACACACACACACACACACACACACACACACACACAGAGAGGGAGAGAGAGCGAGAGAGCGAGAAAGAAAGGAAGAGAGAGAGAGTGAGGCTGCCAGACTATGGCACTCACTCTCTGCAGCAGACGTTTCAGAGGCACAGCCTCAGATCTTCTCATATCACAGCTCTGTTTGAGCCTCTGGGGCTACCATCCAGCCTTGATCCACATTAAACATTAAGCAGGGCAGACATTCTTCAAAGGCAAGATGG
>NC_137919.1:5557274-5559774 GCF_963457725.1 Sprattus sprattus
TGTGCATGCTTTTTATGTATGTCTGTAAGACTGCTGACGCCAGCCAAGAAAAAGCTGCAAACATCAAACGAATCTGAATCCCTGGCAGATTATCCCACCTGAAGTCACTGTCTCACAAAACATCATCACATCCTCATTCAACTCGCAAGAAACTTTGCCAGAGAGTTGCCTGCGGTGTCCTTGAGAGGGCGTCTGTGTGTGTGTCTGTGTGTGTGTCTGTGTGTGTGTCTGTGTGTGAGAAAGAGTCTGTGCAAGTGTGTGAGAGCAAGAGAGAGCGCATGAGAGAATGCGCATTTCTATTCAAATGTTTGTGTTTCTCTGGATCCCTGTGAGAGACTGTGAGCGTGTTTGGGGGTGTGAGTGAGTGTGAGGTTGTGAGAGAGAGAGAGAGAGAGAGAGAGTGTGTGTGTGTTTGTGAGTGTGTGAGAGAGAGTGCATGAGAGAATGTGTGTTTCTATTCAAACGTTGGGGGGGGAGGGGGGTGAGTGAGTGTAAGGTTAGATATGTGTCTACAGCTATATCTGTGTGTGTTTGTATGAGACAGAGTGTGTGTGTTGTTATGCGAATGAGTACTTCTGAGTACGGGTTTCTATGCGTCCTTCAGAAAGGGATTTGGGGTTTCTTTGGGGAGAGATGTCTGAGGCGGTGTGTGTGTGTGTGTGTGTGTGTGTGTGTCTGAGGCGTTGCTGTCCTGTCTGCCTGTCTGTCTTTATAAGCTCCTGCTCTCCCCTCAGTAGACAGAGAAGCCATTTCAATGAGGACGTACGTGTGTTTTAGAGTGTGTGTGTGTGTGTGTCTGTGTGCGTGTGTGTGTGAGCGAGTGAGTGTTTCTACCTGAATGCGTACGTATGAGTATATGTGTATTTAAGAGTGTGTGTGTGTGTGTGTGTGTCTCTGAGTGAGTGAGTGAGTGAGTGAGTGAGTGAGTGAGTGAGTGAGTGACTGAGTGAGTGAGTGACTGACTGACTGACTGACTGACTGAGTGAGTGTTTTAACCTGAATGCTATGTATAAGTACCGTAATTCTCGGACTATAAGCCGCTACTTTTTTCTCACGCGTTGAACCTCGCGGCTTATACAATGACGCGGCTTATTTATGGATTTTTCTCACTTTCACAAGCTTAATGCCTGAGGGGAGGCAAACAGTAACTCTGCCTAAATGAGGGGGGCGTGCGAGAGCCTGAAACTGGACTTTAAATCGAAACGTGAATGTTAAATAATGGAAGATCAATGCCGGAGCTAACAGGTATGCTTCAAACGACGGGACAGAAAATAACTTGATCGACAACTCACATTTAAAACCAACTTGCTTTTGAAAAATGTTGGAACCTCAAGAATAGATTTGGCTTTAGACGAAGAGCGGAGTCTAAAGCATGAGCAATATTCGCTAACATTACATTGATATCAGAGTGAGCCCTTGCTCTATCGATTTCCCATTATTTCTCTTAGGTATGTTTATATCTATGTGAAGCCATTTAACATTCCACAAGTGGTTGTAATCACGTAGAACCCAAGACTGCTTTTTCAATGGTGAGATGATTTTGAAAATTAAACTCTGCAGCTTAAGTTGTGTTTCCTGGTTGTTACTATATCGAATTGCTGTGCTAGCTAAGGGAACTTTAAATAACCTCAACATAAACGATTTAAATGGAAGAGTTACAGTTGCATAAACCGATAGCTAGTCATCTAGTATCCTCGATTTAACTCATAAAATTATAATGGGAAGGGGTATAAGCCCTCAGGGTGCCTGTGCAACTTCGTATGAAATAGTTCATATTCACACATATTAATACGAGTTCATCACAAGCTAGCAGCTGCCAACTGTATGTACCTTACCTATGTGTGTGAAAATGATAATATGAAATATGATAAACAATAGACAATGTTCGAGCTGCCAATTGAATGATGGTTTTACGTTGCTTGTGCTTACACCTTTGGCTAAAACAACACGGCGACACAACTGTCTTTTATTCTTTTATGGTCGAGATCGGATATTTTGAACTCAAACCGGTTCCAAACAGAGGTGCCACCTTTTTAACCAAATCGTCATCATCCTGCTCTTGAGCAACATCACTTTCTGCGTGTTAACTTATCCTCGATTGTTCACTTTAGCATTTATAATAAGCTATATATTTGTAAAATTTAATACGTTGCATGCCTACTAACTGTTCTTGTCATGCCGAGTTTCGTTAAAGCCCGTGTAAAGTTAATTTGTTTTCAATGTACCGGTAGGAACCTGCGGCTTATAGACAAGTGCGGCTTATTTATGTTCAAAATAAGTATTTTTTTTAAATTCAGTGGGTGCGGCTTACATTCAGGTGCGCTTAATAGTCCGGGAATTACGGTATATGTGTTTAAGAGAGTGTGTGTGTGTGAGCGAGTGAGTGATTCTACCTGAATGCGCATGTAAGAGTATATGTGTGTTTAAGAGTGTCTGTGTGTGTGTGTGACTGTGTGTGAGTACGTGAGTGTGTGTGTGTGTGTGTGTGTGTGTGTGTGTG
>NC_137919.1:5564774-5674774 GCF_963457725.1 Sprattus sprattus
TGTGTATGTTCATCAGGCCGTGTGTGAGTGTGTGTGTATTTTGTGTGTGTGTACCCAGGGCCCGGATCCACACAACATCAGAACAGCCAAGTTAGACCAGTGCAGGCTGTTCTTTTCTCTTCTCTTCTTCTCTCTCTCTCTCTCTCTACTCTGGTCCTTTCCACTCCATCCATCCAGTCCAGTTCAATTTCATTGAGTTCATGTCCATTCAGTGCCACTCCATTATGCTCCATTCAGTTCCATTCAGCATGCTTGAATTTGTGTTAGGTCTCTGTCAGTTCAAGTCCATTCGTTCATTTCATGCCAATTAATTTCGAGTTCAGCTCAGTTCATTGATTTCAGATCATGTTTCTTGAACAATGACCACTGGTTCACTTAAGTGGAACTTTAAATCAATTAATGTCAGTCTGGTCATTTTCATTAACGTCAACACATGTCTTTTGATTTCTTAAAAATATTTAAAACAAGAGCAATCCGAGATTTCTGACCTCCAGCAAGGAGGTACACAAATCCGGATCCAGAATCCAGATCATCCTGAAATTAACCAAGATCAACCTTGTGTGAAAATTTCAGAAAGATCCGCCCAGTACTTTCTGAGAAATGTTGTCCACAGAGAGACAGACAAACAGACAGACGGACAAATAAATTAACGGACCCGATCGCATAACCTCCTTGCTGGAGGTAATAAATATTGACTTAAAGAGGCGCTTAAAAAACCCAAATATTTAAAGACAAAACAAAAGCATGAGAAAAATACAATCCCATAAACCATCTACCTGTCCGTAGAGATACTAATAGCTCATCCTCCTGGGTAGATTAATTCTAACTAGACGTCATCCAAAATGCTAATCCAGATTATGTAGCATCTTCACAAAAGTGTCTTCAAATGTCCAAAAAAGGAAATTGCAGGCTGTCTTGGAATTGGTAAACTATTCAATTCCGTTAGGGTCAATTTACTTCCTGAAGGGAAAGCTAACAAACTTCAGGGATGATTTCTAAATCTGTCTACAGCATGTTTTATTAATAATGCCATGATAAAATCTCATTTAAATTTCATTTAATTAAAGTTACTTAGGCAAATTATGCTGAGGGAGGCATAACACTCCTACCCGATGGCAAATGATCCATTGAATTTAATTAAAGTTTTTTCCGTTCGAGCGGATGACAAAAACGGCAGTGTTGATTACATTTGCAATTACTTATCCCTGTTGAACATGAAAATGTGATATAAATGATAACTTTTGTCGAGTGTTTCCACTGAACCACTTTCATAAATAAGACTGACATTATGCTTATCTTGCAGAAAACCATGTTCAGGGAAGTGGAGACTCACATTATTCACCCAACATCATAGGAGGAAGCTAAGCTAACTCAGTTCAAAGAAGCTAGGCTAACTACCACATCATTGTTTCCGTATCAGCCATTGGACGCCCTTGCCCTAACCTGAGAGCTTATAGGCTTAAATGATAGCTATGTGTTACCAGTGAATCACTTCTGAATGCTCAGATTAAGGCTAAGGCTGATACTAGTATGATGAGGCCAATTATCTGTTAGACCATTGCACTGTTGAATTATTTTGTATATTCTGTGTAATATGTGTAAGCACACTGAGAGCCACTTTACCAAGTCAAATTCCTTGTTTGTGCAAACTTACTTGGCCAATAAAACCTGATTCTGATTCTGATAAGTGGGGGAAAAGACTTTCTCAAAAGCCTTTCAAAGTAAATGCATCTATACCTTTACCAGAATACATCATTATGAATTCTCTACAGTGAAACACAGGACAAAGACACCCCAGCAAAGACTAGCGGTCTGTCTGTGGATGAGTGAGCAGGCTTCGGCTAGATTTGCCTTGAGGACGTGACAGGAGAAGAATCTGGGACACTTGTGAGATGGGAATCTTTATAAGAACGGGGAATGGAATGGATGTCTAGATTCTTCCTAGGATAGCGCAGAACAGACACACCCCAGTATAGACCACTACCCTGGGTGTGGGTGTGGCAGCTGGGGCTTTGTCACATTTGCCTTGAGGATGTGACAGGTGAAAAATCTGGGACACGCATGAGATGTGTGTGTGTGTGTGTGTGTGTGTGTGTGTGTGTGTGTGTGTGTGTGTGTGTGTGTCACAGGAGCGTTGAATGTGTCGGCGCACTGTGGCACAGCCTGAAATGCCAGGCAGGAACACACAAAGACAAATGAAGACTGGACATGATTTAAAAAAAAGTCTATATTTTCTTAACATTTGCAGGGTATAATAAAGACCAACACTGGAAATACTAACGTCTGCTAACCCTCATAATGAAGACACTAAAGACAACCACACCTTACTGTAGGCTATGTAGCTCAAATATTTAAGAATGACTCTTAAGTGAAGGCTATTACCACCGAATCACCTTCAAGTGCATGGAGAAAAGATGGTCTGATTCTCTATAATTAGAATGAGGAGAAAGGGGGAAGCGCTCTGTGCGAAGCGGAAGGGTTTAACTCACATACCCGACCGCTGTCATCCCATCAGGAGGGGGCCTTCGTGTGGTTCTGTGGTTGGGTGTGCCAGGGCTCTGCGATGGAGAGAGCTTGAGGTTTAATCTCTCTTTTCATGTGTCATTACACCGACTGTAGAGATACCAGTGCTTGTCTTGTGAAGAGACAGTCGTTTAAGTGATGGTCCGTTTGATAACCTCCTATTGTACAGTTATCAGTTTGTAGCGGCGGATATTCAGCCATGTCTTTGAAAAGCAGCTATGCTTCTTACCGGTTGAAGGACCTAATGAAAACTTGAAACACCAAGATGAGGGGATAAAACCATCTTTACAGTCTGGCCAACGCTCCCGCACTCCTGCACTCACTGGGATATCATTTCTCCACAAAGACGTAGGACAGTGGTTCTTAACCCTTTTGGAGGTACTGAACCCTGCAATCAGTGTATTCGCCGAAACCCTTCGTATTTGAAAAATTAAATATGATTTCTTCAAAACGTAGGTATAAAAAACGGCCCGACATTGCTAGTGTGGACCGCGCTATACTGTGTGGGTCTTGACTCCTGCCTAACCCCTGAGAGTCGATCGAACCCAGGTTAAGAACCACTGACGTAGGATGTGTGAACTTTTTCGCCTACGGGCCATAGCTACTTCTAGTCATGCTGTGTGTGTGTGTGTGTGTGTTCGTGTGTGTGTGTCTGTGTGTGTGCGCACGCATGTGTTTTAGCCAGTGTTTCTGACAGACCCGTTTTTTTTTCCAAGTACGTGCTTAAGTGACATACCTGGGTAAGTGGTAACACAGAGCAAGTGGTAAACCTCCTAATAGAAGAGCCCTATGACTTTATTCCCCTAGCACAACAGCCCAGCCCTTCTGTCCAGTCTAGACCCAGGGCATCAGCACAAGGTGACCCGACTCAGTCTTACATTCCAACATTACACTGACCTCTCTTCTATTCAGTGAGACTATCTATACATCTGACTTCTGTCTTGGACTTTCCTGTTAGGGAGGCATTTCTGGGTTAGTTTGCAGTAGTGGATATGGTCTCTGGTTCATTAAAAGCCATATTAGTGATGGTGTCAGTTTTCATAGATGTCACAGCAAGCTGCATGAAATAAAGGGCTGTTAAGGTTTACAAAGGGCTGTTTAGAGGCTAATTCCTTCATCACCAGACCTCAACTACAGTAGCTATTGCTCACTCATACACATTTAGCTGGAATATGAACAAGTGGCATCAGTACAGGATGAAAATGAAGAAGGTGTTAAATGGATGATTAGTGATGTTTAACTACAGTCAACAACCCCATTAGCTTCTCTTAAAAAACGTCGACATTGCTTCGACTGGTGTGCGTTTCACTGCAGGATCAAGACATCCACCACGAGCACTTTGAATACATTAAACTCTATTGACCCGGACGAACACAGAGGCGGCAGTACAGGTTGAAAGACAGGCCAGTGAGAGGCCAAAGAGTAATAAGGAAGAGAAACGTGCTTCTGCACATCGTCATCCTCATAAGATAAACATTAGTATCCTAACCTAATGCTCTCATGTCCATGTCCTTCACCGAGGCTTAATCATAGTCATCTCGGCTCTGAATCGGCCAACTAAGCACAACGACATGACAGCGGCGTGGCATTAAACTGTGCTCCCTTCCCATGCTCCGGTGCCCCGATAATGTCATTATAACACCACACCAAGACTGATGACGGCGTAAGGCAACGGACGATCGATACGGCAATATCAATAACCACGCGGCGATACCCACAGGTCCAGAAAAACCATAGGCCTCGTGGGGTCGTCGCCCTGGCAACGCATGATTGATCGCTTGGAGCGGTTCCAAATGCTGCTGTGTCAGTCTAAACGCCCTGAGGTGGGATTGGCTGGTGATGAGTGTGTGTGTGTGTGTGTGTGTGTTTGTGTGTGTGTGTGTGTGTGTGTGTATGTAAGTGAGTGCGAAAGTGTGTGTGTGTGTGTGTTTGTGTGTGCGTGTGTGTCTGTGAGTAAGTGAGTGTGAAAGTGAATGTGTGTGTGTGTGCGAGTGAGTGTGAAAGTGATTGATTGAGAGTGTGTGTGTGTGTGTGCCCTTCACTTATTACATTTCGATAACTAGCTGCTTTAGGGGGAGCTAAGCCTGTTATCGGATGGCAGGTTGACAGAGAAGTGGGGATCTGTGAAGGGGATGAGGGTGAGGGTAAGAGAGGGAGGGAGAGAGAGAGAATAAGGGAGTGTGTGAGAGACTGTGCGGCAGAGGGGGTCGGTGAATGAGTGTGTTCACTAACATGTGCGTCTGTGTGCACAAGTGAGAGTGCGCTTAGTGAGTAGTGAGTTGGTGAAGAAGTGAGTAAATTAGCCTCCACCCCCCAGGAACATTTTGTGGGAACAATTCCTCTCATACAGACAGTAGCCATTCTTAATTTTTAAAGGAACAGTTTGTTTACCATAGACATAACATGGACTGTAATGTAACTGTACCAGAACATTCCATAGACTGTAACGGTCAGTCATTTTATGGGAACAGCCCTTTTAACACAAAGCATTTCAACCATGTTACAGACAGAAACTATTTGACAATGTATGGGAATAAGTCTATAATGATAAGTCATTTTATAGAAACAGTCCCTTTATTATTAACAGTGCCTGTCATTCTATGGGATCCATTTGCTCTACCTCACACTGTAATGGTCAGTAATTGCAGGACTGTAGTCCCTCTCTCTCACAGAGGGGACAGTCCTGTGTTCAGACTGCAGCCATCTCTCACAGAGGGGACAGTCCTGTGTTCAGACTGCACTCATCTCTCACAGAGGGGACAGTCCTGTGTTCAGTCTACAGTCCTTCTCTCTCTCAGAGGGGACAGTCCTGTGTTCAGACTGCACTCATCTCTCTCACAGAGGGGACAGTCCTGTGTTCAGACTGAGGTCCATCTCTCTCACAGAGGGGACAGTCCTGTGTTCAGACTGAGGTCCATCTCTCTCACAGAGGGGACAGTCCTGTGTTCAGACTGAGGTCCATCTCTCTCACAGAGGGGACAGTCCTGTGTTCAGACTGAGGTCCATCTCTCTCACAGAGGGGACAGTCCTGTGTTCAGACTGCACTCATCTCTCTCTCAGAGGGGACAGTCCTGTGTTCAGACTGCACTCATCTCTCTCACAGAGGGGACAGTCCTGTGTTCAGACTGAGGTCCATCTCTCTCACAGAGGGGACAGTCCTGTGTTCAGACTGAGGTCCATCTCTCTCACAGAGGGGACAGTCCTGTGTTCAGACTGAGGTCATCTCTTACATTGGGGACAGTCCTGTGTTCAGACTGTAGTCCCTCTCTCTCACAGAGGAGACAGTCCTGTGTTCAGACCGTAGTTCATCTCTCTAACAGAGGGGACAGTCCTGTGGTCAGACTGTAGTCCTCTCTCTCACAGAGGGGACAGTCCTGTGTTCAGACTGAGGTCATCTCTTACATTGGGGACAGTCCTGTGTTCAGACTGTAGTCCTCTCTCTCACAGAGGGGACAGTCCTGTGTTCAGACCGTAGTTCATCTCTCTCACAGAGGGGACAGTCCTGTGTTCAGACTGAGGTCCATCTCTCTAACAGAGGGGACAGTCCTGTGTTCAGACTGAGGTCATCTCTTACATTGGGGACAGTCATGTGGTCAGACTGAGGTCCATCTCTCTCACAGAGGGGACAGTCCTGTGTTCAGACTGAGGTCCATCTCTCTCACAGAGGGGACAGTCCTGTGTTCAGACTGAGGTCCATCTCTCTCACAGAGGGGACAGTCCTGTGTTCAGTCTACAGTCATCTCTCACAGAGTGGACAGTCCTGTGTTCAGACTGAGGTCCATCTCTCTCACAGAGGGGACAGTCCTGTGTTCAGACTGAGGTCCATCTCTCTCACAGAGGGGACAGTCCTGTGGTCAGACTGTAGTTCATCTCTCTAACAGAGGGGACAGTCCTGTATTCAGACTGTAGTTCATCTCTCACAGAGGGGACAGTCCTGTGTTCAGACCGTAGTTCATCTCTCTCAGAGGGGACAGTCCTGTGGTCAGACTGAGGTCCATCTCTCTCACAGAGGGGACAGTCCTGTGTTCAGACTGCAGTCATCTCTCTCTCACAGAGGGGACAGTCCTGTGTTCAGACCGTAGTTCATCTCTCTCACAGAGGGGACAGTCCTGTGTTCAGACTTCAGTCCTTCTCTCTCACAGAGGGGACAGGCCTGTGGTCAGACTGTAGTCCATCTCTCTCACAGAGGGGACAGTCCTGTGTTCAGTCTACAGTCCTTCTCTCTCTCAGAGGGGACAGTCCTGTGTTCAGACTGTAGTCCTCTCTCTCACGAGGGGACAGTCCTGTGTTCAGACTGAGGTCCATCTCTCTCTCAGAGGGGATAGTCCTGTGTTCAGACTGTAGTCACCTCTCACAGAGGGGACAGTCCTGTGTTCAGACTGAGGTCATCTCTAACAGAGGGGACAGTCCTGTGTTCAGACTGCAGTCCTCTCTCTCACAGAGGGGACAGTCCTGTGGTCAGACCGTAGTTCATCTCTCTCACAGAGGGGACAGTCCTGTGTTCAGACTTCAGTCCTTCTCTCTCACAGAGGGGACAGTCCTGTGTTCAGACTGAGGTCCATCTCTCTCTCAGAGGGGACAGTCCTGTGTTCAGACTGCAGTCCTCTCTCTAACAGAGGGGACAGTCCTGTATTCAGACTTCAGTCCTTCTCTCTCTCAGAGGGGACAGTCCTGTATTCAGTCTACAGTCATCTCTCACAGAGGGGACAGTCCTGTATTCAGACTGTAGTTCATCTCTCACAGAGGGGACAGTCCTGTGTTCAGACTGCACTCATCTCTCTCACAGAGGGGACAGTCCTGTGTTCAGACTGAGGTCCATCTCTCTCACAGAGGGGGACAGTCCTGTATTCAGACTGTAGTTCATCTCTCACAGAGGGGACAGTCCTGTGTTCAGACTGAGGTCATCTCTCTCACGAGGGGACAGTGCTGTGGTCAGACTGTAGTTCATCTCTCTCACAGAGGGGACAGTCCTGTGTTCAGACTGCAGTCATCTCTCTCTCACAGAGGGGACAGTCCTGTGTTCAGACTTCAGTCCTCTCTCTTACAGAGGGGACAGTCCTGTGGTCAGACTGTAGTTCATCTCTCTCACAGAGGGGACAGTCCTGTGTTCAGACTGAGGTCATCTCTTACATTGGGGACAGTCCTGTGTTCAGACTGTAGTTCATCTCTCTAACAGAGGGGACAGTCCTGTGTTCAGACTGTAGTCACCTCTCACAGAGGGGACAGTCCTGTGTTCAGACTGTAGTTCATCTCTCTAACAGAGGGGACAGTCCTGTGTTCAGACTGTAGTCACCTCTCACAGAGGGGACAGTCCTGTGTTCAGACTGTAGTTCATCTCTCTAACAGAGGGGACAGTCCTGTGTTCAGACTGTAGTTCATCTCTCTAACAGAGGGGACAGTCCTGTGTTCAGACTGTAGTTCATCTCTCTAACAGAGGGGACAGTCCTGTGGTCAGACTGTAGTTCATCTCTCTCACAGAGGGGGACAGTCCTGTGTTCAGACCGTAGTTCATCTCTCTCACAGAGGGGACAGTCCTGTGTTCAGACTGTAGTCATCTCTCTACTTTGTTCAGACTGTAGTTCATCTCTCACAGAGGGGACAGTGCTGTGTCCAGACTGCAGTCCTTCTCTACTGTGTTCAGACTGTACAGTGCTGAGACATGGAGTCACAGGATCACTGCAGTGTATTGGGTTTCAAAAGAGTGGCCCGCTTGCAGTTTTTTTTCTTTTCGGCCCAAACAAAAAGGTCGAAACAAAAGACCCAGCCTCATGCCAAATGGCCTGAGAGTGCAAAATAGGAAAAACAGTCAGTGGGTTTCTCCAATTATTTTCTCTCTCTCTGTCTGTCTGTCTGTTTTTTTTTTCTTTCTTTCTTTCTTTTTTCCGGCAGTGTAAGTAGATGAATCAAGTGCTAAAAGTTTTTCCAAGAAACGCAGAGATTCGAAGGTGGCCAGCCTGAAGAAGTAAAAGGCAGACATAGCACCACAGGGACCCTCCCCTTTAAATGAGAGTTACAGAGTGGAAACTTGTTTGACCTTGTTTAACCTTTATGTCTGGCGGGCAGTGTGTGTGTGTGTGGTGTGTGTGTGTGTGTGTGTGGGGGGGGGGGGGTCGTGGGGGGCGGGGGATTTAGTAACCCAGAGGGAAGACCTCCACTTTGTGTAAAAGCACTGAACCCGGCTGGCAGGGGTCAAGGTTCCGAGGAGGGGCAGAGTTCCAGAACACGGAACATACAGACAGAACACCTCTCTGGAATAGTCATCACGGACAGGACGGATGCGAGAATGGAGAGCAACAGAGCAAACCAACACAGAGCAGGCTGTGGAAGAGCCTGGCTTTGCTCACAAAGAGGACAGGGAGACGTAGCTAATTAGCCACCGCATCATAAGCAGACAGGAAGACGTAGCTAATTAGCCACAGCATCATAAGCAGACAGGAGGACGTAGCTAATTAGCCACAGCATCATAAGCAGCTTTCAAACACAAATGAGGACAAAACCTTTTCACAAATCGGTGGGAAGCAAAAGTCAGTATCATGACCATACAGCTTTACATAAATTCCTAGAGCATGTCAAAAAAAGCAAAGGCATACAAATTAGACTTCACTTTTTCTTGCTCAGACACACAATGCTAACGCTAAGCAGAATGCACAGCGGATGATGCCACAGTCACACACACAGGAGATGTGAGTTCTCTCACCCAGTCGGGGAGAGGGGGGGAGGGGGGGGGGGGGATCATAGCAGCGTTTTTAATTGAGATGTCCAAAACACACCCAGGCCTTGTTTAACACCGCAAGGGGTGAGCCACTGAAGCGTCACTGAAGCGTGGTAGCGCATGTCTGAACCCTGCCTGTCCACCCACCTGCCAACTCAATTAGCCTTGGAATGACACGCTAAATAACACGCCACGCCACACACACACACACACACACACACACACACAACCTCACACACACACACACACACACACACACACACCACCTCACACACACACACACACACACACACACACACACACACACACACACACACACACAGACTCAACCTCACACACAACCTCACACACACACACACACACACACACACACACACACACACACCCACACACACACACACACACACCTTCCCTCTGGCACCCTTTTGTCAAGAGCACGACAGGTTCAATGGCTCTGCAAGGTCAAGGTTACTAGGGGCAACACAAGGGGTAACCTCAAATGCCTATAGCCAGTGGCTCCGTGGCACTAAAGCACTGCTCATTGTCTCAACTCTACCGCTGTCATAGAGATCACTTTTGGCTATTTCAATGGATCTAAATTATTTAGTGTGTGAGTGTGTGTTTGAGTGTGTGTGTGTGTGGGGGGGGGGGGCTCTTGCACTCTACTGTTTTTGGAGAACTGGGGGGGGGCATTTAGAAAAACAGTGTTGTTGTGTAGGAGCATGTCTTGAACTGGGAGGGGGGGGGGGGGGCATTTAGAAAGACTGTGTTGTTTTTAAGGAGCATGTCTTGAACTGGAGGGGGGGGGGGGGGCATTTAGAAAGACAGTGTTGTTTTTAGGGAGCATGCCTTTCCCCTTTGTGTTGGGGGTGTCTTTGTTGTACTCAGAGGTATGGGGGGGTGCTGCTTCTGAACACGAGGCTGCCTTCAGGGGGGTGGGCGGTGTTTACCCCCCCCCGTGCCCAACTGAATAACGTGTCTGCATCATGAGTGAACAGAAAGATGGTCAGCCATTCGCATTTCTTAATAATACATTAAATTAAATCAAAGAATGATAATAATTAATGTATAAATTGAGGAGGACAATATCAGTAGACCATGTACGTAATAGCAAAACTTCTGTCCTTCTTGATGACTGCGAGGGAGCAAAAATGCAGAACAAAAACTCTGTAAGCTAGTATACATTCCAAAACATTGTAGTTTTAACATATAATTTGAAATAAGACCCGTCCATACACAAATAAAGAACAGACAAAATACCTCACGGACCATTTACACCCTGATTAAAAGACCCTAGGATTTAATGCATGTCAACGGGGTAAAAGGGTCAACCTGGCTGTCACATTTAACAACAGCGTGTCACAATTACTGGAGTCAACAAACGGTAAACTTGGGCACGAGGGTAGGCCCAAACCTGAAAGCGCTTTTCCGTTTGAGCATCCGCTAGAACACTCGCTCTCCCGCAGCCACCAGTCACGGGGTGCCTTGTTTGCAATGTTTGTCAAAGCGTACCCCGCCCGTGAAACGGCAAATGCTAAATGATACGCGCGCTGTCAAACAAATCACAGAATATCTCTGCAACATTAGCCCACCTCACCAAATGCGATAATGAACTTGCTACCCATAAAGGATATCACCCGTTCACTCGCTTATGAAGATGTATACAAATGTCATTCACCTCAAATGCGCAATGACGCTTTTTTTCCGAACAGCTATCCTACATTGCACGGTGCTTGTGTGTTTTCATTGCGTTGTTTTGTACCGTAACTACAAAGAAAAGAACGACATATGTTGCTATCCGCTTTCTTGTTTAGCTGCAAGCACTGATCAGATTATAAACGATTTTGGCTTACCTGTATTCGCAGACGTAGACGTCTCCTCTCTTCTTTAGCGGCCGGGGGCTTGTGTTGGGTTTACATATCTCTGACTTCCAATAGCGAGGAAGACACGTTTTGGGTAAGCATCAACTAATGAGAATCACATGAACTAGGGCTGCCGCCGAAATCCAGAAATCTGTGTCCGCTGGCTACCTCGCATGTGTGTTTCCTTGGCAGCAGAGAGGGAGGGAGCGAGAGAGCAGCAACAACGCAGCGTAATGCGCAGGCGCGGCTGGTCCATCCCCAGACCACTGCCACTCCGAGGGAGCAGACACACGCAACGGCAGCAGCAGCCAGCAGCGTGCGGAAATGATGGAAGAATGTTCAGAAACTGGGTCGAGGACAAGAACGGTTCCACGACATCCCAGCTAAATTGCACCGACAAAGCCGAACCAGACCGCCCGCTCAGATATACATGCTTTGAAATGATGCACTGCAATACTGTCTCTGTGAGCCAAACAGTTTTCCTAGAATACCTCCATGTTTCGTCTCCCTAAGCCGCTCTTGCGCCCTCTGGGAATAGGGAAATTCAATACCGTTAGCCTAAATAAATCCTGAAGTGTAAATTCACTACTAATTCTCTACGGGATATTCAACCTTTTGCAAAACGTGCAATAGCCACTACCGTTTTATATTTCTCTTTATATAAAGAGTGAAGTAAGGCATTGATTCAAAGGTGACTGAAAGAGGTTCGGTGTTGGCTCCCTCGCATCATAATTCAGCCTAATGCTGCCGCACATTTAGCTGGCATTGTGTTAAAAAGATGTTGCTTCCCTCTTGGAAGTCAGTCTGTGATTTCTCGTTAGGATGCGTGTAATCAGGTTTGCAAAAAGGTTTGCTTAATACGGGCAATAGCCTACGTTTGTGAAGAATGCAAAGAAACAAAGAACAAGAAAAATTTTTTTTTCAGAATGTCTGCAAAGTAAACGATTCAGCCCAGACATATTTCTACCACAAAAACAAACATTGCATCACTAGGTTGCAGTACTGACAGTCTTTTTTCATCAGTAGTTTCCACAACCCTTGCAGTTTTAAAGGAAATCGGATTTCAAAAGGGGAAGAAGCGTGGGGCGGGGAGAATCGATACCCCACTTCAAAATGCCCATGATAGTAACTACTGTTCATCCATTTTCCACTTCCTAGCCAATAGGTGGCAGTGTAGCACAGTATTTCGAATTAAAACCACATTATTCGAGTCAGTTATGGTGCGTAAATTACTTTTGAACATAGCCCACTACAAATAAACTGCAGCTTTTAACTGCAGAGGTAAAAACGTGACCTTCACAGACTACATTTGACGTCCTTACCTGGAGACACTGAGTAATGAATAGAGGGACTTACTACAAAGGGACCTGCTTGTAGAAATTGGGTCTGTTTTGGACTATAGCAGGGGTTCTTAATTCAACTCCACCCTTCCTCTTGCACCACACGTTTTATGTCCCTACTTAGATCACTGTCCGTCCTTATCCTCAGTATTCTTGAGCTGCACACGCCTGATTTCCATACTCAAAAGCATCCTTACGATACTTACTTATATTTATCTCTCAAGAACTCACGACTAAATATATGTAGTGCAGGTGTCTCTAGGAGCAGAAGCAGGAGCAGGACTGAGGACTTCTGTTCTATATTCTAGCATAATCTTGGGTGTTATTTCATTATGGAGTGTCTAGGGGGAAAGCATGACCCTCTCCCTTTCTCTCTCTGTAACACACACACACACACACATACACACACACACATAGGGACAGAGGGGGCAGTCAGACAGAGGCATGTTTTCCCTCCCTTTGTGTGTGTGTGTGTGTGTTGTGTGTGTGTGTGTGTGTGTGTGTGTGTGTGTGTGTGTGTGTGTGTGTGTGTGAGAGAGAGAGAGAGAGAGAGAGAGAGAGAGAGAGAGAGAGAGGATCCAATTGGCACAGGGGCGCCTTTCAGCAGACGCGTCCATTTGGTGCTGTCCTTGGTCCTGAAACCAGTCGTGCCAAGCAATCACGATCATCACCCGAGAAAACATATTTTTTCAGAATGTTTGCAAAGTAAACTTCTCAGCCCAGACGTATTTCTACCACAAAAACAAACCTCACTGCATCACTAGGTTGCAGTACTGACGGTCTTTTTTCATCAGTAGTTTCCACAACCCTTGCAGTTTTAAAGGAAATCGGATTTCAAAAGGGGAAGAAGCGTGGGGCGGGGAGAATCGATATCCCACTTGAAAATGCATGATAGTACTGTTCATCCATTTCCTACTTCCTAGCCAATAGGTGGCAGTGTAGGACAGTATTTCGAATTGAACCCACATTATTCAAGTCAGTTATGGTGCGGGGGGTAGAGTATTCGAGTATTGTAGAACAGTTAGGTGGGTATACAGTTAATATGCTTGTAGGTTATTATCACAAGGGTAAGTAGAGTAATGGAACATAAAACTTATAAAATAATATGTGCATAGCGTAGGCTGTGGGTTTCTGCAAGTAGGTCAGGTGGAGAGACTACAGCTTTGGTATCTATAGATTTTGACAAGTGCAAAGGCCCATGTTCTTGAGTAGGTCATTACCTTGACCGTTTCTTTCTGAAAACCTTAGCTACTGTTATTTTTGAACATATTACTCACATCTTCAATCTCTCCATGACACCTGGTGTTATCCCTTCAACCTGGAAAACAGCTCATGTTCTCCCACTGCACAATGGTGGTGACACTAATAATATGAACAACTACAGGCCAATTTCAAAATGATCTTGTCGCTCAAAAATTCTTGAATCCTTTATTAATGCCCAGCTTAAGTCATTTTTAGCACTATCCTCTTTCCTGAGTCCACCTCAATCAGGTTTTAGAGCCCGGCATAGCACTATTTCTGCCTTCCTTGTGGTGAATGATGTCATTGCTGCCTTGGACAATAAGCAACATTGTGGCGCACTATTTGTGGACCTCTCAAAGGCCTTTGACACTGTTCACCACTATCTGCTTTTACACAAATTCTCACTTATCGGCTGTGACCATATGAGCCTACAGTGGTTTAAAAGTTATCTCACTGGTTGCTCCTAATGTGTAAAGGTGGGCAAAATAATATCGCCTTTTTTAGATATTGACAAGGGGGTACCTAAGGCTCTGTCCTTGGGCCTTTACTTTTTATTATTTATATCAATGAAATTGCCTCCACACTCACTCCACTTTGTCAAGTTCATCTATATGCGGATGACACAGTTCTGTACTGTAGTGCCTCAAACATTGACTCTGCTATAAATACATTGCAGCTCTCCTTCCACATGCTAGAGAAGCAGTTAAGTGACCTGAAGCTAGTCCTTAATTGTGCTAAAACCAAATGGATCCTTTATACTAAAGCTAGAAGCACTGATTTTAACAGTTTAAAACTCTGCTCTAGAAATGTTTCCGCTCTAGAAAGGGTACAAGTACCTAGGCATTTGGGTTGATGAGAAGCTTGATTTTAAACCACATGTGAAACAACTCACTTTAAAACGCTAAGAATAAAATTGGGGTTTTTATACAAACATATGTGCTGTTTTACTTTTCAAGCCAGAAAACGCATTATTGAGTCTGTTTTTATATCAGTTTTAGATAATGGTGATGTAATCTATGGGAATGCATCCCACAGCACCCTAAAAACCCTGGATGCTGTGTACCATTCTGCTCTGCGTTTTATAACTGGAGACCGCTATGGCACACACCACTGCACTCTGATTTTCACTTACAAAACAATCATTGGGCTAATGCCACTATATCTCTACTGCCTCATCAGATGGAACTGTAACACCATCAATACTCTCTCCCAAAGCTTGCTTTCATTACATCTGCCACATGCCAACACAAAACTGGGGAAGACAGCCTCCTGCTTTAAGGCACCCTACATTTGGAATGAGGTCCAAAAATCATTAAGGCTGTGCTCATTTATTTCACTTAGAAAATTCACAAGTTTAATCAAATGTACATCTGACTACTCCTGCAATGATTGTAACGGTTGACCCAACAATAGTATTTTACTGGATTTAACTGGATATTCACAATTGTTATTTATGATCCTTCCCTTGTACTCCTTGACTATTTTGTATGCATATTTATATTATATATACTGTATATACACTACCGTTCAAAAGTTTTGGGACACTTAGAAATGTCCTTGTTTTTTAAAGAAAAGCGCAGTTTTTTCCCAAAAAGATAAGATTGAATTAATCAAAAATACACTCGATACATTGTTAATGTGGTAAATGACTATTCAAGGTGGAAACGTCTGGTTTTTAATGAAATATCTACATAGGTGTATAGAGGCCCATCTCCAGCAACTATCACTCCAGTTTTCTAACGGTACCTTGTGTTTTCTAATAGCCTTAGAAGACTAATGGATGATTAGAAAACTCTTGAAAACCCTTGTGCAATTATCTTAGCACAGCTGAAAACCGTTTTGCTGATGAGAGAAGCTAAAACTGCCCTTCCTTTGAGCTATTTGATTTTTTGGAGCATCACATTTGTGGGTTCGCTCATACTCTTAAAACGACTAGAAAAAAGGAATTTCCGTGTGAAACTTGCCAGTCTATTCTTGTTCTAAGAGGGGAAGGCTATTCCATGCGATAAATTGCAAAGAAACTCAAAATTTCTTGCAACGGTGTTTGTGTTCAGAGAAGAGCACAAACTGGCTCTAACAAGAGTAAAAAAAGAAGTGGGAGGCCCCGGTGCACAACTCAGCAAGAGGACAAGTACATTAGAGTCTCTAGTTTGAGAAATTGACGCCTCACAGGGTCCTCAACTGGCAGCTTCTTTAAATGGAACCCGCAAAACGCCAGTGTCAACATCTACAGTAAAGAGGTGACTCTGGGATGCTGGCCTTCTAGGCAGAGTGGCAAGGAAAAAGCCATATCTAAGACTGGCCAATAAAAAGAAAAGATTGGTATGGGCAAAAGAACACGGGGATTGGACAGAGGAAGATTGGAAAAGAGTGCTATGGAAAGACGGATCGTAGTTTGAGGTGTTTGGATCACACAGAAGAACATTTGTGAGACGCAGAACAGGTGAAAAGATGCTGGAGGAGTGCCTGACACCATCTGTCAAGCATGGTGGAGGTTATGGTCTGGGGCTGCTTTGGTGCTGGTAAAGTGGGAGATTTGTACAAAGTAAAGGGGAATTTAAACAAAGAGGGCTATCACTCCATTTTGCAACGCCATGCCATACCCTGTGGACAGCGCTTGATTGGAGCCAATTTCCTCCTACAACAGGACAATGACCCAAAGCACACCTCCAAATTATGCAAAAACTATTTGGGGAAGAAGCAGGCAGCTGGTTTGCTGACTGTAATGGAGTGGCCAGCGCAGTCACCAGACCTCAATCCTATTGAGCTGTTGAGGGAGCAGCTTGACCGTATGGTACGGAAGAAGTGCCCATCCAGTCAATCCAACTTGTGGGAAGTGCTTCAGGAAGCCTGGGGTGAAATTTCCACAGATTACCTCAACAAATTAACAGCTAGAATGCCAAAGGTCTGCAATGATGTAATTGCTGCAAAAGGAGCATTCTTTGATGAAAGCAAAGTTTGAAGAACAAAATTATTTTTTCAAATAAAAATCATTATTTCAAACCTTGTCAATGTCTTGACTATATGATAAATAAAAGTGTGAGTTTTCATGGAAAACACAAAATTGTCTGGCTGTCCCCAAACTTTTGAACGGTAGTGTATATACAGTCCTGCTCACCATTATTGGCACCCCTAGTGAATATGAGCAAACAGGCTATGAAAAAATATGTTTGCTGTTTATCCTCTTGGTTTTCCACTCAAAATATTCATAAAAATATGACCTTTTCATTGAGGTAAAATAATTGAGAGAAAAAGTTTTTTTGACATTAAATAAATATTATTCTTCAAAACATGTGCGCCACAGTTATTGGCACCCCTTAATTAAATGTTATGTGCAGCCTCCCTTTGCCAAGATAACAGCTGTGAGTCTTCTCCCATAATGCCTGATAAGGTTGGTGAACACATGGCACGGGATCTGACACCATTCTTACATACAGTATCTCTCCAGATCCTTCAGATTCTGAGGTCAACGCTTGTAGACTCGGCTTCAGCTCATCCCACAGATTTTTTATGGGGTTTAAGTCAGGGGACTGTGATGGCCATGGCAAAACCTTTATTCTGTGGTCGGTGAACCAGTTTTGTGTTGATTTTGAGGTATGCTTCGGATCATTGTCCTGCTAGAAGGTCCAACCATGGCCCATTTTAACCTTACTAGAGGGGGCTGTTAGGTTTTCATTTAATATCTGCTGGTATTTTATGGAGTCCATGATACCATGTATCCTAACAAGATGTCCAGGGCCTTTGGAAGAAAAACAGCCCCACAACATCATCAAAGATCCGCCACCATACTTCACAGTGGGTATGGGGTGCTTTTCTGTATGGCTATCTCTCTGTCTACGCCAAACCCGCCTTTGTTGTTTTTGCCAAAAAGATTTATTTTGGTCTCATCTGACCATTTAACTCAGTACCATTGAAAGTCGGACTTCCATTTGGCAAACTTTGGCAATAATAATGGCACACATGTTTTTGGGAAAAATATTTATTTAATCTCAACCGTTATTTTTTCTTCCAATAATTTAACTTCAATGAAAACCAGCTAGCTTGCTAAACGTTAGCCTAGGAAACACTTAAAATGGCTATATTCAACCACGTATGATAATCGTTTTAATAAAATGATCAAGCTAAATTTCACTAACATTTGGTGGGCAGATGCCATTGCTCGCGATCTCAGGCAGGACCGGCGAGCCAATGTCCGTCTTACAACTATGGCTGTAGTGCACATACACACCATAACGTGATTGGCTGAAATTAGAAGAGCTCATCAGAGAATATCTTTTAGAAAAAATGCATTTGTGACACTGCGTGCGTTAGGAAAGTTCCAAAAATCCACACGAACGAATGCAGGAATTTGTAACTCGTGTTCATCGGGTTGCCAACAAATGTCATGGTGTCATTTAAATTTGAATCACAAAATACATTTGTGAAACATGAAATACATTTGTGAATCGCGTTTCGTTTGTTTGAATCACGTTTCCTTTGTTTGTGACTCGCTTTTCGTTGGTTTAAATAGTTTTTATTGTTGAGGGACTGCATATGTAATGGCACTGTATATAAAGGTTAGAGGTAAAGGTTAAATCCTGCGTCATTGGGTTGTGACTTTTATTTTGGATTATCGTTCTGAAGTTTGAAGCATATCCTGCCCTGCAGCAGAGGAAAAGTAACTGCTGCAGGTAGGTTGGGCAAATAGTGTTCGCACACAAATCATTTAAATAATTCCTTTCATATTTTTCTTACATATGCCAATTAAATGTATATTTTTGTGTTGTAATTTAGTCATCATACCAATCCACCGTTTTATGATAATTAGAATTGTATTTTAAGTTTTATTGGATTTTCCATTTTCGTTTGACCATCAAGCAAGTTTGGCTAATGGAATTTGTACTTGTTTCAATGTATTTTGTCTAGGCGGACCAAACAATGCCCAAAGAGTTCATGCTATATATTTTTATGACCCATTGTGCAGGTAACTGGAATGTATATTTTTTGTGGGTAAAATGTTTAATATGCTGCGAAATTGTAATGGTGGCTAGGCTAGCATTTTGGCTTGGTAATGACTAGGTGGTAGCCTCGTGTGGCATGCCACCTGCAGTACCTCTTTTACACCACAAGAGTGTGATGTTGACTCATAAGTGCTGTTCTGCGCGATGTAATTCAGGATGGAGTGTTCAGAACTGTATGCTTTGTGTTATAGTGTCGTATGACATCAAGTTTAGTTATGTACATACTGTTTTGGTGATTTGATATAATCTTGATTTGAGATACTTCTGTGCTACATTATCTCAAAGCTGGAATGTAATACAATTAGAGATGAATTAGAACATAATGCAATTGAATTAGATATGAGCAGAGGAAAAGTAACTGCTGCAGGCGGGCCAAACAATGCCCAAAGAGTTCATGCTATATATTTTTATGACCCATTGTGCAGATAACAACTACGAATAAAGAACATCTCCATCCATTCTGGTTACCAAGTTCTTCCATAGAAGCTAAAAACACAACGCAGGTTACACATATTACACAAATTCGGAAGAATGGCCCATATATTAAACTCTCATTGTATTCCTCGGCACCATTGAAAATGAGGATCTTATTCCTCAATGTGTCTTCCGAGGCCTAAATAAATAAATCAAAACATACATTAGGCCCTAATCAGCCCTGTTGTTCAACCAGGCCAACAGGCACACCCCTGGGCAAAGAACTCCCAGTGCATTTGTGGCTAAAGTCTCTCCCCTACCCCAGGTGACCTGGCCACTCCTCATTATCTGTGCTGTTGCAGAGGTCCTGCAGGGATTAGCCTGTTGTGGTTTGGTAGTAGGGACCTGGCATTGCGGAAATAAATGACCTGTTGGTTAATGACCAAATAAGCATCCCAATTAAGATTACTGTAGCAGGCGATTATAATTTGAAATGGACAGCTGTTCCTGTTCCAAAACGGCTATTGTGAGAAAAACTTAACTTAAATGAATGCTCTACTGCAAATTGTAATGCTCAAACAAATGTATTTATCTCCCCATAGTGTATCCACACTAGTCTTTAAAGGTTATGTTAAGACATCTGAAACAACACCAGTTGCTCCAAAAGAAAAAGGTTGAGGCTATGTTAGTCATCTAAGATACTGTGTTCAATGAACAGTTACTAAAATGACTAAAACAAACATGAAGGCACTCAACAAAATTTACAGTAGAAATAGCAAAGTTGTTTTTTGTTTCTTGAATGATGAAAGAAGTAATAGCTGTTGTCTTAAGTGTATTCACATAGTCTCTTTGGATTTGAACTAATTTGTCCACAATGGGTTTATGGCCACAGGACCAGTGGGGACTAATTAACATGCATTAGCCTCCTCATGGTCATACTGCAGTGAACTGGCCTTCAGGGCTTTGATCGATGAACAACAAATCCAGCATTTAACTGTGGCGAACATGTTTGTCGTCCAAGATGTGTCATCAGGAAAACTTGTCCATCTTCTGGGAAACAGTGGCCTCATTCTCCATTAAACCTAGAGAGAGGGGCATTAGCCCTTTATCACTTTATTGCATAAATATAATAGTGTAATGCCTAGCTCTGTTTATAGAAAATTATAACACAGCCATGTTGAATTCCCGATTGTGATCTGTTCTTAAAAAGAATGTTTTATATCTGCACTCCAGTGAAGTAGTGTTAGATATTGTTTTACTGTACAAAAACACATTTGCATATATTTTTTACAAAGTTTGTCCTGAATTTTAATTGAACTCTGGAATTGTGACAAGTCACAAATTCATGGAATGTTGGAAGTATAGAGAGACATTCAGTGATTTTACCACATGAGGCTCTAAGGAAGGCCACGGGTATGGCAATGAGAGGTTTAAAGGTGTAAAAATGTAGGTCTAAAGTGGCTGTTGGACTATTGAAGTAGTGTAGAGTAGTCTTTATGAGATACGGTGATATCGTGTTCCTGTTGGGTTCTAACTTAAAAATTGGCAAATGTTCTGAATGCTGTGGCAAGAACGTTTACGCTCGTCAGTACAGAGGCCAATGTTGATCCTCTTGCATCTTCTCATCATAAGACTTGCTACTATAAGACACTTGTTAAGCCTTTTTATTAAATGAGCTCTGCGCATCTGCACATTCAAGTAGATCACATACTGAACAAGAATGGGAGCATTCCGAGAATGCAAACCTCCGCCTTATGACCTTGACCTTTGACCTTGACATCTGAAAATCGAATCAATTATTGCCATTATATTACCCAATCTCCCCACAAAGTTTGATGGAAATCGGTCCATGCGTTTCTTCGTAATCCGGCTGACAGACAGATGTCAAGGTCAAAGGTCAAGGTCACAAGGCGAAGGTTTGCATTCTCTGAATGCTCCCATTCTTGTTTTTTTCCCATTCTTGGTACAGAAGGTTTAAAAACATTGGGACAGTCCTTGCTCTCTGAATAGGAAGGAAGGAAGGAGGCATTATAAGCCCTTCGGAACACACCCCATAGATACATGTCTCTGGTTGAGACAAAACTTTTCTGTCAGCCATTTCTGATATGCAGTTGCTATTTAGATACTAAAGATAGCTTTGTTTATTGTTTCCATGGTAATAGGAGCCGTCAGAATAATTAGCTTTTCTGTTGGCCATTTCTGATATGCAGCACATGAGGGCAAAGAAAATGCTTGATGATTTACATTTCGTTTCAGTATTTCAAAGTGAATGAGATGTGGGAGCACAAGAACAGTGAGCGTCTAGCTGCGATTATCATACCATAGACATATATGATGCATGTATATATGTCTATGGACGGGATTTCAAGCATGCGCAAAGACGTCATCTCAAGTTGTTTTCTGATTTCAAAAGTTACCCCAAAATAACCGACTCCGATCGAGTTATCTTGGGGTGTAAATCAGACTCTAGATATTTGGAGTTACATGAAATGGATCTTCGATTTAAATCAGATAAAGCCATAAAATCCGGACACATGTAACCGCAGTGACTGTTTTGGTGTTTTGCATGACAACAGCACCAGTGCGATTAAAAAAAAAAATCGTAATAAAGAAAAATGCCCTGGAGTTCAGGATGCCAGAATTCCTACTTAAATGTAGCGTATGCACAAAGCTGGAATCTACAAAAGCGTATGCATCATTTCTTTATACTTGTGTATCGACAACTGTCTGAGTGCGGGAATGGAGATCATTGCACCTCCGCTCTCGGTCAGTCTTGGTGGACTGGCCAAGGGGGTTATCAGCCAAGTCCTCAGTGGCTAACTGCGGTATCCTTATGGCCAGTAGAAGAATATATGAAAGAACATGCCTGAATACATTTTTGGATTTAAAAAACCTGTTCCTTTCCATATGGAATCAGATCAATGCCATAAATATTTTGTAATCTGTAATATAGATTTTGTATATGTAACATAGATTTAGTATCTGTGAAACCATCTACACTTTCAAAACCTATCTTCACTTTCAAAATGTATTTACAGATACAGATTTCAAATACGAAATGTATCTACACTTTCAAAAAGTATTTACAGATACAGATTTCAAATACGAAATGTATCTACACTTTCAAAAACTATCTACACTTTCAAAAACTATTTACACTTTCAAAAACTATCTTCACTTTCAAAATCTATTTGCAGATACGGATTTCAGTTACGCATTACGGATAGGGATACGGATTTCTGTTACGAATTACAAAATCTTTTTGGCACTGTCTTTACTGCCTTTCTAAAGAGCCAATCAGCGCTTTTGGCAGATTTTCTAAAGCGCCAATCAACACATTGTATCCTCTACTGACTAGCCAATCAGCGCTAGCTTGCTGGCAACTGCTGCTGGCCCGCTCATTATTCAATAGTTATAACCTAAATCTGCCACCGCTCTGCCTAGGGAGAGATCTGGGGTCTCCCCCGCACGGTTTGAATACAATTCGGTGTACGAACACCGTGGGGGAAGTTAAACAAGCATGCCTTATGTCTGGCCCAAAGGGCTGATGAACACCTGTACTATTTAGTTAATCTTAGGCTCTGGCGATTCAGAGGTCGCTTGGCTGCAGAACGCTTTGTAACTAAGAAATTGGTCTCATATATCTCTTCCACTGAGACGCTAGAAAACTCGCTTCCACACAAAATACACAATAAAACGTTTTCAAGGACTTCAGAAAAGGGTTACAAATAGCCTACCCCAAAGTGCCATGAAAAGAAACGAAAATGACATTACAAGGTGGTTTTGAAATCAGGCTGGTCATTATCCAGCTGTTGAGGATGCATATGCACTTAACGGTATACCCCCACCATCACTTTGCATGTGTCTGGAGAACAAGACAATAGCAGTCTGTCTGCTAAATGTTCTCATCGTGATAATGGGTCATATGAATACTGTTCATTGCTAACTTAATTAAATGTGAATAGGAGATCGGTCACGAAAATGCTAACGTTGGCTTTCGTTAGCTACCAAAGCTATCCTAATATCTTCCATACAACGACAAGGATCTTTGAAACAGGTGTAACGAAGTGTGGAGTGAAAACCACTGACTATGATTGTGCGTTTTACAATGACTTTATTAACAACTCCAAATTTAGGACTTCTTACTTGTGCCATTTCTCGGTCTCTGATCCATGACTGCTGCATACACCGTTTCACTCAACTTTCCCAGTTACCAGCAAGCTAGCGCCGCTGATTGGCTAGTCAGTACAGGATACAATGTGTTGATTGGCGCTTTAGAAAATCTGCCAAAAGCACTGATTGGCTCTTTAGAAAGGAAGTAAAGACAGTGCCAAAAAGATTTTGTAATTCGTAACAGAAATCCGTAATTCGTACTTGAAATCCGTATCCGTCTCCGTATCCGTAATGCGTAACTGAAATCCGGAACTGAAATCCATATCTGCAGATAGATTTTGAAAGTGAAGATAGTTTTTGTAAGTGTAGATAGTTTTTGAAAGTGTAGATACATTTCGTATTTGAAATCCGTATCTGTAGATAGGTTTTGAAAGTGTAGATGGTTTCACAGATACAAAATCTATATTACAGATTACAAAATATTTATGGCATTGATCTGATTCCATATTTCCAGTTCTTCCATTGGTGATGTCCTTTAATAAGGCCGAAGCTGCAGCTGTTTACGGAATGGATTGCATCCTTTTGTGCATGCTTTTGTAGCCTAATTTAATTGTATAGATGGGTTATTGTTTCCAATAAGGCGCATGTATCAAATACTGTTTAAATTAAAGATTAATTGTTTTCACGTGTTGACAGACAGACTAATAAGCCAATACAAAATGTTAGCAATTGCACTGCATCGCCTCTAAGTGTCGCCAACTGACTCAAACCATTCAAAATGGTGGTGTGGAGGGACGCACATTCTCACATTCATTTCACTCTTGATACATCTGGGCCTCGTTTCCCGATAACGATGTATCTTAACGTTCTACGTGGATTTTCGCGACATCGTTGACGGCCGAACTCTTTCTACTTACGAGGGTTTCCCAACCATCAACTTAAAGTCAGGTGCACGAGCGCAACGTGCGCGAGCTCTTAAGTAGCTCTTAGGAGCTGTTTACGTCAGGTTAACCTGTTTACGTTAATTGCTGTGAAATTAGCTAGCCTATGCGTGCATCGAACGTGC
The DNA here is from genome assembly GCF_963457725.1 of Sprattus sprattus. NCBI lineage: Eukaryota > Metazoa > Chordata > Actinopteri > Clupeiformes > Clupeidae > Sprattus > Sprattus sprattus. The sequence goes on from NC_137919.1 coordinate 5,589,047, forward strand.
AATGTGCACTAAATTCGGGGCGGGGATAGTAACGCCATCTCCAGCAGAGAAGCCTATTTAAACTGTGTTCCCATTGTAAGGACATTTATTACGATCTGTCTGAGAGTGGGCTGTCAAAGCTAGCATCATCGAAGTCATACAGTACAGTAGGCTACATACATTCAATAAAATTAACCTACATTTGACTGCATGACCATTCTTGCCCTACACCCTTACAATAAAGAAGTGATCCTATTTCAACCATAACTTCATTTTAAATAATGTCTTTCTTTATGACATTTAGTTTATAGTTTAGACAGCAACGTTGACATCTACAGTATATTCAACTGCATCCACTACATAATCTCAAACTTTATTTGTTGGTAACTCTCCAAAAAGGCTACCATTAACACATTTCTTAATGAAAAGGAAACATGCATCACAATAATACTTCAGTGTAACCTGTACCTATGTGGAGTGCAAATATGTCTTGCCATTACACTACCCAACAGCCCTACGTCTGCTGACACTACAGAATGCATAATTCCTACGGGCACTGCACTGGTTTTGTATAGCCTAATCTTTATTTTCAAATACTCAATATTCTTTATTTCTATTTTGATGGGAATAGGCAGGTGAAACAATGACATTCTCATGATGTGCTATACACAGAAACATCGTTTGGATTTCTTCTACAATATATACAACCATCTAGCTAGAAAGCTACCATATAAGCCAATGGAGTGGTGGCATAAGCGCTAAATGTGCCATCAAACTACTGTTTGAAAGCTTCAGTCAAGACCTAAATACTCTGCATTGGTCGCGTAGCACATTTCCGATCAAACCGAGTCATTATAAACATATAAAAAGTTGTGTAGATAGCTTTATTCATGTAAAATATTCCTCGCTTCAAGTAGCCATGTTTTTTTTTTTTAATTCCCGTTTCTTCCGAACGACGGTCGAACGACGCCCCTGGTGGATTAAATCGCTAAGTGTGAAGTTACTACTGGTCCTGACCACACGTAGAATTCCTCTCAATGAAAGATACACTTAAGCTAAGTGTGGCGTTGGGAAACCCGTCTGCAACGTAGGAATCCTCTTACGAGCGATTTCAAGTGCTTTTTAGGCTAAGTGCGCGTTCGGGAAACGAGGCCCTGACTGTGAGTGTGGAAGATGTCTTATGCGATGTGTGTACGCTATATTTTAACATGAGGCTTCTGGTTCTTTTCAGTAATGCCATCATTCTTTTTTCTGCCAAACATACCTTGAGTAAAGGTATCTTCAGGAGAGTAGCTATTTTTTATCCATTCCCTATTTTATAAGACACACTTTCCTCCAATTTCAGTTGTGTGCCATGTTCCCTCTAAGCTGCGCGCAGGCCAGTCGAGTTGGCCGCGCAAAAGATTTTTCAGACCGCGCACATTTTTCAGACAGTACAAACGATTTTTAGGGTTTAAAAATTTGAGCATCAAAGCGGATCTAGGCTAGGTAATAAACATTTAAAATACAGACAACCAAGCCGGATGTGCGTTAGAATGTTTACATACAAAGTATCCTTTAGCTCTCTTGCCGGGCTCTGCTCCAGCAGTTATAGGCTACCATGGCGAAAGGCAGAGCAGGTGCCCCAGAAAAAGGTCTGCCTAACTGCCTGTTTAAATACATGAGCGGCTAGAGGAAATAGTCCAAACTGACACAGGAAGGGATAAAACTTTCAGACATATTTATTTACATATACTCGGAGGCAAACGCGAAAAGAGTTCGCTCGAAAACAGTGCAGTGAACAATAGTGATATTATTCTGTTTGTCCCTGTAAAATGGGCTGAGTGGGCTGCCTTTGAGCCGGACACGTTGGATCATGCAGTTAGTGCATTTGATCATGGGCTGAATGACGTGACCAATATGGCGAAAAGGTTCGAAGAGCTTCTGGAGGAAGCATAATATGCGGTCCCGGGACGCATTTGTCAACAATACAACAAATTCAAGTTCATGGTTAATGAAAAAAGGTGTTCGCTGAAAAGTGAGCATTTTCCAGATCTGGTACAACTTCTTGACATTTGTGTCACATTCCAAGCATTACGCGCCGACTGTGAACGCGGTTTAAGTCTAATGAATGCCACTAAGACAAAATCGTGAGGCGAGAAGATTTGAGGTAGAAATTTCCAATATTTTCAATTAGACCTATTAGGCCTTATTCAAAGTGATCTTGATAACTGCAACAACATTTTGATATATGTTTAGTCAGAAAGATGTGTCTTCCATAGGCCTGCAGACAAGATGAGCCACACAGCCAGATAGGCCTCAATGTAATTAAAATGACATGTTTTGTAGCTTAGTTTGTTGCAAACCACTCCAGTTATTACATTATTTATAAAGGCTACCTTTAGGAAAAATTACACCATAATTACTATATTTATTGTAAAGCACTGCATTAGTATTTTTCTTTCAATGAAGTTACACTTGAATGTTGTACCTGCTGAAAATGACTAAACACCTTGGATACTTTTATTTTGTATAAATATATATATCATATATCAATTATCATTCATAATCAGTGAACCAGTCATAACTTCCCTAAACCTTATTTATTTTTAACCAAAGATCCTTTAAGTTCAACTAAACGGACTGGTAAAACACCATCATTAAAATGTTCAAGTCAAAGACCAGCCATTATAAAGGATATTGAATAAATATCAACCTTGTAGACATATTGATGCATTTGCTGTCATCTCTTTATATGGCTAACCGGGCTCGTGGTCATTTTCGTCAGGTCGCGTGGTTTACGAATTGCTCACAGTGCTGAAATGTGCGCTCAGAATCAAACATATTTGCTCAGTGCTGAAAAAAATTAGAGGGAACATTGGTTGTGTGTTCTCTTGTCTTTTCCATGTTAATAAATAAATAAGACAGACTTGTGTCATCTTTTGTTATTAATGTATTACATTCATTTATATATAATTGTGTCACGTGTGGTTTTGTCAATGATAATTATTGCTTGATGAGAATCAATCTGCTATTTGTATATCTTTAACAAGCAGTGATGCTCAAGAACATAGTATGTTTAAAACTTTATTGGACCACCTTACTTACATTGGAACACATTTCTAACAAGTGCTCCTCCAGCACCACAGTCCAGTCGTACATGGATATGAAAACAAAACCAGGATAAACCCAGAAACTTAAACTTTTGTAAATGACTACAGGTAAGCAAGAGAGAATATACAATTTCAGAAGCTGTGTGTCTCTGCGTGGGGAGCAATGTTGTACACTGCTACATACATTCTAACTATTTCATGAAGACTTGCTAGGCCCTTTAAGTCATTTCAAAAACATAGAAATCATTTACCAAATGACCAATTTTAAATGTGTCCTTTACCACAGATGCACACATGCAGTACATGTTTAGGCGTTCATTGTTTGCTTGGCGAGAAATAATTTGATACCCAGTATTTTTGTCTTAATTGCTTCATTTATCTTTTCTGTCCTGGCTCCATAAATGACTGGATTTAAAATGGGAGAAAGGATTAGGAAATAGAGAGACAGTATAACTCGAACTGTGTATGGAACATGACTCATGTCAAATCTACTTTGATAGAGTTCAAATGCACATCCGATAAAAAAGCTGGATATTGAAACCAGGTGTGGCGTGCAAGTATTCATTAATTTAGTTTGTCCTTTTCTTGTCAGCTGAAGACATATTAAAATGATTCTTATGTATGAATAAATGATAACAAAAAATGGCAGGAGGACATAAATAAATGTCATAGTTGCGCCGTATATGTAGTTGCCTGAAGAGTCTGAACATGCCAGTTTCACCACCGAGTAGTTGTCACAATAAACTTTTTCAATTACTTTCCCACACAATCTTAGACTTGCAGTGATTGAAAGGGTAATGGTAACCCGACCAAATGGAATTAACCAAATACAAATGATACATATCATGACATTTGAAGGGGACATCATTTTTTTATAGTTTAGAGGAAAGCATATTGAAATATATCGATCGTAGGCCATTATCATTAAATTCATCATTTCACATCCTCCATATGTATTAATAGAATATATTTGGACAAAACAGGCAATCCAGGATATCTCAAATGTTTCAGAGAGAATATTGGCTACAACAAAAGGTGCCAGACTAGAACCACCATACAAGTTAATACATGCTAAATTACAAATAAGTATATACATAGGTGTATGTAAAGATCTCTCCGTACTTATGACATAAATTATTAAAAGGTTAGCAAATATTATAACAGGGTACAATAAAGTCAACACAGCAGCAAAAATGAATCTTTGGCTATGTATTCTATGGTAGGCTTCTAATGTAAAAGTTACATTTGACATTTTCACCGGATCTTACAATGTGTTGTGCATAGAGAGCACAAACACATCTACCAGACCTGTCAGAGAAGTACAATTCAAAATTATGCAACATTCATGCTTTAATTTGGCATGCCTAAACATTCAAGCATAGTACATTGCACTGTTTGTTAGCAGTATATTAAACAAATGCATATACTAAAATACAAACCCTGGTTGAAATTTGTGAAGTATACGCTACTCCATCTTACTGTTATAAGGGGTGTGAATGATCCTCTTTATGTACACTGCTCCCCCTCAAGAGGGGATGGGCCATTAGCAGGGGCGAACTGGGGGGAAAAAGTGGCCCGGGAGTTACTGTCAGACCGGCCCACTCAATACACGGCGCGCGGCCCACTAAGTACCCAGCGTGCTGCCCACTCAGTACACGCCGCGTTGCCCACTCAATGGATCGCACTTATATCGACCGGTCAGTGGCCTACTGGGGAAAATACCCATACACTTAACATTATTTTGGATGATTACAAAGAAATTACATCATATATGTTTGTTTTTTAATAACATTTGGATCCACCAATTTGCCTGGATAGACACATGGAATAAAATGATACTGGCTATTGTAACACTCCAAGGTATGTATAGTTTGCTAGATGAATATGCTTAACTCTGGGCTACAAAGCCTATTGGTTAGCACAGGGGTTTTCAACCGGGGGTCCGCTTTGATATTTTTAACAATTGGTGCTTCTGACCAGTTAGCTGCAGCACCAATGGATCTGTGTTTATTGAGGAGAGAGACAGGCTGCCACGACAAAGGTACACCTTCACAGGATACAGGGAAACAAAGTCAACAAAGAAAAAGAAAAAACTATGAGGAATACATCAAATACGGATTTACAGTGATGATAGCCAGAGCAGGAGAGGAGGTACCACTGTGTTTCGTGTGTTCAACATTACTGTCAACTGAAGCTATGAAGCTGTCGAAACTATTGCCGCATTTGGAGACGCATTACGTTTTCTTAAATGCCAAGCTTATTGAGTACATGCAACAGATGTTGCGTGATTTTCATATGACTTAAGTTCTGGATAAGTTGCCAGACCGAATTTTCAGAGCTTGCTGCAAAAGCAATGAGGTGTATTTTGTAAACTTTCAAACTACCTGTGTGAGAGCATTTATTTTTTTGCGTACCTGAAGAATAAGTACAGGGCAAGAGAATGATATGAGACTCCCGCTGTCTACCATTTCGCCACGAATAGACAGGCTGTGTGGACTTCCCCATGCCCAGATATTACACTGACAGGTCTCCCCTCTCCCCACACATGCACGAACGAACGCACACACGCACGCGCGCAGGCACATCAGTGGGCCGCAGATTACTTTCTAGTCATAATGGTGGTCCCTGGGACAAAACCAGTTGAAAACCCCTGGCCTAAACACTGGAGAAAGTATTTTGAGTATTTTAAATACAAAATTACTCCGCTCTAAAGTATTTTGTTACAAATTACATTTGATTTTTTTATCGACCCTATCAAATACAAATGACAAAATACTCAAAGGTAAATTAACTAGTATTTCAAATACAAGTAATTGAAATTCTGCCCATCTCTGAGGGCAACGGTCATCACTCCGTGATGTTGGCTAGACGACATTATAATTGACCATTGTCAGGCTCTTTTACAGGCACAACATCCCCACGTAGGAGGCCTCTACGCCACAACGTCCCTCGCCTTACTTTCCTCCATGCCTGAACCAACCCAGGGGTTTGTACAGATTTGTAATGTTTGTGCGAGCCACTGGGTTACGGTAAGTAACATCTGGTGCAGGGTAGGTACAGAAGGTTTAAAAACATTGGGACAGTCCTTGCTCTCTGAATAGGAAGGAAGGAAGGAAGGAAGGAAGGAAGGAGGCATTATAAGCCCTTCGGAACACACCCCATAGATACATGTCTCTGGTTGAGACAAAACTTTTCTGTCAGCCATTTCTGATATGCAGTTGCTATTTAGATACTAAAGATAGCTTTGTTTATTGTTTCCATGGTAATCGGAGCCGTCAGAATAATTAGCTTTTCTGTTGGCCATTTCTGATATGCAGCACATGAGGGCAAAGAAAATGCTTGATGATTTACATTTCGTTTCAGTATTTCAAAGTGAATGAGATGTGGGATCTCAAGAACAGTGAGCGTCTAGCTGCGATTATCATACCATAGACCTATATGATGCATGTATATATGTCTATGGACGGGATTTCAAGCATGCGCAAAGACGTCATCTCAAGTTGTTGTCTGATTTAAAAAGTTACATGCGCGCGTTCTCCGATAAACAACCGACTCCGATCGAGTTATCTTGGGGTGTAAATCAGACTCTAGATATTTGGAGTTACATGAAATGGATCTTCGATTTAAATCAGATAAAGCCATAAAATCCGGACACATGTAACCGCAGTGACTGTTTTGGTGTTTTGCAACAGCACCAGTGCGATGAAAAAATCATAATAAAGAAAAATGCCCTGGAGTTCAGGATGCCAGAATTCCTACTTAAATGTAGCGTATGCACAAAGCTGGAATCTACAAAAGCGTGTGCATCATTTCTTTACACTTGTCTATCGACAACTGTCTGAGTGCGGGAATGGAGATCATTGCACCTCCGCTCTCGGTCAGTCTTGGTGGACTGGCCAAGGGGGTTATCAGCCAAGTCCTCAGTGGCTAACTGCGGTATCCTGATGGCCAGTAGAAGAATATATGAAAGAACATGCATGAATACATTTTTGGATTTAAAAAACCTGTTCCTTTCCAGTTCTTCCATTGGTGATGTCCTTTAATAAGGCCGAAGCTGCAGCTGTTTATGGAATGGATTGCATCCTTTTGTGCATGCTTTTGTAGCCTAATTTAATTGGATAGATGGGTTATTGTTTCCAATAAGGCGCATGTGTCAAATACTGTTTAAATTGAAGATGAATTGTTTTCACGTGTTGACAGACAGACTAATAAGCCAATACAAAATGCTAGCAATTGCACTGCATCGCCTCTAAGTGTCGCCAACTGACTCAAACCATTCAAAATGGTGGTGTGGAGGGATGCACATTCTCATTCATTTCACTCTTGATGCATCTGACTGTGAGTGTGGAAGATGTCTTATGCGATGTGTGTACGCTATATTTTAACATGAGGCTTCTGGTTCTTTTCAGTAAAGCCATCATTCTTTTTTCTGCCAAACATACCTTGAGTAAAGGTATCTTCAGGAGAGTAGCTATTTTTTATCCATTCCCTATTTTATAAGACACACTTTCCTCCAATTTCAGTTGTGTGCCATGTTCCCTCTAAGCTGTGCGCAGGCCAGTCGATCTGGTACAACTTCTTGACATTTGTGGCACATTCCAAGCATTAAGCGCCGACTGTGAACGCGGTTTAAGTCTAATGAATGCCACTAAGACAAAATCGTGAGGCGAGAAGATTTGAGGTAGAAATTTCCAATATTTTCAATTAGACCTATTAGGCCTTATTCAAAGTGATCTTGATAACTGCAACAACATTTTGATATATGTTTAGTCAGAAAGATGTGTCTTCCATAGGCCTGCAGACAAGATGAGCCACACAGCCAGATAAGCCTCAATATAATTAAAATGACATGTTTTGTAGCTTAGTTTGTTGCAAACCACTCCAGTTATTACATTATTTATAAAGGCTACCTTTAGGAAAAATTACACCATAATTACTATATTTATTGTAAAGCACTGCATTAGTATTTTTCTTTCAATGAAGTTACACTTGAATGTTGTACCTGCTGAAAATGACTAAACACCTTGGATACTTTTATTTTGTATAAATATATATATATCATATATCAATTATCATTCATAATCAGTGAACCAGTCATAACTTCCCTAAACCTTATTTATTTTTAACCAAAGATCCTTTAAGTTCAACTAAACGGACTGGTAAAACACCATCATTAAAATGTTCAAGTCAAAGACCAGCCATTATAAAGGATATTGAATAAATATCAACCTTGTAGACATATTGATGCATTTGCTGTCATCTCTTTATATGGCTAACCGGGCTCGTGGTCATTTTCGTCAGGTCGCGTGGTTTACGAATTGCTCACAGTGCTGAAATGTGCGCTCAGAATCAAACATATTTGCTCAGTGCTGAAAAAAATTAGAGGGAACATTGGTTGTGTGTTCTCTTGTCTTTTCCATGTTAATAAATAAATAAGACAGACTTGTGTCATCTTTTGTTATTAATGTATTACATTCATTTATATATAATTGTGTCACGTGTGGTTTTGTCAATGATAATTATTGCTTGATGAGAATCAATCTGCTATTTGTATATCTTTAACAAGCAGTGATGCTCAAGAACATAGTATGTTTAAAACTTTATTGGACCACCTTACTTACATTGGAACACATTTCTAACAAGTGCTCCTCCAGCACCACAGTCCAGTCGTACATGGATATGAAAACAAAACCAGGATAAACCCAGAAACTTAAACTTTTGTAAATGACTACAGGTAAGCAAGAGAGAATATACAATTTCAGAAGCTGTCTCTGCGTGGGGAGCAATGTTGTACACTGCTACATACATTCTAACTATTTCATGAAGACTTGCTAGGCCCTTTAAGTCATTTCAAAAATATAGAAATAATTTACCAAATGACCAATTTTAAATGTGTCCTTTACCACAGATGCACACATGCAGTACATGTTTAGGCATTCATTGTTTGCTTGGCGAGAAATATTTTGATACCCAGTATTTTTGTCTTAATTGCTTCGTTTATCTTTTCTGTCCTGGCTCCATAAATGACTGGATTTAAAATGGGAGAAAGGATTAGGAAATAGAGAGACAGTATAACTCGAACTGTGTATGGAATATGACTCATGTCAAATCTACTTTGATAGAGTTCAAATGCACATCTGATAAAAAAGCTGGATATTGAAACCAGGTGTGGCGTGCAAGTATTCATTAATTTAGTTTGTCCTTTTCTTGTCAGCTGAAGACATATTAAAATGATTCTTATGTATGAATAAATGATAACAAAAAATGGCAGGAGGACATAAATAAATGTCATAGTTGCGCCGTATATGTAGTTGCCTGAAGAGTCTGAACATGCCAGTTTCACCACCGAGTAGTTGTCACAATAAACTTTTTCAATTACTTTCCCACACAATCTTAGACTTGCAGTGATTGAAAGGGTAATGGTAACCCGACCAAATGGAATTAACCAAATACAAATGATACATATCATGACATTTGAAGGGGACATCATTTTTTTATAGTTTAGAGGAAAGCATATTGAAATATATCGATCGTAGGCCATTATCATTAAATTCATCATTTCACATCCTCCATATGTATTAATAGAATATATTTGGACAAAACAGGCAATCCAGGATATCTCAAATGTTTCAGAGAGAATATTGGCTACAACAAAAGGTGCCAGACTAGAACCACCATACAAGTTAATACATGCTAAATTACAAATAAGTATATACATAGGTGTATGTAAAGATCTCTCCGTACTTATGACATAAATTATTAAAAGGTTAGCAAATATTATAACAGGGTACAATAAAGTCAACACAGCAGCAAAAATGAATCTTTGGCTATGTATTCTATGGTAGGCTTCTAATGTAAAAGTTACATTTGACATTTTCACCGGATCTTACAATGTGTTGTGCACAAACACATCTACCAGACCTGTCAGAGAAGTACAATTCAAAATTATGCAACATTCATGCTTTAATTTGGCATGCCTAAACATTCAAGCATAGTACATTGCACTGTTTGTTAGCAGTATATTAAACAAATGCATATACTAAAATACAAACCCTGGTCGAAATTTGTGAAATATACGCTACTCCATCTTACTGTTATAAGGGGTGTGAATGATCCTCTTTATGTACACTGCTCCCCCTCAAGAGGGGATGGGCCATTAGCAGGGGCGAACTGGGGGGAAAAAGTGGCCCGGGAGTTACTGTCAGACCGGCCCACTCAATACACGGCGCGCGGCCCACTAAGTACCCAGCGTGCTGCCCACTCAGTACACGCCGCGTTGCCCACTCAATGGATCGCACTTATATCGACCGGTCAGTGGCCTACTGGGGAAAATACCCATACACTTAACATTATTTTGGATGATTACAAAGAAATTACATCATATATGTTTGTTTTTTAATAACATTTGGATCCACCAATTTGCCTGGATAGACACATGGAATAAAATGATACTGGCTATTGTAACACTCCAAGGTATAGTTTGCTAGATGAATATGCTTAACTCTGGGCTACAAAGCCTATTGGTTAGCATGTTTGGTATCGTTGAAAAGCTCTGTATCTCCCACACAACGCTATGTAATCCAAATTAGGACATTTCCTTTCCAGCAGTTACCAATGATGTTAGTAAAAACGGGGCTTTTAACCTAAGGACGCAATTTCATTGGTTTGCGGTGGTTTCTGATAACGTGATTCGTTCAGACGCATCACGTGGTATGGCTTGACACTTCCTTGAATCTTTAAATGCGATTTTCTCCAAATGAGTTTTTTGTCATACTCCAAGGAAAGGCACCCAGTGCAACTTTCGAGGCTTAAAAATAAACATTCAATAGAAAATCGATAACAACAACAATCGCCGCCATTTTCTTTATTTTTTGTGACCACCAATAAATAAAGCAGGATTCCAGTCAATGGAAAAATGGCCTCTCCCCACTGGCGATTGTTGTTGTTTACGATTTTCAATCAGTTCTCACCACACAACGACGTCTCATCTTTGCTCCTTGAATGTCGAAAGGTAATGGTATGGAGTTATTGAAACTTACTACGTGTAAAAAGGACTAGAAATTGAATGTTTATTTTTCATTGAATGTTTATATAATGTTGCACTGGGTGCCTTTAACTATCTTGCATTAAATACAGATAAATACCAGAGCTAACGTTAGCAAGCACGTTGCTAACAAGCGCACAATCATCAGCTACTGACAGCGACATGGCTAACGGATACCTCCCTAACGAATTCAGACAATTTTCTGTTAATCAATCATGGCATAATTGCATAGTACACTGTATATTTCTCGGTAAGTTTTATAAAAAAAATAAGCAAAAAAAGCAAAGAAACTTACATCTTTGAACACTTTTGTTCCCCTGAACACTGTCCTGTTCCGCCATCTTATTTTTATTATTTCTCCGGTTGGGAATAGCGCACAGAGTTATGGGTAATAAATGCTGCCATTAGGGCATCAAGGAAGCTCCGAAGCGCTCTTGAAAAATGACCGTTATGTGACGTATTTCAAGGTCTCCTACTAAAGCGGAACAGAAGGTTTAAAAACATTGGGACAGTCCTTGCTCTCTGAATAGGAAGAAAGGAAGGAAGGAAGGAGGCATTTTAAGCCCTTCGGAACACACCCCATAGATACATGTCTCTGGTTGAGAGAAAACTTTTCTGTCAGCCATTTCTGATATGCAGTTGCTATTTAGATACTTAAGATAGCTTTGTTTATTGCTTCCATGGTAATAGGAGCCGTCAGAATAATTCGCTTTTCTGTTGGCCATTTCTGATATGCAGCACATGAGGGCAAAGAAAATTGTGCATGGTCTTGATGATTTAAATTTCGTTTCAGTATTTCAAAGTGAATGATATGTGGGAGCACAAGAACAGTGAGCGTTTAGCTGCGATTATCATACCATAGACATATATGATGCATGTATATATGTCTATGGACGGGATTTCAAGCATGCGCAAAGACATCATCTCCAGTTTTTTTCTGATTTCAAAAGTTACATGCGCACGTTCTCCGATAAACAACCGACTCCGATCGAGTTATCTTGGGGTGTAAATCAGACTCTAGATATTTGGAGTTACATGAAATGGATCTTCGATTTAAATCAGATAAAGCCATAAAATCCGGACACATGTAACCGCAGTGACTGTTTTGGTGTTTTGCAACAGCACCAGTGCGATGAAAAAAATCGTAATAAAGAAAAATGCCCTGGAGTTCAGGATGCCAGAATTCCTACTTAAATGTAGAGTATGCACAAAGCTGGAATCTACAAAAGCGTGTGAATCATTTCTTTATACTTGTCTATCGACAACTGTCTGAGTGCGGGAATGGAGATCATTGCACCTCCGCTCTCGGTCAGTCTTGGTGGACTGGCCAAGGGGGTTATCAGCCAAGTCCTCAGTGGCTAACTGCGGTATCCTGATGGCCAGTAGAAGAATATATGAAAGAACATGCATGAATACATTTTTGGATTTAAAAAACCTGTTCCTTTCCAGTTCTTCCATTGGTGATGTCCTTTAATAAGGCCGAAGCTGCAGCTGTTTACGGAATGGATTGCATCCTTTTGTGCATGCTTTTGTAGCCTAATTTAATTGGATAGATGGGTTATTGTTTCCAATAAGGCGCATGTGACAAATACTGTTTAAATTGAAGATTAATTGTTTTCACGTGTTGACAGACAGACTAATAAGCCAATACAAAATGCTAGCAATTGCACTGCATCGCCTCTAAGTGTCGCCAACTGACTCAAACCATTCAAAATGGTGGTGTGGAGGGATGCACATTCTCATTCATTTCACTCTTGATGCATCTGACTGTGAGTGTGGAAGATGTCTTATGCGATGTGTGTACGCTATATTTTAACATGAGGCTTCTGGTTCTTTTCAGTAAAGCCATCATTCTTTTTTCTGCCAAACATACCTTGAGTAAAGGTATCTTCAGGAGAGTAGCTATTTTTTATCCATTCCCTATTTTATAAGACACACTTTCCTCCAATTTCAGTTGTGTGCCATGTTCCCTCTAAGCTGTGCGCAGGCCAGTCGATCTGGTACAACTTCTTGACATTTGTGGCACATTCCAAGCATTAAGCGCCGACTGTGAACGCGGTTTAAGTCTAATGAATGCCACTAAGACAAAATCGTGAGGCGAGAAGATTTGAGGTAGAAATTTCCAATATTTTCAATTAGACCTATTAGGCCTTATTCAAAGTGATCTTGATAACTGCAACAACATTTTGATATATGTTTAGTCAGAAAGATGTGTCTTCCATAGGCCTGCAGACAAGATGAGCCACACAGCCAGATAAGCCTCAATATAATTAAAATGACATGTTTTGTAGCTTAGTTTGTTGCAAACCACTCCAGTTATTACATTATTTATAAAGGCTACCTTTAGGAAAAATTACACCATAATTACTATATTTATTGTAAAGCACTGCATTAGTATTTTTCTTTCAATGAAGTTACACTTGAATGTTGTACCTGCTGAAAATGACTAAACACCTTGGATACTTTTATTTTGTATAAATATATATATATCATATATCAATTATCATTCATAATCAGTGAACCAGTCATAACTTCCCTAAACCTTATTTATTTTTAACCAAAGATCCTTTAAGTTCAACTAAACGGACTGGTAAAACACCATCATTAAAATGTTCAAGTCAAAGACCAGCCATTATAAAGGATATTGAATAAATATCAACCTTGTAGACATATTGATGCATTTGCTGTCATCTCTTTATATGGCTAACCGGGCTCGTGGTCATTTTCGTCAGGTCGCGTGGTTTACGAATTGCTCACAGTGCTGAAATGTGCGCTCAGAATCAAACATATTTGCTCAGTTCTGAAAAAAATTAGAGGGAACATTGGTTGTGTGTTCTCTTGTCTTTTCCATGTTAATAAATAAATAAGACAGACTTGTGTCATCTTTTGTTATTAATGTATTACATTCATTTATATATAATTGTGTCACGTGTGGTTTTGTCAATGATAATTATTGCTTGATGAGAATCAATCTGCTATTTGTATATCTTTAACAAGCAGTGATGCTCAAGAACATAGTATGTTTAAAACTTTATTGGACCACCTTACTTACATTGGAACACATTTCTAATAAGTGCTCCTCCAGCACCACAGTCCAGTCGTACATGGATATGAAAACAAAACCAGGATAAACCCAGAAACTTAAACTTTTGTAAATGACTACAGGTAAGCAAGAGAGAATATACAATTTCAGAAGCTGTGTGTCTCTGCGTGGGGAGCATTGTTGTACACTGCTACATACATTCTAACTATTTCATGAAGACTTGCTAGGCCCTTTAAGTCATTTCAAAAATATAGAAATAATTTACCAAATGACCCATTTTAAATGTGTCCTTTACCACAGATGCACACATGCAGTACATGTTTAGGCATTCATTGTTTGCTTGGCGAGAAATATTTTGATACCCAGTATTTTTGTCTTAATTGCTTCATTTATCTTTTCTGTCCTGGCTCCATAAATGACTGGATTTAAAATGGGAGAAAGGATTAGGAAATAGAGAGACAGTATAACTCGAACTGTGTATGGAACATGACTCATGTCAAATCTACTTTGGTAGAGTTCAAATGCACATCCGATAAAAAAGCTGGATATTGAAACCAGGTGTGGCGTGCAAGTATTCATTAATTTAGTTTGTCCTTTTCTTGTCAGCTGAAGACATATTAAAATGATTCTTATGTATGAATAAATGATAATAAAAAATGGCAGGAGGACATAAATAAATGTCATAGTTGTACTGTATATGTTGTAGCCTGAAGTGTCTGAACATGCCAGTTTCACCACCGAGTAGTTGTCACAATAAACTTTTTCAATTACTTTCCCACACAATCTTAGACTTGCAGTGATTGAAAGGGTAATGGTAACCCGACCAAATGGAATTAACCAAATACAAATGATACATATCATGACATTTGAAGGGGACATCATTTTTTCATAGTTTAGAGGAAAGCATATTGAAATATATCGATCGTAGGCCATTATCATTAAATTCATCATTTCACATCCTCCATATGTATTAATAGAATATATTTGGACAAAACAGGCAATCCAGGATATCTCAAATGTTTCAGAGAGAATATTGGCTACAACAAAAGGTGCCAGACTAGAACCACCATACAAGTTAATACATGCTAAATTACAAATAAGTATATACATAGGTGTATGTAAAGATCTCCCCGTACTTATGACATAAATTATTAAAAGGTTAGCAAATATTATAACAGGGTACAATAAAGTCAACACAGCAGCAAAAATGAATCTTTGGCTATGTATTCTATGGTAGGCTTCTAATGTAAAAGTTACATTTGACATTTTCCACGGATCTTACAATGTGTTGTGCATAGAGAGCACAAACACATCTACCAGACCTAGAGAAGTAAAATTCAAAATTATGCAACATTCATGCTTTAATTTGGTATGCCTAAACATTCAAGCATAGTACATTGCACTGTTTGTTAGCAGTATATTAAACATATACTAAAATACAAACCCTGGTTGAAATTTGTGAAGTATACGCTACTCCATCTTACTGTTATAAGGGGTGTGAATGATCCTCTTTATGTACACTGCTCCCCCTCAAGAGGGGATGGGCCATTAGCAGGGGCGGACTGGGGGGAAAAAGTGGCCCGGGAGTTACTGTCAGACCGGCCCACTCAATACACGGCGCGCGGCCCACTAAGTACCCAGCGTGCTGCCCACTCAGTACACGCCGCGTTGCCCACTCAATGGATCGCACTTATATCGACCGGTCAGTGGCCTACTGGGGAAAATACCCATACACTTAACATTTTTTGGATGATTACAAAGAAATTACATCATATATGTTTGTTTTTTAATAACATTTGGATCCACCAATTTGCCTGGATGGACACATGGAATAAAATGATACTGGCTATTGTAACACTCCAAGGTAGGTATAGTGGTAACACTTTATAATAACCCTCCTTAATAAACCGTTTATGAAGCATTTGTTCATAGTCTGTTCGTCATTTACAAATCATTATCACAACATTTACAAACATTATTAATGTATTTGTAAATGAGAAGTAATGTATTTATGAACCTGTTTTCTAATGATCTATAAGATTTTTTTACTAGGACATTAGTAAGCGATTTATAAATGAGTACCCCCGCATTTGGCATTGATATGTTTAACAACTTAACGTCTGAGGTCATTTTTGGAGACTTTGAAGGAGCATGTGTGTAGTCACACTTTACATCAGTTGCTGCAGAAGTGTCTACTAATGGTATGTCCCTTAGTAGCAGGCAGAGGTGTAAAAAGCACTGAAATGTTGTACTCAAGTAAAAGTACAATTACTTTGATGAAATTGCACTTAAGTAGAAGTAAAATGACCCATCTTAAAATCTACTCAAGTAAAAGTAAAAAGTACTTAATTACTTACTTTTAACAACTTGATGGGGGCCTCTCCTATATAGTGCAAAAAAGGACAAGGGGTCATAAATCTGATACAAAAACTAGTTATTTTTAATAAAGGAGAATCTTTACACATTCAATATCAAACATTAAACATGTCAACACAACATTTAATAACTTTTGGGAGGACATGTCAAGACAACTAAAATAAACTGTTAAAATGCCGCTGGCCCACTGTATTTTCAAACTTAGGTTACTTTAATTGTGTCCACCTTTAGAGCATTAGTCTACAAACTTTTGGTTGAGTTTGAGCAGCAGCTGATTTTCAAGGTGAGTAGAGTTCATCCGGGCTTGCTTTGCAGTGAACAGTAATCCAACACAGCTGAAGAGTACTCGCAGGCAGCCAAGGCAGGAAGGCCAGTATTGAGTTTCAGGGACAGTTTTTTGATATCCTGAAAGGAGTTCAGCAGATCTATATTGACGGAGGCTAGGTACCCTTCAAACTCCCCTGTACCTTCTGACCTTTTGGACTTCATGGAGGAAATAAAACATCTCTATCTGATGAATGTTGTCACAACTTGCTCCAGCCTCTACCATCAGGTCAAGGTGTTGTCTGACATAGACTAGACCTGTAGAATGACAGACAACATTTATGACAATTAAGTATTGAGCTGCCATCAAGAGTGCATCATAACACAGAAATAGCTATAAATAGCTACTCTAGATGACAGACCTACAGTATACATCATTTTAAAATTCTTTTCTATTTCTGCATGCATCACAATTCATAATCAGTAATTCTTGCTAACCCTGAGCATGAACATGAAAGACGTGCACGTTGCAAAGCCACCACTTATCGTTATCAATATCTGACTAAACATCGTGATAAATTCCAGATAACGACATACACATTGACATTGACTTGTCCAACTGTCTGACAAGAAGGTGTGCACATTCACATTGTTCCTGTTTCAGGGCATGGGAGGCAGCTAAATGATAAGCCTAATATCAGTTTATGTGGTGTATTTCATTGCTGATGACTGATCTGCAGTTTTTAACACAATGTAAGAGACTGACAAAATAATGCTATGACCTGAAACGAATGGAAGACAGGAATGGAATTATTATTAGTCTATTGGATAGCTAGCCTAACTATCGTCAACGTTGGCATACTCAGGGCAGTTGGAAATGCTAGCCAAACTTAGGCTACTAGTTCCATGAAACACAACTGAACGCACATTTTGCAAAGTTGCAGAAATGTTCTGTCTTGCGGGGCAGGTCGAGCTTACACAGCATTATATGTAGCAGTTGCTTCTTTTACTTTGGAAGGCAAACTGCTTGCTGAGATGTGGCCACAAGTTTTCTTCATCTTTTTAAATTCAAACCGGCGGAAGGTTTGGTGCTTCAGCTTGTTGGTCGTCTGCAGCTTGTGGTAGTCCTAACTATCATCTTCCTCTATCTCTATCTTTCGTGACTCTGCACCTGCGGCTTGCATCAACTCCATCATCCACTCTATGCAGCATCCACCACGGCAGTGAGAATTGTCGTGCGCAAATCACGCCTTACAGTTTCCTGATTGAACTATGTTTTTTTTTTTACTCAGTAACGGATGTAATTTCCAATGTAGCGAAGTACAATACTTCAGTCAAAATCTAGTCAAGTAAAAGTAAAATTACTGATTTCAAGACTTAAAAATTACAAAGTGCAGAAAAAAACTACTCAATTACAGTAACGTGAGTAAATGTAATTCGTTACTTTAGACCTCTGGTAGCAGGCCATTTGTAAATGCTTATAAAGCATAGATAGTGCCCGCTTTATATTAACCCACGCAAAACACTTTACTAATGATTATAAATCATTAGAAAATCGTTTGAAAAATGTTAATACAAACATGACTACTCGTACCCATAAATTTCACATACCTTATAAATTATCTTACAAATCATTAGGATCCCATTGAAACCTGGTTGATTAATCATTTGTAAATTATTTACAAAATGTGAGCAGACCATTATCATGTACCTTATTATTGATCTTATAAATCATTAGAAAATCATTTGAAAAATGTTCATACAAAGCTTGTATTAGCTTACTAATGCCCTTATAAACTTAAGCAATAAGCCCCAAGAGGCCGTGCTTTGCGCTGATTTTAGAACAGGTAAGGGAGTTGTTAGGCACGACGCGAAGCGGAGTGCCGTTAAACCTCCTTACCTGTTCTAAAATCAGCGCAAAGCACGGCCTCGCGGGGCTTATTGCTTTTCTAAACCTGTTACTACACACATTTGATATGGTTTCATAAATAAAGACAATTCAATTTAAGAAACAATAGTTTAATGATAAACCGTCATTCTTCCGCCACTAAAAATTATAGTTCCTAAATAAATCGTTGCCACGCAACCCTTCAAGCAACGCAACAGCCAGATGGAACACTGGGTATGAAATGCGCTATATGAATGCCTTGCCATTCGCTGCGCAGTAATATGGAATGTAATCAGGTCAAATTGTAAGGTAATGCTGGATTTTACAACGGCTTTTAGCCAATCACAATCAAGGATTTGAACAATCAGGTTTAGAAGATCTTTTAGATCATTAGAAAATCATTTGCAACATGTTCATTAATACAATTATACTCATTTAAAAATAGCTTACTGATGTCCTTATAAATGATCTTATAGATCATTAGAAAATTATTTGCAACATGTTCCTAAATACATTAATACTCATTTATAAATCGCTTACTAATGTCCTTATAAAAACATCTTATAGATCATTAGAAAACAGATTCATAAATACATTACTACTCATTTACAAATAAATTACTCATGTTTGTAAATGTTGTGATAATGATTAGTAAATTATGAACAGACTATGAACAAATGCTTAATAAACGGTTTATTAAGGTGGGTTATTATAAAGTGTTACCCCCAGTGGATATTACCCAGCAAACATACTGTATTCAAATCAAATTCATGATGGCTATAGTTATGGCCCTGGCACATGTGCACATTTTCTAACACAGCGCAGGTACAGTCAACTAAAGCCAACAGCAAATGAATAAAATACACCTCTTTCAACCACAAATTAGAGATACATAACAGAGACTTCACACAGAGGCTCTGGCTTACAGGCCCCCTGAGCTCATGGGCCCATGGACCTTGGCCCCGTTCGGTAATCCATCCCTGGTAAAACCGTGACAATTATACACAAAAAAATAAACACTTCTTATCACTGTCACTTCTCTCTGAAATATTTTACAAACAATATATATTCTTTGTTTTATTTAAGAGCAATTTGAGGTCATTTGGATGAAAAAAAAATGAAAAATGGTAACTGAGGAAAAGGTCTCTAGGTTGAACTTTTTTTTTTAGATTTGAATGCCCAAACAGCTCTGAATAATTACAAATGGACTTTATTTTGCAACCAATACAATTTCATCTTAGTCCAACTACAAACAGTTTATTTGAAGCTGATGATGTTCACTTCAAAATATCTAATCAAAGCTCACAGGGAAAAGCAACATGGACTCAAAGGCAAAGTTATCAGACATGTACATTATTATGCTATCAAACTTTAGTTATCAGATACTTTTTTGCCCCCTAATTGCAATGCTGAACTTAAGTAGATAACCATTCTACTATGGTTCTTTGTATAGTTTTTAATCGGCCACAATATGATCAAAAGCTTCAATTAATAAAAATGACATCGCTTTTATTTAGGCTTAACTTGAAAGATAATTATAATAATAATACTGACAAGAATATAATAAGAAAACACATATTCTTTAAAAAAAAAAAAAAAAAAAAAAAAAAACACTTCTTATCACTGTCACTTCTCTCTGAAATATTTTACAAACAATATATATTCTGACCTGTATTGCTGAGTTGGAAAAATTACTAAACAATAACATGCTAAATATGTGCAAATCATTTTTTTTTTTACATGTTGTGTGTACTTGCTTGAACTTTATTTAGTTTGATACACTGCCATTGCACCTTGGACAGTATATACATACTTTTTTGAGTCATGATGTCTTTTATCTTTTGTGTCCTAACTCCATAGAGAATAGGATTGATAATAGGAGAAAGAACGAGAAAATACAGTGACAGGACTACACGAAGAGTATATGGGACATGGCTCATATCAAATCTACTTTGGTAAACTTCAAAGGAACATCCGATGAAAAAATTTACAATTGCTACAAGGTGTGGAATGCAAGTACTAAGTGCTTTAGCTTGTCCACTTTGTGTTAATTTTGAACAGATCATTAGAATCTTTATATAAGAATAGATGATTACCATTAGTGGTAGGACCACTGAAAAGAATGTTACTGTTGAGCCATAGATATTCACTTCTCTGGTACCTGAACATGCTAATTTAACCATAGAGTAGTTATCACAATAAACCTTTTCAATTACACTTCTACAGATATTCAGATTTGCATTTATCAGAACAGAAATGCCAGTCCTGACGAATGGCAACAGCCAAATTAAAACAATCAGTTTCATGAGTTTTGAGGAAGACATTATTTTCTCATAATGAAGTGGAAAGCATATGGAAATGTATCTGTCATACGCCATTACCGTCAGGTTCATGATCTCACAGCCCCCATATGTCATAACAGAAAATAGCTGAATAAGACAAGAATTTTTTGATATTTGAAAATTACCAGAAACAATGTTAACTACCACAAACGGTGTTAATCCAGAACCCCCATATAAATTTATGCATGCTAAATTACAAATCAGTACATACATAGGCTTGTGTAAACTCCTCTCACTACATATTATATATATCAAAACAACATTACAAATAATCATGATTGGATACAGTAAAGTCAACATTACAACAAATATTAATCTGTTGTCATATATGCCTTTGTAAGCAATCAAAGTGATGGATATATTCGTCATGGTTCACTGCCAGGGGAAATGGGTTAGAGGAATACAGGTGACAACATTAAGAAATACCACTGCAAAATACCAAGTGGCAGAGTAAGCAGCAGTTAACAAGTATACAGATGTTTTATTTGATGTTAGAATAAGAAAACCAGATGTTGTACCTGCCAGTGTGACGAGTAGAGAAATTGATGACCACCAATGGTACAAATCTTTATCTTGAGATCCTCTCAAGTCTCCTTATATCTGAACTCTTTAGGTTGCAGGGGGACATTGCGGAGAAAGTCCTCAATGTTGTGTTATATTGCTTAGCAACACACCATTCCAAAAAAAGAGCTGGTTTATGTTAACCCTTTTGAAGTGCTGTGAGTAAATTATACTGCACTCAGTACAGTATAGTACAGTACACAAGGACTTATAAGGTACTTTATCTCCAATTACATATATACTTCAAAATAAGATAAAATACTAAGGGCCTGATTTACTAACAGGATTGCGCCCATTTCTGGCGTAAAATAGCGGTCGTAAACATAAAACGGTATTTACTAAGGGGGCGCATTTGAGTAGAGTCGCATATTAAGCCCGACTCACATTGCTGCGTTGGAAGGCGTTGATGCGTCAGGGTTAACGCATCCCCATTCACTTTGCATGGGGTGACATCATCCTTTGCCGAACTGAATTGTGGCTCCGTTTGGTTCGCGTGCGTTGCGTTTCATGCTTTGCTCGCGACAAGAGTTGAAGAAGGTTCAACTTTTCAACAGGCAATGCATGCGTCAGCCAATCATATTGCCTTTCATGCATAACTGACAGCACAGGCACTAGCCAATCATATCCCGTATATGCTCACGTCTACAGAGCGGCAAACTAAAAAAAAAAAACATGGCTGCCAAACTCCGTAGATGGTCGTATTTGTACCTACAAGTTGGTTGTTTGACTTTTTTTTGGTTCGATTTTTTTAAAGTTACCGAGAAATAGACACTGTACAATGTAAAAACCCCTTTATTGTAACTGAGAAATACGTATCATAGGATTTGCGAGGTGTCTGAGCACACTGTCTAATGATGGGTTAGGGTTAGCATGCTACTACTCACAGGGTAAAAGCCTACTAGTGACGTGATTGGTTTGTTGACCTGTCAATCTCACTATAACGTCTCCGTTATCAACAGAACCGCATGCGCCAGACTCCTCCTCCACCGTCCGTTGCATCAACGCCTTCCAACACAACAATGTGAGTCGGGCGTTAACGCTTTGAGGGTGTGTACCTGCCAACAGGTGGGATGGCACGGAGACGTGGGTGGTAACGTAGGCGTGAAGCGCACTTTAATGGGAGGAGTGCGCCTAGTGATGTATTGCGTGGAATTTACTTAACTGCCTGGCGAGCGCACGTCTATGATTTGCGCGCTAATTCTCCGCCTCATAAAAGCACGTCTTAACCAGGAAGCGCATTTCCATTGAGTCTGAAAACGTTGATATGGCAGCAGTGATAATAGCAAGGCGAAGAAAGAAGACAGAGACAGCGCACAGAAATAATTTTTTCAACTCGTTTTTCAACACATTTTCAGTTAAGCGAACCACAAATCATTAGACGGTACAGGTTAACCAGCCACGCAATACTTCAATTACTGAACCAGATCAGAGACGACATCGAACCCTCCAACACATTCCATTCAATCAGTTGGTAAACTCTGGACAACATTGCAAATATTGGCATCGGATCATTTCAAACAGTTATAGCATCAGTTGGTATATCTCAGCCTTCACTCAGCCAAATATTCACCCAGGTACTCGACACATTGCTACGGGACACTGGTCAATATACATTTCCCCACTACGATAGCTGAAATTAAACTTTCCGAACGTAATTGGAGCCATTCATCGCACCCACATGCAAACAGCCCCATCTTCAATCCACAAACACGTTTAACGAAACAGAAAGCACACATATTCAATGAATGTCCAGGTCATATGTGATGCCAAAATGACCATTACTTACGTGGTAGTGGTCTGTCCATGACAGTTTTATCTTCCGGAATAGTGCCATCTATCCATGATTGAGCAACGGTGATTTTGGAGAGGCCTGGCTACTTGGTAAATGTATTTGTTTCAGTGGGGATATATTGTAGTGAACCTATGTCCCTTGTAGAACGTATTAATCTCGCCATGTACACATCTATATTGTTATAATAGACAGTTTATGCATTAATGCCACCAATAGCATATTATTTATAATTGTGTTCTTTTCAACATCTCGCTGTAGGTGATGGCGGGCAAAACAACAATATAACCCATTGAATCAGGTTCAGTGATTGAGTGAACGTGAACCAATATATCTTTCTCCTCTTCGCTGAACCTTAGTTTTTTCTTCCTCGAATATCCATGGTGGCAATAACTTGCAAGCAATTTCTCCAGTCTTTTAATGGTGCGCTAAATAATGATTGCTCATGCAGCGCGGATCTGGCTTGATAAATATCACGGAAATTGCGGGGGAACACCATGCGTTAATGTGCGCCTCGCAAAGGCGCAGATTAAGCTGCGTTCGCAAATCAATGTTAGTAAATCGGGCCCTTTAAAGGGCGGAGTAAGCACCCCAGTGCCCAGCGCAGATGTGGTTTGATAAATACCACGGAAAATGCGCAAAAACACTGTGCGTTAATTTGCGAACGCAGATTAAGCAGCGCTCGCATATTAGTAAATCAGGCCCTATAAGTCCTTGCATATTAGAATGTGTGCTTTACATTTATATTCAAATGCAATTGCTGTACTTCAACAACATGAAAACTGTGAGCAAAGACCCCAAAGACTCACTGGAAAGCCTGTGTGATGGAGACGATTTGGTCTATTCTAAATTATCCAGAAGAGCATCAATGTTCCATTAGGGGTGAACACAAAAATCCAAACCAATTTCCGCCTAAAATTGCATACCCAAGTTCCCATGCCTACTTTTCAGTCTTAGGCATAGGACAGTGGTATATTTCCAAATCATGTTACAGAGAACCCCTCAAAATATGATAAAATACCATTTGAGTTTCATATATGCTATCTAAAATATCTGAAAGATGTTGATAACCTTCCCAAATAATGTTTTTCTTTTAGATCTAGATTACTGTGGATGCAAGTGGGAAATTGAATTGGACAGCAGGATTTATGTTCACATGTTTAGATTAAGGAAAAATAATAACTCAACAACTTGAATTTGGCTTTGCACCAGAAATGGATCTCTTAAGAAACCAGAAATGGAGGTCTTAAGCTTTTTAGTGATAACCTGGGTATGCATGCAGCCTCTACGAAAGCTTTACAGTGATGCCATAAAGACTTTATGTCAAATCTTGGCCTGCCCAAGGGCCAAGCATTTTCCAACATGGTTTGACAGGTTTTAACTTTTAGTGAATGCACTTTTTTGCTTCTGTAGACAGAAGAAGTGGTTACCCCAAATCAGGGGCGGAGTAGGACACAAAAAATCACCGGGACAATTCTGACTGCACCGGACCACCACTGGCCCACAACGAGCCCACAACTGGCCCAACCCATCCCCTCCATGATCTAGGCAACCGTGACAGCGCCACACACAGCCAGACACAGAGGACCAGAGCCGGGCGGCTTTTGATCATTATTGTTAGATTTAGTGTTGATGTGTGTGTGACAGACATGTGTATTCGTATATGTACATTTATGGAAATACGGAACAAATCGCGTCCCGTATTGTCTCAAATGTTATGCTTATTTGCAACAATTTGTCCTGTCAACTCACTCGCATCACTGGTTGAAGCCGGCTTGACTATTTTGATGCACTCTCCTCCAGCATCCGCCTCTTCTTCATTTTGGCCTTTTCGGCCCCTCCTTTCTCCTTTCTCTTCTTTCCCTCCATCAGGTCCGCTTCACCTGCTCTCTCTCTCTGACAGCCGCTCATTCATCTCCCTACGTTCAATGGATAAAGGCAGAGCGATACGCAGGTCCCATTTCCCATGAGGCTTTGCCACGACCATTCTACATTCATTTATGAACAAAAAAACTAATTAAATCGCTGGCCAATTTATATTTGTGGTCATGAAAGTTATGTAACGTCTGAATAAAAAGAATTAGATCAAGATAGGAGGCTAAACAAAAATCAGTAGGCTGGATAATTGAGAGTGAGTTCGACACACACCATGAGTGAGATGTAGAGAGATAACAAGTGTTATATATATTGGTGGGACTACATTGTACTTTCACTGTCAGAGCACATGACGTGATTGACATAAGTTTTAACTCATGGACTCACACGGCTGCGCAGTCTGCAGGCTGCTTCTCGTGAGCTCATTGGCCGGCCGGCCGACCGGGAAATCACCCGGTCCTGCCGATGGCCACTCCGCCCCTGCCTCAAATCAATACCAGATGTGTACATGAGGGGTCAAACGAGGGATTCATTTTTCAAATGGAGTGCTTGTGTTATCGGGGGAATAGGGTGTGTCATTCAGGAGGTGTCTTTTAAAATTAAAAATAAATTAAAAGACTATTCAACAATGATGAGGTTGGTCTCAGCACATTGAGCAAAACAATTGGTTTTCCCTTATGTAATGCTGACGTATGGAAGACACAGACAATATATGAATGTTATTAATACCAATATTTGTTCTCCATAATCACCAGTCTCCATAATCACCAGTCATTTCAACTATGCAATTACATTTACATAGCTGGCTGCTTATGGGAGTTTTTCCCAAACTTGAAATGAAGGATTATAAATACACTAAGACTACACCTCAAGTGCAGCAAAACCTCTGCACCGGACCTCTACTGGCAAGCAGTTCACTTTCCAGCCTTGCTTATATCAGTCCATGACCAGGCCATCATACTTCTCCCTTTTCCTCTCAAAGGCCTCCTCAATGCACTCCTACCATGGTACAGTGAGCTCCAGCATGACGATATGTTTTGTTGTCTCTGACACCAGCACAACATCAGGTCTGATGGTGGTCTTAGTTACATGCAGAGGAACTTGAGTTGCTGGCCCAAGTCCCCATTAGCTGCCAATCCTGCACTGAGTTAAGAAACCTTGGCGCCACCTTGAGTGTTCTGCTTGGCCTCTTTGGCGCCACCTTGAGTGTTCTGCTTGGCCTCTTTGGCGCCACCTTGAGTGTTCTGCTTGACCACCATGAGTGTTCTGCTTGGCCTCTTTGGCGCCACCTTGAGTGTTCTGCTTGGCCTCTTTGGCGCCACCTTGAGTGTTCTGCTTGACCACCTTGAGTGTTCTGCTTGGCCTCTTTGGCGCCACCTTGAGTGTTCTGCTTGGCCTCTTTGGCGCCACCTTGAGTGTTCTGCTTGACCACCATGAGTGTTCTGCTTGGCCTCTTTGGCGCCACCTTGAGTGTTCTGCTTGGCCTCTTTGGCGCCACCTTGAGTGTTCTGCTTGACCACCATGAGTGTTCTGCTTGGCCTCTTTGGCGCCACCTTGAGTGTTCTGCTTGGCCTCTTTGGCGCCACCTTGAGTGTTCTGCTTGACCTACTTGAGTGTTCTGCTTGGCGCCACCTTGAGTGTTCTGCTTGACCACCTTAAGTGATCTGCTTGGTGTTCTGCTTGGCGCCATCTTAAGTGTTCTGCTTGGCCTCTTTGGCGCCACCTTGAGTGTTCTGCTTGACCACCTTGAGTGTTCTGCTTGGTGTTCTGCTTGGCGCCACCTTGAGTGTTCTGCTTGACCACCTTAAGTGATCTGCTTGGTGTTCTGCTTGGCGACACCTTAAGTGTTCTGTTTGGCCTCTTTGGCGCCACCTTAAGTGTTCTGCTTGGCCTCTTTGGCACCACCTTGAGTGTTCTGCTTTGTGTTCTGCTTGGCGCCACCTTGAGTGTTCTGCTTGGCCTCTGCTTGGCCGCTTTGGGCAGCAGCTTCAGCAGCAGATGTGCTCAAGGGATCCTGTCCTTTGGCAAAGAGGGCATTGTTGTGAATTAGCCATGTTCCATCGGCGCAGGTTGGATTGGCTGGGGAGGACATCATAGACTGCCTGGACTAAGAACTTGAAAGAGTGTGGTATACAGACCTAACCATCTCCAAAGGATCCCTGGCAGAATCCCATGGTAATCGTAGTTGAATGGAAGGCCTATCACTGTTGAAAACAGCCTATTGCTGTTTTCATCTGGCAAAGATAGATCGAGTGAGGATACTGGTTGCTGCTCCAGATCAGTGCATGGACTGGTTGCAAGGCTGGCTGTTTGACACTCTCCAGTTGCCAGGGATGTATGTTATTCCACTCTCCAGTTGCCAGGGATGTATGTTATTCCACTCTCCAGTTGCCAGGGATGTATGTTATTCCACTCTCCAGTTGCCAG
This sequence comes from Sprattus sprattus, assembly GCF_963457725.1. Classification (NCBI taxonomy): domain Eukaryota; kingdom Metazoa; phylum Chordata; class Actinopteri; order Clupeiformes; family Clupeidae; genus Sprattus; species Sprattus sprattus. The sequence continues at coordinate 5,616,727 of NC_137919.1, forward strand.
GGATGTATGTTATTCCACTCTCCAGTTGCCAGGGATGTATGTTATTCCACTCTCCAGTTGCCAGGGATGTATGTTATTCCACTCTCCAGTTGCCAGGGATGTATGTTATTCCACTCTCCAGTTGCCAGGGATGTATGTTATTCCACTCTCCAGTTGCCAGGGATGTATGTTATTCCACTCTCCAGTTGCCAGGGATGTTTGTTATTCCACTCTCCAGTTGCCAGGGATGTATGTTATTCCACTCTCCAGTTGCCAGGGATGTATGTTATTCCACTCTCCAGTTGCCAGGGATGTTTGTTATTCCACTCTCCAGTTGCCAGGGATGTATGTTATTCCACTCTCCAGTTGCCAGGGATGTATGTTATTCCACTCTCCAGTTGCCAGGGATGTTTGTTATTCCACTCTACTGATCATTTATGTGCCACTTGATCACCCTGATTAATGGAGTGTGGGTTTCCCTAAGTGTTGGTATTTGCATTGTGTCTCTCTGCAGTCTAGAAATTCTTGAGGGGGGCGGAGCTGCGCCCACAGTGCTATTGGGGACGGTTGGATGGACCTGCGCAGATCAGTCTCTGCGCTTCAACTGGAGAACCTGCCACACTGTCCAGTAGCGACTGGACACCTCGCTAGCACCTAGCTAGTTTGAGCATGGTGCTGATTCTGTATAGCCTTGGTTATGGATTTTAGTACTGTTCGGTGGGTACACACCGATCAGTAAAAACGTATCCTTCCCTTATCTTCCCTACTACAGGCTGTTGGGGAAGGGCAAGACACTTCTAGAGGGAAGATTTCTGTTCTCGGGGAAGATTTCTTGTAGCCTGGCAACACATGATAACTGAAATATGATTGGATGAAAGCTCTAACATAAATAAACAACGCTGAAAGCTATGAAATCAAGAGAATGGACTATGGGGAATAATTTAATACATATTTATGAAAAGAAAATATTAAAATTAAATTAATTTTATTACATTTATTTTCTGATGATGTTTAGGCCAGCAGAGAAGGCCTTGACGGACCACCACTGCTAACTAACAAGGTTGTTTAGTGATACTACCTGACCAAATAAGTACAACTGGGTAGAACATTTTATTAAATACAAATATTTTTTGTTAGATTAACTTACACATTAATGCTCCTAGTCGCAGTTGAAGTCTCAGTTTCCAGCTAAACTGTCTATCAGGCAAACACATCACAGATGCACTTGGAGCTTGTAGTTGAATTAAACTAGGCAAGAATAGAAAAAGAGGAAAATCTAGCACTTTTGATATTGCTGTGTATTGTCAGATTAACAATTGAAAAGCCACATGAGGTGCTCCATGAGAAAACCAATGACCAATCCTCTCTTGGGAGAAGAACAGTGTAGGCTATATGAAGAGGATCATAGAAACTTGTCAATTCAGTAGGACGTAGCTGAAGTTTTGTACAGATTTTATCTCTGGATTGGATGCTTGACCAGTTAGTAGCTGTAAGTTATTACTTTAATATTTACAGTTATAATTACATAACAAAAAGATAAAAAACAAGTTTTAAAAAATATATATATTCAAATATACTTCTAATGTTAATGCAGCACTAAACATTTCCATAACCAGAGTTTTGTGTTTTACTGACAGGTCTATAGGTCACATATTGCTGGATCACTGGACAATGTCAAATGTAACTTTTACATTAGAAGCCTACCATAGAATACATAGCCAAAGATTCATTTTTGCTGCTGTGCTGACTTTATTGTACCCTGTTATTATATTTGCTAACCTTTTAATAATTTATGTCATAAGTACGGAGAGATCTTTACATACACCTATGCATATACTTATTTGTAATTTAGCATGTATTAACTTGTATGGTGGTTCTAGTCTAGCACCTTTTGTTGTAGCCAAAATTCTTTCTGGAACATTTGAGATATCCTGGATTGCCTGTTTAGTCCAAATATTTTCTGTTAATACATATGGAGGATGTGAAATCATGAATTTAATGATGATGGCTTATGATCGATATATTTCAATATGCTTTCCTCTAACCTATAAGAAACTAATGTCTCCTTCAAATATCACCATATGTTTAATCTTCATTTGGTTAATACCATTTGGTCGAGCTACCGTTACTCTCTTAATCACTGCAAGTCTAAGATTGTGTGGGAAAGTTATTGAAAAAGTGTATTGTGACAACTACTCCGTGGTGAAACTGGCATGTTCAGACATTTCAGGCAACAACATATACAGTACAACTATGACATTTATCTCTGTGTTGCTGCCATTTTTTATTATCATTTATTCATACATAAGAATCATTCTGATATGTGTTCAGCTGACAAAAAAAGGGCAAACTAAAATAATGAATACTTGCACGCCACACCTTGTATCAATGTCGAGCTTTTTTATTGGAGGTGCATTCGAACTCTACCAAAGTAGATTTGACATGAGTCATGTTCCATACACAGTTCGAGTCATACTGTCTCTCTATTTTTTAATCATCTCTCCTATATTAAATCCAGTGATTTATGGAGCCAGGACAGAAAAGATATATGAATCTATAAAGCCAAAAATTCTGAACGTCAAACTATTTTTTTCCAAGCAAACAGTTAATATCTCATAATCAGAGTTTATTTTACATTTTCTGTTCTCACCGTATAAATAATTAATTTCCAAACAGGTAGTGTATGTCTGCACATATGGTTTAGGCCATATTCAACTCAGATTGGTCAGTTTGAAAAAATACTTTTTTTTAACCAAATTCATAAATTCACATACGTATGTTGAGAAGAGAAAAGGAGCAGGTTACCTTAAGTGTGTTTTTAGTATTTTAGTATTAGTAAAGTATTTTTTCATTTTTAGTTCAGACTACATTTGACACAGTCTATGCTTGAGAATGTATGAAGAGTGAAGATTTTCGGTTCAAGAAACTTCAGCTCAAACTGCACTTTTTTAAGGAGAAGGAGCTGCTAAATGTTTGTTTGAGCAATATTGTCCCCCCCAAGGATGTGATTTAAAAAAATGTATCCTGATTATTTCCATAGTTTTTCCGCTGCTGCTTTCAGCTCTGTTTCAAGAATGGCTTACATATGTTGCATTTAACTTGGTGTATTGCTCGGTATTTCATTCTGTGAACAGTTCAAAGTTGTTACAAACTATGTGACAACATTATTTGTAGTCTGTGGTGGAGTGGTCCCTGGAGAAGTGGGTATACTCTTAATTTTGCATTTTTTTTGTAGGTGATTCCTGTGATCCGAGAAAGAAATGTAGTTCACACATCAGTCTTTGCCACTGCTAATCAGGGTTAAAGGCTTAGCCCCAATTGTGACTTGGGGAGTTCATAGGGCATTGTCATATGTCATTGAATGTTGTGCTCGGCATATACCATTTTTGGTAGGCATGTGAGGCTCCCCAAAACCAACAACTTTTGCATGTACATTGCATTAGTCACTGTAGGAGCCATTTGAGACCTTTTTTTAGTATTCCGTTTGATATTTTTGTTTGTGTAACAAAATTATTATTAGTGATCTTATTTGTATTGAATTGTCCCAAATTAGGAAATTGTAATTTGTTTCTGAGTGTGTGCCCCCTATAGGTCAGGCACTAATTGACCATAGCATAAAGGTGTGCCAGGCCAAGGAGAGTGGAGAGTTCCGGCCTGCGAATACCATTATTGACCGTGAGCAGAACGTGAACATGACGTGAACCTGTCGTGAACCTGACGGGACCGTGAGAGCGTGACCGTGGCGAGGAAACGCAACTGAGCTGAACCAACAAACAAAGAAACAAAGACAAACTACAATGCTTTAATTTACATCTGATGTTAGAAATAAACAAAGTCAAGTTCATTATAGCCACGTCTCATGGACTCTATTTTCACGCGTTCAACAAAGCAAACACCGGAACTCACAAAAAGTGGTAAAACAAATGGCAAATTTTAACCATTACAGTCACGCTCAACAGTCAAGTTATTTTGGGTTTTGTGCGGGTTGACACGTTATTACATATTGATAGGCTATACATTTCCTATATCCTCAGATTCATGTTAGATTTGGTTTGCATGATGTGAAGATGTTGCCAGTTCTGAATTGTGACGTAATTTCTGATGTATTGCGCAAGAAATGAACACCTTCCCATGCAAGCAGTAAATATATCAAAATTTCACCATGCTTTGCTTTATATGGCTCAATCTTCACAGGTTATGGGCTACGATAGTTATGATAATATGTACATGCTCAAAGTGACTTTCTGGTGAAGTGCCACGATCTGTCAATGGAAAGAGTGTTTTTTTACCTTCAGTCTCAGCTAGTGCTCCTAGAGAGTTTATTGAATCAAGATTTAGTGTACATGAAGTCGTGGGTGTCCTGATCTTATATTGGGAAGGGAACTTTGATATGTGGAACATACAACAGATTTTTGGTTTCCCAAACCAGTCTGGTGGCTAACAGGATATTTTTTGAATGAGTAAAGAGTTGTCTGCGGGTTGGTGTACAGAAAGAAGCCAGTGTCATGACATGGCATACAGATACTTCCTGAAGTGGCGGCCATGTTGCTTATTCACCAATGTAGGTATATCTATGCTTAATAAAAAAAAATGAAGTTGTTTAATTGTTGTCTTGTGCTAATTGGGTGTTAAACTGGAGGATATCTGGACCCCGATATGAAAATACTGGAGGTGGGGATGACCGAGTCAGCTTAGTGGTATTGTTGCTATTTCCTGTCCAGTTTAAGAGAAGCATCGTATTGTTGTTACCTCGGTTACCTGTCAGGGAAGAAGGTCGACTGTCCCGATAAAAAAAGATTTACATTTAAAACTATAATAATATAAATGTCTGTTACAGTAACAATCACACAATAACATTTAATACTGCACCGACCCCCCCCCCCCCCCCCCCCTCTGAGCATTGATTCAATATCCTTTCGGGAGGTTTTATAGATAGACAAACATAAAAACATTTAAAAAAAAACGTATTTTATTAGAAATGAATCATTTACAATAAAATATAAATTAAACACATACATTGGCAATATGCTGTCAATGAATAGTCACACATATGATATGATGTAAGATATACTTTTAGTGAGCTTAAAGAAAACACTAATCACTTGTGAGCATTCTCAAGAAGGACCCAGCTCCTGACTCTCCATTGCAAATTGCAGATGCACCTTTATGCAGCTCCCACATACTACATTGTACAATTGTGTAGGCCTGCTATGGGCTGGAGGCCGGCTGACCTACATTGGCCTTTAATCCAGGATGGACTCCTCCTAACACAGGGCAAAGAGAAACTAGCCCACTTAAACATCAAATTGAGGAAAAGCTTTAGAAATACTGGAGAGAATATCATAATGCTTTTGATAGGCCTTTGCATTTAGTAATGCATGTGATATGCAATAGACCTATGCAATTGTGGCCGTGCTGCCCACAGCAAACTACACCTGCATCTCCCTGCGCAACTGCAACAGGGTTGCCTCGGCATAATACAGACATCTTGTTCGTGCCTGTATCATTCACCATCTAAGCCAGTAACCTACGTTCCGGCTCCTTAATATCCCACTGCCACACTGCACTGGGAAACCTTTTCCTGGCAGCGCTTCAGTTCTTTCTGGTGCAGCGCGTTCAATCACTATTTTCCCTTACCATACAAAAGTAACTGAATGTTTTTTTAATTTCTTTTTTTTTTTACTTACAAACTGTGTTTCCTCCGACATTACAAGGCCAACCTGTCCTGTCCGATTCTCTCGGTGTCAGAGGCTCCATTACCTGGTTGTGGTGTGCCTATTGTAGGGTGTAACACCAGTGTGTGCTAAGACATCTTAACTGTTCCATCCGTGTGGCCTATAGTGGGGTGTATCACCATTGCATGCTTAGACATCTTACCACTTCGTCCATAAGGTGACACTGACCCCTCTTCCCAGCCTCCCCCCCTTTCCTTTGCCCAGTCCCGGTACTGCATCTCAAGCCACTGCTTATTAGTGGTTAGCGTTTATGGGAAGCCACTAGTAGTGGGAGGGTGAATTTTATGCTGGTTACACAATAAATAGTAAATTGCAAAAATGAATGGTTTAGGTTGATGGCATAAGACCTATTCCCCAAATAATAGGCCTAACGATGTAGACATTGATACCAACCTTTAATAACTAAATTTACAAGAGCAATCAACACTGTGTTTAATTGATACTGTTGTTACAGCCTTGTTGTATTGGGAGGGTAGGCCTACACTTGAAAGAAAGATTCATTATAGGTACATTTAGATTAAGAAGTCAAGTTAATGTTATGAAACAAACACGACGATGTGCCCGAAAAACACATTAGCCTAGCATACCTTGTCAGTGGATCATATTTGTCTGTGTTTCAGCATTACGCATATCTTTAAGTCTTTTTGTAAAAAGTACATTCAGTCAAATTCAAGTACATTATGGCACGGAGCAGATGAAGAAATGAAACATGAAGAAATGCAAACATGAAAACAGCAGGCAACAGAAATAAACGTAGACTCTCACAGTAGAGTTATTTCCCCCCTGTTTAATTGTCTTTGGAGCAGACACTTCTCGCACTTCTTTCAGTTCAGCCCTGTCCGATTCTATACTGGCCAAACACTATAATATGCTGTTAAGGTATTTTTAAGAACGCACTACACTCTTCATTCAAAACCCCAGTGTTCTCTTGCAAGCCACCATCGGATCAGCTGGTAGGGTCATATAACCAATGCGTGTTTATGAGTTCATTAAAAATCATTTTTCTATGTACCAGTCACACCTGCCCCCTTCCCCATAAAATTTCACGCTGATGTTGCACATAATGGTTGGCTTTTGGTTCCTTTTACACTACGCATGCACACAAGTTTGGTTCCTTTTACACTACGCATGCACACAAGTTTGGTTCCTTTTACACTACGCATGCACACAAGTTTGGTTCCTTTTACACTACGCATGCACACAAGTTTGGTTCCTTTTACACTACGCATGCACACAAGTTTGGTTCCTTTTACACTACGCATGCACACAAGTTTGGTTCCTTTTACACTACGCATGCACACAATGGGGGCAGCCGTGGCCTACTGGTTAGGGTTTCAGGCCGGAAACCGAAGGGTGGCCGGTTCGATCCCCGACCAGTAGGAAAAATGTGGGCGGGGGAAGTGGTAGACCACTGCTCTCCCATGCCCACATCCACGGCTGAAGTGCCCTTGAGCAAGGCACCTAACCCCTATCACTGCTCCCCGGGCGCCGCCAATGGCAGCCCACTGCTCCGGGTTAGTGTTACTTCACTTCACTGTGTGTGTGTGTCACTTCCCTGGATGGGTTAAATGCAGAGGTTAATTTCAGAGTGTGTGTGTCTACACCACCTCTGCCATAGAGAGGACTTTCACTTTCACAAGTTTGGTTCCTTTTACACTACGTGTGAACACAATTTTGGAGTGGCTTCAACTGAGTGGGTGGTATAAGGATAAGGTGGTCAACAAGTTTGAAGGAATGAACCGTGTTGATGTTGTCACTATTACTTTGAATGTGAAATAAAATACAGACTGTTAACCTTTTTAAGAATCCATCAATAGGTTGTATGTCTACATTAATGCAATTTGCAAATGTTCATTAGTAGGTCATTACCTACTTTAGGCCCTATTTAGTACCCCAACAGGTACTCCCCTGGGCAAAGAACTCCCAGTGGATTTGTACCTAACCCAGGTGACCTGGACACTGCTCATTATCTGTGCTGTTGCAGAGGTCCTGCAGGGATTAGCCTGTTGTGGTTTGGTAGTAGGGACCTGGCATTGCGGAAATAAATGACCTGTAGGTTAATGACGAAATAAACATCTCAATTAAGACTACTGTAGCAGGGGATTCTTTTTCCAAAACAACTTCTAGGGAGAAAAACTAAACTTTAATGAATGCTCCAATTCATATTCTGATGTGCAAATACATATATCTTTCCATAGTGTATCCACAAATGTAAACAATTGTTTTCTTTAAATGCTATGTTTTGACATCTGAAACACATTGACACACACATGAAACACACCAGTGACCCTATGTAGGCTATATAGGTCATCTAAGATAAAGCATTAAAATAAGCTAAAATAAGCATTTAAGTGGTGCAAAAAGTAGTTTTTTTGTTTCTTGAATGATGAAAGAAGAAATAGCTGTTGTCTTAAGTGTATCCTCATAGTCTCTTTGGATATGAACTAATTTGTCTACAATGGGTTTATGGTCACAGGACCAGTGGGGACTAATTAACATGTTTGGACGTGAGGCATCACGTCAGCATTTGCCTCCCCATGGTCATACTGCAGTAAACTGGCCTTCAGAGCTTGAGTGCCTGAGGGATGATTGATGCACAAAAAGTCCAGCATTTAACTGTGGCAAACATGTTTGTCGTCCAAGTTGCGTCATCATCTTTTGGGAAACAGTGGCCTCATTCTCCATTAAAATTAGCCCTTTACCACTTTATTGCATGTAATGCCTCACTCACATTATTGAAAATTATACCAAAGCCTTGTTGAATTCATGACCATGATGTGTTCTTAGGAATGTCAATGAAGGTTCCATGAAGTTGTTCTAATGTTTTTGTTGACTGTAGTACTCTTTTCGCCAAGATTGTTCTAAAATTGATATTACCTCTTGCAAGAGTTCTTTATTTTGCAAAGTAAGGCTCTAACGAAAGCCAAGAATATGCTAGCCTGGCAATGAGAGGTTTGACACCATAGAAGTTGACAAATCTAGGCCTAGTGTGGCTGTTTTATTAGATATGAAGCTGTGTAGAGTAGTCTTAATGAGATACAGGCCGTCACTGAAAAACCCTGATGTTGTGGTGGTCACCCCCTGCTTTCTACACTGAGAGGCACTTGTTGCTAAAACGCTTCCAGCAGAGCTTACCGATGTGTTAGAAAGAGTCTTGAGCATGGTTAACTACATTTAAGCAAGACCACTTAAAAGCCGCCTGTTTTCAATTTTATGTGAGGAGATGGGAGCAGAACATAGTGCCTTATTGTTCCATACAGAGGTCCAATGGTTATCACAGGGAAAAGTTCTAGTACATACTTGTGCGAGCTTGGCCTTTCATGATAAACAGCGATAAACCAGATTTCGCAATAAGTGAGTACTATGTCATTTAATAATAAATGTATTGGCACGTGGCGGCATAGTAGTTCCCATAAATTATGCTGCGCAACGGGTGCACAATGTTCTGTTTGGAAAGTATTAGCGCTTAACAATGTTCATATACCATGACAGTTGTCGCTCTAATTGCCTGCATTTTGTTCTACAGGTGTGTAGCGGTAATGCAGCCGGTCCAAAATGATCTGTACCTGGGCATAAAGCCCGTGCCATCTTGGCATTAGGATGATGTTAAGTTTAATAAAATACAACAAATAAAACACACGTTTCCCCTTATTTCTTAGAGTATATTATGCTCAGGCTGAAACGATGTTTGGGTTTGATTTTCATATAATTTCCGGTTGTTGGTGTGCCATGAGAATTTTTTTGTGTCTTAAGTGTGCCTTGATGCAAAAAAGGTTGAAAAACACTGAACTAGAGAACCATAAATAGTTGAATTTGAAAAAAGGTATTCTTGATTAAAATCGTGCCCATTATCTTTACCTGCATATTTCTAGTGTCATTGCCAGTGTCACTTCTGATGTAAAGAAGAGGAGGGGTTACCTGTTGTGTACACCATCTTACCAGCTACTCCCTAATGCTCCCAAGAAAGAGGGGTTATAAAATACAACACAGATGTCAGTAAAGATAGACAGCAACGACAACCACAAAAGGTTAGGTGAATTGCTGTCTTACCTGTTAAACCTTCAATCAATGCCTGCATCACTTACAAGAATGATGGAAAATGAAACCCTCTCATCCTATTTTTACTTTACTTTATTCAACAGTCAAGGATTGACTAGATATGTATTTTTTAGCCTGGGACTCGTGTTATATGTATCCATAGTATTTTTTAATACATTTATCATTGCAGCCATTATTCTGGACACCTCTCTGCATAAGCCTATGTATATACTTATTTCTTGTCTGTCAGCCAATGCTCTCTATGGCTCCTTTGGTCTTTTCCCTCGGCTATTGTTAGACCTGCATTCAGACAGCCATACAATATCGCATTCTGCATGTTTCATCCAGATTTTTATAATTCACACTTATGCATCTTATGAATTTACTCTCCTCACTGCAATGGCCTATGATAGGTACATAGCTATATGTCAACCACTGCAGTATCACAGCATTATGACTTCAAAATGGATTGCTGTCATAATAGCTGGTGTTTGGATATATCCAATGTTCAGCATTGGTGTAGGTATACTATTGACTCTCAGATTACCTTTATGTGGTAACAAGATAGTGAAATTGTATTGCATGAACTGGGCAATTGTTCGCCTGTCTTGTGTAAGCACCACCGTTAATAATCTGTATGGATTTTTTTATACCACAACAACAATTTTCATTCCATTCGCATTTATTTTGTTTACATATGTACAAATTCTAATCATTTGTCAAAGAAGCTCTTCAGCTCTTTATAAACAAAAAGCTTTACATACATGCTTGCCTCATATTGTTAGTTTTGCAAACTACTCAATTGCTTTGTTTTGTGAAATCACCTTTAGTCGTTACAAACCAAGGGAACTACCTGAAGTAGTAAGTATAATTCTTTCCCTTGAATTTCTCATTATTCCCCCCCTGTTAAACCCCCTGGTTTATGGTCTTAATTTTCCTGAAATACGTAGGAAAATGAGTCGTGTTGCATGTAAGGGGACACAGGCGTAGACATACACTTGTGCTGACATTCAAATGTTTTGTATATCATGTATATTTCCCCCACACCTGGATGTCTTTACTTCTTTAAGTTGCAGTGTAACTGGGCAACCAAAACTGTGTTTCTTTGCAAAATAATGTGTTAAAACAAACAACCCAGAGACAAAAGATGCATAATTCAGATCATTGTTCATTAAACTACTTCAGTCGATTTTAATGACAGTCTTGCTGTTTTATTGCAAATCAGGGCAACACTCTAAAATGGTTGTAATATGAGTAATCTAATTTGTGCTCTTTGTGCTTGTGAGCAAGAATGAGGAACAGCTATATCAGTAATTATCACCTTGCCTTTGTGTTAGCCATGTGTGACCTGGACTTCTAGTGAATGCTTCCTGACTATACTACTTGGGGCACTACCCAAGACCTGAGACACAGACCCAGAGGAAATGCATATACACTGTGCTTTAACCTCAAATAAAGGGAACAGAGACGTGACTACAAGTGCAAAAACTTCTATTACGTCAAATTCATGTCAAATAGCATGCAAAACTAATACAAAACTGTAAAGGAGACAATAATATATAGTACAGAACCACGGTAAAGAGTATATGTCACCTCTCCAATGTCAAAATGTAAGTGTACTGCAGGTCCTCAACACCACTCATACTGAAGGAAAAGGAAAGCCACTGTGCCACTCTAAAACACTGCCGATCAGCAGGCCACACACATCTAATATCCCTAATAGAACGGAGAAGGAAGGGGAGGTAAAACACTTGAATCTGCGAGGAGTTGTGTCCCCTGCTTCCTGCTGCCCAGTCCCACCTAACAAACACGTCCAAAGTACACATGGCCTACAATGCATCATACACATATTCAGATTACCAGCCTTACTACCCATTTCTCTGCTAATATGATCACAATCATCCACTTATTCTATTAATTGAAGCCTGGTGAGTACATTACAACCTCTTAATATGTTGTATTACCATTTTATATTTACATATGTATTAGTATACCCAATAAACTGTTCTACAGCCAAAACTTTAAATGATGGCTGTCTCTATTTTTTTCCACTTTCAGTCTTATATTGTATACCATCTTGATTGTATCGTGTGATCTTGTATCATGTGTATATTTTGATGTTAAGTTTAATAAAATACAACAAATAAAACTAATGTTTCCCTTATTTCTTAGAGTATATTATGCTCAGGCTGAAACGATGTTTGGGTTTGATTTTCATATAATTTCCGGTTGTTGGTGTGCCGTGAGATTTTTTCTGTGTCTTAAGTGTGCCATGATGCAAAAAAGGTTGAAAAACACTGAACTAGAGAACCATAAATAGTTGAATTTGAAAAAAGGTGTTCTTGATTAAAATCGTGCCCATTATCTTTAACTGCACATTTCAAGTGTTATTGCCAGTGTCACTTCTGATGTAAAGAAGAGGAGGGGTTACCTGTTGTGTACACCATCTTACCAGCTACTCCCTAATGCTCCCAAGAAAGAGGGGTTATAAAATACAACACAAATGTCAGTAAAGATAGACAGCAACGACAACCACAAAAGGTTAGGTGAATTGCTGTCTTACCTGTTAAACCTTCAATCAATGCCTGCATCACTTACAAGAATGATGGAAAATGAAACCCTCTCATCCTATTTTTACTTTACTTTATTCAACAGTCAAGGATTGACTAGATATGTATTTTTTAGCCTGGGACTCGTGTTATATGTATCCATAGTATTTTTGAATACATTTATCATTGCAACCATTATTCTGGACACCTCTCTGCATAAGCCTATGTATATACTTATTTCTTGTCTGTCAGCCAATGCTCTCTATGGCTCATTTGGTCTTTTCCCTCGGCTATTGTTAGACCTGCATTCAGACATTCATACAATATCACATTCTGCATGTTTCATCCAGAGTTTTATAATTTTCACTTATGCATCTTATGAATGTACTCTCCTCACTGCAATGGCCTATGATAGGTACATAGCTATATGTCAACCACTGCAGTATCACAGCATTATGACTTCAAAATCGATTGCTGTCTTAATAGCTGGTGTTTGGATATATCCAATGTTCAGCATTGGTGTAGGTATACTATTGACTTTCAGATTACCTTTATGTGGTAACAAGATAGTGAAATTGTATTGCAGCAACTGGTCAATTGTTCGTCTGTCTTGTGTAAGCACCACCGTTAATAATCTGTATGGAATTTTTGTCGCCGTAACAACAATTTTCATTCCATTCGCATTTATTTTGTTTACATATGTACAAATTCTAATCATTTGTCAAAGAAGCTCTTCAGCTCTTTATAAACAAAAAGCTTTACATACATGCTTGCCTCATATTGTTAGTTTTGCAAACTACTCAATTGCAATGTTTTGTGAAATCACCTTTAGTCGTTACAAACCAGGGGAACTACCTGAAATAGTAGTTATAATTCTGTCCCTTGAATTTCTCATTATTCCCCCCCTGTTAAACCCCCTGGTTTATGGTCTTAATTTTCCTGAAATACGTAGGAAAATGAGTGGTGTTGCATGTGAGAGGACACAGGCTAAAACATAGACTTGTGCTGATATTCAGATTGTCTGTATATCCTGTCATGTATTTTTACCCCACACCTGGATGTCCTTACTTCTTTAAGTTGCAGTGTAACTCGGCAACCAAAACTGTGTTTCTTTTCAAAAAAATGTGTTAAACAAACAACCACAGAAAAAAGAAGCATAATTCAGATCATTGTTCATTAAACTACGTTCATAGATTTTTATAACAGTCTTGCTGTTTTAGTGCAAATCAGGGCTACACTCTCAAATGGTTGTAATGTGAGTAATCTAATCTGTGCTCTTTGTGCTTGTGAGCAAGAATAAAGAACAGCTATGTCAGTATTTATCACCTTGCATTTGTGTTAGCCATGTGTGACCTGGACTTCTAGTGAAAACTTCCTGACTACACTACTTGGGGCCCTACCCAAGACCTGAGACACAGACCCAAAGGAAATTCATACACGCTTGACCTCAAATAAAGGGAACAGAGGCGTGACTACAAGTGCTTTTACAAACTTTTATTACATTAAATTCATGTCAAATAGCATGCAAAACTGCAAAAAAAAAACTGTGAAGGAGACAATAATATATAGTACAGAACCACAGTAAAGAGAATACGTCACACGTCCAATGTCAAGAAGACAGAAAAATGTAAGCGCACTACAAGTCCTCAACACTACTCATACTGAAGGAAAAGGAGAGCCATTGTGCTGCTCTAAAACACTGCCGATCATCAAGCCACTCACATATAGGCCAGCCAGCCAGCGGGTCTAAATGTTTTACTGTCGGATTCTACATCTAGTCTGATCTGACTCTGAATGTCATTGTCGAATAAGGCAACAGTCAGGCAAAAAAGGTGCTTCAAATTGCCTGCCCCTTTTTGGGGCAATTTGGGGCGAAATGGATATCGTATTTCTATATACCATTGTCACTTTTCATAGGTTTCACAGTGTGAATGTTCGCTTCTTGCACTAACACTGAGTTATTTTCTATTTGAGGCCTTATTTTGCTTTTGTAAGCCAATACCTTCAAGATTAATCAATAAATATTGTTGGTTTTGACTTATATGTTGCCCCCTTCTTTATGTTGTTACTGGACGTATCATGTATCCTGTTAAGCTATGTTACATTTTACAACATTTGAGACATGTGGACAATGAAAAAGTGGGATAATTTATTGTGGAGCCACATCATGTTTGCTTATGAAGGCTCCTGGATGCAATTTTTTTCCATAGCTTTCCCCCTTTTACTAGCTACTCTAGCTATGTAAGGAGAGGGGAAATATTCCAGTTGTTTCCATCTAGTGTCCGCCATCTAGTGGACAAAAGTTATTGCTGTATGAGTTAATCAGCTAACAACAAATTAATTCATACTTCAATACGTCTCGCTTAAAGCAGCACAACGGATCAATAGCTATTCGCGAACGGCATGCTAGCAGCTAAAACTAACGAAATCTCTTGAAATGTGCTGACTTTGACATTATGACAAACTAGTTACTCAACGACTGTCCTTACACAGTCAAACATCAAGCAAGTGCAATACAAGACAAAGCAAGACGGCAAATAAGCTACTTACTAGATCTGCAGAAAGTCAACAAGTCAGGGCGGCGGGCTGCGGCAGGCAAAACTACATAACGCAGTTATATGCCTAAGGACCCTTGTATCGCAATGGCACGGAGGCAATTCTCCATATTAAAAGTCATTGTAGCGACCCAATTTTTTTTAAGCTGTTATATTAAGGTTAAACTGCTTATCCTAACCCTAATTCTGAAGTATAATTGTTGCATAATGGGGCTTTAATGTACATACTGAATGGGTCGCCTTAATCATTATAAAAATCCCCCTGATAATTTTTGCAGGAGCCCCCACTGTAAGTGGCACTGTTGTGCACCCTGCTACCCTAATAAAGCTTATGACTAAAACTCCACATGTACCAAACCAGCCAACATAACTAAACATAGCTCATCACAACTAAACACATATAAAATCCCCCAAATCAATAAAACTGGGCTACAGACAGCGCATGTTGTATCGTGAAGGAGGGCCTTTACAGATCAGGGTACTGCATACGGCGCGCGCTGCGGCTGTCTCCAGCCAGTTAGGCACTGTTGTGTATCCCGCCATCCTAACTAAAATCCGCATGCACCATACCAGCCAACCGTAACTAAACATAACAAAACTAAATGCTAACATTCACACACCTAGCCAGGTAGCCTCTCTCGCTCTTTCACCTTTTATATCAGATTGTTAATTAATACTGATAAAATGGCCATATTGCCTACTGTTAATGGACTACCAAAAAGTACCTCCTCAAAAAAGCCACACATTCTGGGGGGAAGCATTGATATTACCCGCCTGCAAAGCCATTGTCAATGTCATGCTAGGCCCATATGCAGTGAAGGAGATTGCTAAAGTTCCCCTCTCAGATAACACCATAGCGAGACGTATTGATGACATGTCTGCTGGGATGACATCGAGAGTGTTGTTTTGGAGAAGATACGCTGCAGTGGGAAATTTGCTTTGCAACTCTATGAGTTGACAGATATAAGTAGCCATGCCCAACTCCTGGCTAACGTGCGCTTTGTGGTTGGAGCTTCTATACGCGATAATGTCCCTTTTTTGCAGGGCAATGCCCGTAATAAAACAGGAGAGGAAATCTTCTCAACCAAATAGGACTTCAGTGGGACAGTTGTGTGGGTGTTTGCACCGACGGAGCTGCAGCCATGGTCGGGCGCATCAAAGGCTTCGTGAGCAGTGAGAGAAAAACCCTGATGTTGTGGTGGTCACCCACTGCTTTCTACACTGAGAGGCACTTGTTGCTAAAACGCTTCCAGCAGAGCTTACCGGTGTGTTGGAAAGAGTCTTGAGCATGGTTAACTACATTTAAGCAAGACCACTTAAAAGCCGCCTGTTTTCAATTTTATGTGAGGAGATGGGAGCAGAACATAGTGCCTTATTGTTCCATACCGAGGTCCGATGGTTATCACAGGGAAAAGTTCTAGTACATACTTGTGCGAGCTTGGCCTTTCAAGATAAACAGCGATTAAGACTAAACATAAAGAACGTCTGCGATCCCTTGATGAGGAATTACATGTGTGCCTCTCATCAATTCCTGCGCGGATACGTTTGTGTGCATCTAAACAGGCCCAGATTTTGCAATAAGTGAGGTCTATGTCATTTCATAATAAATGTATTGGCACGTGGCGGTGTCAAGCTAAAAAGGCACCGGATGCCTAAAAGAGCCCGGGTGATGTAATGTTGACTTTCGAACGACTCTTGAGTGACAGTTGCTATGCCAACGCCAATACGTCACCCGGGTCTTTATTGCTCATAACGCGATTTACTTCAGAGCATATTGCATTGAACTTCGCTACCTGAGACCGGCTTGCTTGTATTTGACCTACAATAAACCAACCAAAACAACCATTTGATGTTTGACTTTGGTAGGAAAGTTGTTGATTCGCTAGTTTAAATAAATCAAATGTATGTATCAAAGTAAGCACATTCCATCAGCTAGCTAGCTCGTGCTAGTGTCTTGTTAGCTTGAAGCTATTCATCTGTTGTTGTGCTTAAATTAAGACACTCCTTAATGTGTTGTGATTTTTAGACATATCTGACGGCACCCACAGTTACATTTGAACAAAACAGGGCATTGTTTGCACAACATTTTACTAAAGAACAACGGGGGATTGCTAGCTTTGATATGCTAGCGGACATTGCTAACTTACAGAATACCATCAGGCAGGTGTAGCTAAAACTTTTTAGTCGCTTAATATTGTGCCTTAACGGACACTTTGTACCCCGACACTTTTTGGCTATCAGTCAGAGAGTCTCAAGAGTTGTTCGAAAGCCATCAGCTACTTTTTAGTCGCTTAATATTGTCGCACAAAAGGAGGAATTGCTATTAGCAATATAGATGCGGGGTACGCGGTGACCGGGTACGTAATGCTAACGTTGGCATAGAAACTGTCACTCAAGAATCAACATTACGTCACCCGGGCTCTTTTAGGCATCCGGTGCCTTCTTAGCTTGACAGTGGCATAGTAGTTCCCATAAATTATGCTGCGCAACGGGTGCACAATGTTCTGTTTGGAAAGTATTAACACTTAACAATGTTCATATACCATGACAGTTGTTGTTCTAATTGCCTGCATTTTGTTCTACAGGTGTGTAGCGGTAATGCAGCCAGTCTAAAATGATCTGTACCTGGGCATAAAGCCCGTGCCATCTTGGCATTAGGATGGTGTTAAGTTTAATAAAATACAACAAATAAAACACACGTTTCCCCTTATTTCTTAGAGTATATTATGCTCAGGCTGAAACGATGTTTGGGTTTGATTTTTATATCATTTCCGGTTGTTGGTGTGCCGTGAGATTTTTTTCTGTGTCTTAAGTGTGCCTTCACGCAAAAAAAGGTTGAAAAACACTGAACTAGAGAACCATAAATAGTTGATTTTGAAAAAAGGTGTTCTTGATTAAAATCGTGCCCATTATCTTTAACTGCACATTTCAAGTGTTATTGCCAGTGTCACTTCTGATGTAAAGAAGAGGAGGGGTTACCTGTTGTGTACACCATCTTACCAGCTACTCCCTAATGCTCCCAAGAAAGAGGCGTTATAAAATACAACACAGATGTCAGTAAAGATAGACAGCAACGACAACCACAAAAGGTTAGGTGAATTGCTGTCTTACCTGTTAAACCTTCAATCAATGCCTGCATCACTTACAAGAATGATGGAAAATGAAACCCTCTCATCCTATTTTTACTTTACTTTATTCAACAGTCAAGGATTGACTAGATATGTATTTTTTAGCCTGGGACTTGTGTTATATGTATCCATAGTATTTTTGAATACATTTATCATTGTAGCCATTATTCTGGACACCTCTCTGCATAAGCCTATGTATATACTTATTTCTTGTCTGTCAGCCAATGCTCTCTATGGCTCATTTGGTCTTTTCCCTCGGCTATTGTTAGACCTGTATTCAGACATTCATACCATATCGCATTCTGCATGTTTCAGCCAGAGTTTTATAATTTTCACTTATGCATCTTTTGAATTTACTCTCCTCACTGCAATGGCCTATGATCGGTACATAGCTATATGTCAACCACTGCAGTATCACAGCATTATGACTTCAAAATGGATTGCTGTCATAATAGCTGGTGTTTGGATATATCCAATGTTCACAATTGGTGTAGGTTTACTATTGACTCTCAGATTACCTTTATGTGGTAGCAAGATAGTGAAATTGTATTGCAGCAACTGGGCAATTGTTCGTCTGTCTTGTGTAAGCACCACAATTAATAATCTGTATGGATTTTTTCTTGCTGCAACAACAATTTTCATTCCATTTGCATTTATTTTGTATACATATGTACAAATTCTAATAATTTGTCAAAGAAGCACGTCAGCTGTTTATAAACAAAAAGCTTTACATACATGCTTGCCTCATATTGTTAGTTTTGTGAACTACTCAATTGCAATGTTTTGTGAAGTCATCTTTAGTCGTTACAAACCAGGGGAACTACCTGAAGTAGTAGTTATAATTCTTTCCCTTGAATTTCTCATTATTCCCCCCCTTTTAAACCCCCTGGTTTATGGTCTTAATTTTCCTGAAATACGTAGGAAAATTAGTCGTGTTGCAAGTAAGGGGACACAGGCGTAGACATACACTTGTGCTGACATTCAAATGTTTTGTATATCATGTATATCAAAGCATTTTATTAATTTTATCTGGCACTTTTTATTTCTCTGTAACTTGCATATTTTTACTAGTTCTCTTTGAAACTGTTTTAAGGGTTTTATGACTTTTATTACTTTTACTATTTCTCTGTAAAACTGTTTTGAGGGTACCATGGCACTGTCGGAAACCATATTGTGGCTCAATATATCACATATTATTCTCAGAGATATTTCCATAACAAATGTTCTAGTCCCCTAGGTGCAGTCACCTTCCTTAAGCCTGTAAAAGAGAGCTAGTGTCTCTCCCGAAGCCCTGAAGTGCGTTCGGTGGAAGAAGACGAAGAGGCCTCTGAAGGAAGGGTATAGAAGGAAGGGTGGCCTTTGGACGGGGAAACATAGCTAGGGAAAATATTTAACAGGGTAGGGCGGAATCTATGGAGCAGCACTATGGTTTCGACTGAGCTAAATACCAGGCAGAAGGGTTTTATTACTTTTATTATGATTTTAATATTTTAAGCCTATCGGAACATCAAGTTCTGATTCGATGTTGACCATTATTTTATTGCTCCTGCTGCTTGCTCTTATTGATTTTATGTAAAGCACTTTGAATTGCAACTCTTGTACGAAATGTGCTATATAAATAAAGTCTTACTTACTTACTTACTTACTTACTATATTTCCCCCACACCTGGATGTCTTTACTTCTTTAAGTTGCAGTGTAACTGGGCAACCAAAACTGTGTTTCTTTGCAAAATAATGTGTTAAAACAAACAACCCAGAGACAAAAGATGCATAATTCAGATCATTGGTCATTAAACTACTTCAGCCGATTTGTATGACAGTCTTGCTGTTTTATTGCAAATCAGGGCAACACTCTAAAATGGTTGTAATATGAGTAATCTAATTTGTGCTCTTTGTGCTTGTGAGCAAGAATGAGGAACAGCTATGTCAGTAATTATCACCTTGCATTTGTGTTAGCCAAGTGTGACCTGGACTTCTAGTGAATACTTACTGACTATACTACTTGGGGCACTACCCAAGACCTGAGACACAGACCCAGAGGAAATGCATATACACTGTGCTTTAACCTCAAATAAAGGGAACAGAGACGTGACTACAAGTGCACAAACTTCTATTACATCAAATTCATGTCAAATAGCATGCAAAACTAATACAAAACTGTAAAGGAGACAATAATATATAGTACAGAACCACGGTAAAGAGTATATGTCACCTCTCCAATGTCAAAATGTAAGTGTACTGCAGGTCCTCAACACCACTCATACTGAAGGAAAAGGAAAGCCACTGTGCCACTCTAAAACACTGCCGATCAGCAGGCCACACACATCTAATATCCCTAATAGAACGGAGAAGGAAGGGGAGGTAAAACACTTGAATCTGCGAGGAGTTGTGTCCCCTGCTTCCTGCTGCCCAGTCCCACCTAACAAACACGTCCAAAGTACACATGGCCTACAATGCATCATACACATATTCAGATTACCAGCCTTACTACCCATTTCTCTGCTAATATGATCACAATCATCCACTTATTCTATTAATTGAAGCCTGGTGAGTACATTACAACCTCTTAATATGTTGTATTACCATTTTATATTTACATATGTATTAGTATACCCAATAAACTGTTCTACTGCCAAAACTTTAAATGCTGCAGTGCAAAAAATGCCCCTCTAGATTTAAGACAAATAATTACATATTTAAGCAGGATTAAGCTTAAAACAAGCAAATTTGGCTGCCAGTGCGTTAAGCAAATTTGGCTTGTTAAGATTTCTTAAAATAAGTAATATTTGCTTGAAATAGGTAAAAATAACCTTACCAAGAAAGCACTAGGTAAGTACAATTTAGCTAGGAACAAGACCAACTAGATTTTTCATCTCAATATAAGAGTAATAACACTAGGTTAGAAAAGCATTTTTTGCAGTGTGGTTGTCTCTATTTCTTTCCACTTTCAGTCTTATATTGTATACCATCTTGATTGTATCGTGTGATGTTGTATCATGTGTATATGTTGATGTTAAGTTTAATAAAATACAACATATAAAACATACGTTTCCCTTATTTTTTAGAGTATATTATGCTCAGGCTGAAACGATGTTTGGGTTTGATTTTTATATCATTTCAGGTTGTTGGTGTGCCGTGAGATTTTTTCTGTGTCTTAAGTGTGCCTTGATGCAAAAAAGGTTTAAAAACACTGAACAAGAGAACCTTAAATAGTTGAATTTGAAAAAAGGTTTTCTTGATTAAAATCGTGCCCTGTATTTTAACTGCATATTTCAAGTGTCATTGCCAGTGTCACTTCTGATGTAAAGTAGAGGAGGGGTTACCTGTTGTGTACACCGTCTTACCAGCTACTCCCTAATGCTCCCAAGAAAGAGGGGTTATAAAATACAACACAGATGTCAGTAAAGATAGACAGCAACGACAACCACAAAAGGTTAGGTGAATTGCTGCCTTACCTGTTAAACCTTCAATCAATGCCTGCATCACTTACAAGAATGATGGAAAATGAAACCCTCTCATCCTATTTTTACTTTACTTTATTCAACAGTCAAGGATTGACTAGATATGTATTTTTTAGCCTGGGACTCATGTTATATGTATCCATAGTATTTTTTAATACATTTATCATTGCAGCAATTATTCTGGACACCTCTCTGCATAAGCCTATGTATATACTTATTTCTTGTCTGTCAGCCAATGCTCTCTATGGCTCATTTGGTCTTTTTCCTCGGCTATTGTTAGACCTGCATTCAGACATCCATACAATATCGCATTCTGCATGTTTCATCCAGATTTTTATAATCAACACTTATGCATCTTATGAATGTACTCTCCTCACTGCAATGGCCTATGATAGGTACATAGCTATATGTCAACCACTGCAGTATCACAGCATTATGACTTCAAAATGGATTGCTGTCATAATAGCTGGTGTTTGGATATATCCAATGTTCACAATTGGTGTAGGTTTACTATTGACTGTCAGATTACCTTTATGTGGTAACAAGATAGTGAAATTGTATTGCATGAACTGGGCAATTGTTCGCCTGTCTTGTGTAAGCACCACAATTAATAATCTGTATGGATTTTTTGTTACCGCAACAACAATTTTCATTCCATTTGCATTTATTTTGTATACATATGTACAAATTCTAATCATTTGTCAAAGAAGTTCTTCAGCTCTTTATAAACAAAAAGCTTTACATACATGCTTGCCTCATATTGTTAGTTTTGCAAACTACTCAATTGCTTTGTTTTGTGAAATCGCCTTTAGTCGTTACAAACCAGAGGAACTACCTGAAATAGTAGTTATAATTCTGTCCCTTGAATTTCTCATTATCCCCCCCCTGTTAAACCCCCTGGTTTATGGTCTTAATTTTCCTGAAATACGTAGGAAAATGAGTGGTGTTGCATGTTAGGGGACACAGGCTAAAACATAGACTTGTGCTGATATTCAGATTGTCTGTATATCCTGTCATGTATTTTTACCCCACACCTGGATGTCCTTACTTCTTTAAGTTGCAGTGTAACTCGGCAACCAAAACTGTGTTTCTTTTTAAAAAAAAATGTGTTAAACAAACAACCACAGAAAAAAGAAGCATAATTCAGATCATTGTTCATTAAACTACTTTTATAGATTTTTATAACAGTCTTCCTGTTTTATTGCAAATCAGGGCTACACTCTCAAATGGTTGTAATGTGAGTAATCTAATCTGTGCTCTTTGTGCTATGTTACATTTTACAACATTTGAGACATGTGGACAATGAAAAAGTGGGATAATTTATTGTGGAGCCACATCATGTTTGCTTATGAAGGCTCCTGGATGCAAGTTTTTTCCATAGCTTTCCCCCTTTTACTAGCTACTCTAGCTATGTAAGGAGAGGGGAAATATTCCAGTTGTGTCCATCTAGTACGGAACCCTGGAGGGGTCATCACAAAATGTTTCACATGTGCAGAGAACGTGCGCTCGTTTTACTACAACGTGCGCTTGTTTTACTACAATGTGCTCTCGTTTTACCATAGTGTGCTCTCGTTTTACTTTATTGTGCGCTCGTTTAACTAAAGTGTGCGCTCGTTTTTCTATAGTGTGCTCTCATTTTACTAAAGTGTGCCCTCGTTTTACTATAGTGTGCTCTCATTATACTAAATTGTGCTCTCATTTAAAGCATTGTAAAACGAGGGAACCATTTATTAAAACGAGGACACTATTTACTAAAACGAGGGAACGATTCGGTACAATGAGAGCATCATTTAGTGTGTGCACGATCTACTTAAACGTGGCCACAATTTGTAAAACGTGCACTCGATATTGTCTTGAGGTGACACATTTAAACATGAGCACGTTACAACAATCCAGGAGATAGTGGAAACCTGTCTAGCGAGATTGATCTGGTCAGGGTATACCATGGTTTGGGCATGGTGTACAAGGATATATCGAGAACTTTAGCCACCCAGCCTGCCATGGTTATGAGTTTGAGCACATTAAAAAGGATGCTGAGAGCGAACCGGCTCCATCGCTGTCCTTCGCTGACTGCTGAGTAGAATAAACCGGGAAAATGTCGGAAATGACAAAAGTGAGCACATTTTATTAAATCGGGGGCTCGATTAAAGGAAAACGTGCTCACGTTTTATTAAATCGAGGGCTCGATTAAAGGAAAACATGCTCACGTTTTATTAAATCGAGAGCTCAATCAAAGGAAAACGTACTCACGAATTATCACGGCCAGAAAAAATATAATTTAAAGTGACCTCTCCTGGGTTCCGTAAGTGTGCGCCATCTAGTGGACACAAAAGTTATTGCTGTATGAGTTAATCAGCTAACAACAAATTCATACTTCAATACGTCTCGCTTAATGTACATACTGAATGGGTCGCCTTAATCATTATAAAAATCCCCCTGATAATTTTTCAGGAGCCCCCACTGTAAGGGGTACTGTTGTGCACCCTGCTACCCTAATAAAGCTTATGACTAAAACTCCACATGTACCAAACCAGCCAACATAACTAAACATAGCTCATCACAACCAGTGGCGGACCAACCATAGAGGCGGAATCAGAAGGCCCCCGACGAGTTGCCCCACCCCTACCAGCAGTGCCCACGGCCACAGACCAGAAGCGCCCACACTATTATCATAGTAAATTATAATAATGTTTAAACAAACAAATAAATAAACAAAATGAAAAAAATAAAAGATCAGAAAGTCTAATTAGTGTGCTTGCCTGAAGGGAAGCACAGTATTGTTGTTGTCAAGTTTTCTTTCTTTATTCTCCCCGTTTTTCTTGCAGCTAACTACGCCTCGCCCGTTCGAGGTACAGGCACCGTTCAAACACTGAAACGTCCGGCCCGATCCGGTGCAACCTGCTATGACTTTTCGTGGCGGTACTCCTTGCCACTCCTTTTTTATTCCTCTTTTTCCATCACCTTTTTTCTCCATAGACTTGCATGGCAGAACTCTGTGCCATTATGACATCGTAATAGGGTCATTAAACTGGCTTGCACCTGTGCTTCACTGACACCTGCGCCAAGGTCTCAAGGCTCCTCTTCTCTCTCTGTCCCTCTCCATTCAACTGTATAACTAGGAATATTAAGAGACACCTTCCATACCAGGGCTCTACTCACTCATGTTTATTCACTCGTGCATACTCACTCATGCATACTCACTCGTGCATACTCACTCATGCATACTCACTCATGTTTACTCACTCATGTTTACTCACTCGTGCATACTCACTCATACATACTCACTCATGTTAACTCACTCATGCACACTCACTCATGCATACTCACTCATGCATACTCACTCATGCATACTCACTCATGTTGACTCACTCATGCATACTCACTCATGCATACTCACTCATGCATACTCACTCATGTTTACTCACTCATGTTTACTCACTCATGCATACTCACTCATGTTTACTCACTCATGCATACTCACTCATGTTTACTCACTCATGCATACTCACTCATGCATACTCACTCATGTTTACTCACTCGTGCATACTCACTCATGTTTACTCACTCATGCATACTCACTCATGCATACTCACTCATGTTTACTCACTCATGCATACTCACTCATGCATACTCACTCATGTTTACTCACTCATGCATACTCACTCATGTTTACTCACTCATGCATACTCACTCATGCATACTCACTAGTGCATAATCACTCATGCATACTCACTCATGCATACTCACTCATGTTTACTCACTCATGCATACTCATTTGTGCATGCTCATCCAGCAGGGAGAGCTGGAGAGCTGACACCTGCCCCAATTCCAAGGCACTTGTTCTCTCGGTCATGGCCGCAACAGAGCAAGCACACTCTCGCAGTTCGTTCACGAAACGCATTCTAGTTAATATTACCGCCGCTCCCCTTTGCACTACAAACAATGGACTGTTTCACCGCTAAAGAAGAATGAAAGTTGAAAGGAAGATGAAGCGAAGTGAGTACTATGTCATTTCATAATAAATGTATTGGCACGTGGCGGCATAGTAGTTCCCATAAATTATGCTGCGCAACTGGTGCACAATGTTCTGTTTGGAAAGTATTAGCGCTTAACAATGTTCATATACCATGACAGTTGTCGTTCTAATTGCCTGCATTTTGTTCTACAGGTGTGTGGCGGTAATGCAGCCGGTCCAAAATGATCTGTACCTGTGCATAAAGCCCGTGGCATCTTAGCATTAGGATGATGTTAAGTTTACTAAAATACAACAAATAAAACACAAGTTTCCCCTTATTTCTTAGAGTATATTATGCTCAGGCTGAAATGATGATTGGGTTTGATTTTTATATCATTTCCGGTTGTTGGTGTGCCGTGAGATTTTTTCTGTGTCTTAAGTGTGCCTTGATGCAAAAAAGGTTGAAAAACACTGAACTAGAGAACCATAAATAGTTGAATTTGAAAAAAGGTATTCTTGATTAAAATCGTGCCCATTATCTTTAACTGCACATTTCAAGTGTTATTACCAGTGTCACTTCTGATGTAAAGGAGAGGAGGGGTTACCTGTTGTGTACACCATCTTACCAGCTACTCCCTAATGCTCCCAAGAAAAAGGGGTTATAAAATACAACACAGATGTCAGTAAAGATAGACAGCAACGACAACCACAAAAGGTTAGGTGAATTACTGTCTTACCTGTTAAACCTTCAATTAATACCTGCATCACTTACAAGAATGATGGAAAATGAAACCCTCTCATCCTATTTTTACTTTACTTTATTCAACAGTCAAGGATTGACTAGATATGTATTTTTTAGCCTGGGACTCGTGTTATATGTATCCATAGTATTTTTGAATACATTTATCATTGCAGCCATTATTCTGGACACCTCTCTGCATAAGCCTATGTATATACTTATTTCTTGTCTGTCAGCCAATGCTCTCTATGGCTCATTTGGTCTTTTCCCTCGGCTATTGTTAGACCTGCATTCAGACATCCATACAATATCGCATTCTGCATGTTTCATCCAGATTTTTATAATTTACACTTATGCATCTTATGAATGTACTCTCCTCACTGCAATGGCCTATGATAGGTACATAGCTATATGTCAACCACTGCAGTATCACAGCATTATGACTTCAAAATGGATTGCTGTCATAATAGCTGGTGTTTGGATATATCCAATGTTCAGCATTGGTGTAGGTGTACTATTGGCTTTCAGACTACCTTTATGTGGTAACAAGATAGTGAAATTGTATTGCAGCAACTGGTCAATTGTTCGTCTGTCTTGTGTAAGCACCACCGTTAATAGTCTGTATGGATTTTTTGTTACCGCAACAACAATTTTCATTCCATTTGCATTTATTTTGTTTACATATGTACAAATTCTAATCATTTGTCAAAGAAACTCTTCAGCTCTTTATAAACAAAAAGCTTTACATACATGCTTGCCTCATATTGTTAGTTTTGCAAACTACTCAATTGCTTTGTTTTGTGAAATCGCCTTTGGTCGTTACAAACCAGGGGAACTACCTGAAATAGTAGTTATAATTCTGTCCCTTGAATTTCTCATTATTCCCCCCCTGTTAAACCCCCTGGTTTATGGTCTTAATTTTCCTGAAATACGTAGGAAAATGAGTGGTGTTGCATGTGAGGGGACACAGGCTAAAACATAGACTTGTGCTGATATTCAGATTGTCTGTATATCCTGTCATGTATTTTTACCCCACACCTGGATGTCCTTACTTCTTTAAGTTGCAGTGTAACTGGGCAACCAAAACTGTGTTTCTTTTAAAGAATAATGTGATAAACAAACAACCACAGAAAAAAAGCTGCATAATTCAGATCATTGTTCATTAAACTACTTTTATAGATTTTTATAACAGTCTTGCTGTTTTATTGCAAATCAGGGCTACACTCTCAAATGGTTGTAATGTGAGTAATCTAATCTGTGCTCTTTGTGCTTGTGAGCAAGAATAAAGAACAGCTATGTCAGTATTTATCACCTTGTATTTGTGTTAGCCATGTGTGACCTGGACTTCTAGTGAATACTTCCTGACTATACTACTTGGGGCCCTACCCAAGACCTGACACAGACCCAAAGGAAATTCATACACGCTTGACCTCAAATAAAGGGAACAGAGGCGTGACTACAAGTGCTTTTACAAACTTTTATTACATTAAATTAATGTCAAATAGCATGCAAAACTGCAAAAAAAAAACTGTGAAGGAGACAATAATATATAGTACAGAACCACAGTAAAGACAATATGTCACACGTCCAATGACAAGAAGACAGAAAAATGTAAGCGCACTACAAGTCCTCAACACCACTCATACTGAAGGAAAAGGAGAGCCATTGTGCCACTCTAAAACACTGCCGATCATCAAGCCACTCACATATAGGCCAGCCATCCAGCGGGCCTAAATGTTTTTCTATCGGATTCTACATCTAGTCTGATCTGACTCTGAATGTCATTGTCGAATAAGGCAACAGTCAGGCAAAAAAGGTGCTTCAAATGGCCCGCCCCTTTTTGGGGCAATTTGGGGCGAAATGGATATCGTATTTCTATATATCATTGTCAATTTTCATAGGTTTCACAGTGTGAATGTTCACTTCTTGCACTAACACTGAGTTATTTTCTATTTGATGCCTTATTTTGCTTTTGTAAGCCAATACCTTCAAGATTAGTCAATAAATATTGTTGGTTTTTACTTATTACTTATATGTTGCCCCCTTCTTTATGTTGTTACTGGACATATCATGTATCCTGTTAAGTTATGTTACATTTTACAACATTTGAGACATGTGGACAATGAAAAAGTGGGATAATTTATTGTGGAGCCACATCATGTTTGTTTAAGAAAGGCTCCTGGATGCAAGTGTTTTCCATAGCTTTCCCCCTTTTACTAGCTACTCTAGCTATGTAAGGAGAGGGGAAATATTCCAGTTGTGTCCATCTAGTGTGCGCCATCTAGTGGACAAAAGTTATTGCTGTATGAGTTAATCAGCTAACAATAAATTCATACTTCAATACGTCTCGCTTAATGTACATACTGAATGGGTCGCCTTAATCATTATAAAAATCCCCCCCCTAATAAAGCTTATGACTAAAACTCCACATTTTCCAAACCAGCCAACATAACTAAACATAGCTCATCACAACTAGACACATATAAAATCCCCCAAATCAATAAAACTAGGCTACAGACAGCGCATGTTGTATCGTGAAGGAGGGCCTTAACGGATCAGGGTACTGCATACGGCGCGTACTGCGGCTGTCTCCAGCCAGTTAGGCACTGTTGTGTATCCCGCCATCCTAACTAAAATCCGCATACACCATACCAGCCAACCGTAACTAAACATAACAAAACTAAATGCTAACATTCACACACCTAGCCAGGTAGCCTCTCTCGCTCTTTCTCCTTTTATATCAGATTGTTAATTAATACTGATAAAATGGCCATATTGCCTACTGTTAATGGACTACCAAAAAGTACCTCCTCAAAAAAGCCACACACTCTGGGGGGAAGCATTGATATTACCCGCCTGCAAAGCCATTGTCAATGTCATGCTAGGCCCAGATGCAGTGAAGGAGATTGCTAAAGTTCCCCTCTCAGATAACACCATAGCGAGACGTATTGATGACATGTCTGCTGGGATGACATCGAGAGTGTTGTTTTGGAGAAGATACGCTGCAGCGGGAAATTTGCTTTGCAACTCTATGAGTTGACAGATATAAGTAGCCATGCCCAACTCCTGGCTAACGTGCGCTTTGTGGTTGGAGCTTCTATGCACGAAAAATTTCCTTTTTTGTGCAAGGCAATGCCCGTAATAAAACAGGGGAGGAAATCTTCTCAACCAAATAGGACTTCAGTGGGACAGTTGTGTGGGTGTTTGCACCGACGGAGCTGCAGCCATGGTCGGGCGCATCAAAGGCTTCGTGAGCAGTGAGAGAAAAACCCTGATGTTGTGGTGGTCACCCACTGCTTTCTACACTGAGAGGCACTTGTTGCTAAAACGCTACCAGCAGAGCTTACCGATGTGTTGGAAAGAGTCTTGAGCATGGTTAACTACATTTAAACAAGACCACTAAAAAGCCGCATGTTTTCAATTTTATGTGAGGAGATGGGAGCTGAACATAGTATTGTTCCATACCGAGGTCCGATGGTTATCACAGGGAAAAGTTCTAGTACATACTTGTGCAAGCTTGGCCTTTCAAGATAAACAGCGATTAAGACTAAACATAAAGAACGTCTGCGATCCCTTGATGAGGAATTACATGTGTGCCTCTCATCAATTCCTGCGCGGATACATCGTTTGTGTGCATCTAAACAGGCCCAGATTTCGCAATAAGTGAGTACTATGTCATTTCATAATAGATAGATGGATAGATAAAACTGTATTGCCACACAACAGTGTTGGTGGTATTCTTTTTCATAGGTAGCTCAGGCCAGTAGGAGGGGAGAGAAGGGGGTATAGGGAAAACAAAAATAAAAAATAAAAAAAATACTCCAGGTCAGCATTGTGAGTTCAGGAGCCTGACAGCAGAGGGAAAGAAGCTGTTTTTGAAGCGTGTCGTTCAAGCTTGCATGGATCTGTAGCGTCTTCCAGAAGGTAAAAGTTAAAAAAGTCATGGCTTGGATGGGAGGAGTCTCTGATAATATTCTTTGCGCGATTTAAGCTACGCTCACCATACAATGAGAGGACTGATGGATGGTCACAACCAATAATGTTGGAGGCTTTGGTCACCACTCTCTCCAGTTTAATTTTTGTGCGACTGTCAGAATGTCCATACCAGACAGTTATTGATGAGGTGATGACACTTTCTATGATGGCTTTATAGAAGAGCACCAAAAGGTGTTTGTTGACATTGAACTTTTTCAGTTGCCTGAGGAAATACAGTCTCTGTTGGGCGTTTTTGATAAGGTGGGTGGTGTTGATATCCCATTTCAAATTTTGGCTGATGTAGGAGCCCAGAAATGTAAAGGACTCAGTAAGGGTTATGGGCTGGTCAAATACATTAACTAAGGCTTTGGTGTTAGGCCTCCTTCTCAAGTCCACAACTATTTCTTTTGTTTTTGAGACGTTAAGATGGAGCTTGTTCTTCCTGCACCAGTCAACGGCCCAATTCACCTCCTTGAAGTACTGAGACTCATCCTAATCTTTGATTGGGCCGATGATGGTGTTGTCATCTGCATATTTGAGCATCTTGACGGAATGGTGGTGAGATCTCAGGTCATTTGTGTAGATGGAGAACAGAAGAGGTGATAGCACACACACCAGTGTTGAGGGTCAGAGTGCATGATGTTGCGTTATTGACTTTGACTGTTTGAGTTCTGTTCCTCAGGAAGTCCAGTATCCAGTGACACAGAGCTATGTCGATGTTCATGGCTTGCAGCCTGGAGAAGAGAATGAGTGGCTGTATTGTGTTGAAGGCTGAGCTAAAGTCAATAAACAGCATGCGTGCATAGGTGTTACTTGACTCCAGATGTTGCAGAGTAGAGTGAAAAGCTAGGTTGATGGCATCTTCTACAGATCTGTTAGCCTGGTAAGCAAACTGATGGGGATCCATCAGCGGTGACACACTGGATTGTAGGTGGGAGAGTACCAAGCGTTCAAACACCTTCATGGCCACTGAAGTGAGGGCCACTGGCCTGAAGTCGTTGAGCTCTGTTGGTTTAGCTGACTTTGGGACCGGGATGATGACAGAGGATTTGAAACACTGTGGGACTGTACACTGTTGCAAAGAGGAGTTGAAAATGTCAGTGAAGACATAAGCCAGTGTCTGAAAACAGCTGGGGGAAGCAGATCTGGTCCTGCTGCTTTCCTAGCCTTTTGATTTTTAAAAAGCAATAATAAATGTATTGGCACGTGGCGGCATAGTAGTTCCCATAAATTATGCTGCTCAACGGGTGCACAATGTTCTGTTTGGAAAGTATTAACACTTAACAATGTTCATATACCATGTCAGTTGTCGTTCTAATTGCCTGCATTTTGTTCTACAGGTGTGTGGCAGGAATGCAGCCAGTCCAAAATGATCTGTACCTGGGCATAAAGCCTGTGCCATCTTGGCATTAGGATGATGTTAAGTTTAATAAAATACAACAAATAAAACACACGTTTCCCTTATTTCTTAGAGTATATTATGCTCAGGCTGAAACGATGTTTGGGTTTGATTTTCATATCATGCAAAAAAGGTTGAAAAACACTGAACTAGAGAACCATAAATAGTTGAATTTGAAAAAAGGTGTTCTTGATTAAAATCGGGCCCTGTATTTTAACTGCATATTTCAAGTGTCATTGCCAGTGTGACTTCTGATGTAAAGAAGAGGAGGGGTTACCTGTTGTGTACACCATCTTACCAGCTACTCCCTAATGCTCCCAAGAAAGAGGGGTTATAAAATACAACACAGATGTCAGTAAAGATAGACAGCAACGACAACCACAAAAGGTTAGGTGAATTGCTGTCTTACCTGTTAAACCTTCAATCAATGCCTGCATCACTTACAAGAATGATGGAAAATGAAACCCTCTCATCCTATTTATACTTTACTTTATTCAACAGTCAAGGATTGACTAGATATGTATTTTTTAGCCTGGGACTCGTGTTATATGTATCCATAGTATTTTTTAATACATTTATCATTGCAGCCATTATTCTAGACACCTCTCTGCATAAGCCTATGTATATACTTATTTCTTGTCTGTCAGCCAATGCTCTCTATGGATCCTTTGGTCTTTTCCCTCGGCTATTGTTAGACCTGCATTCAGACATCCATACAATATCGCATTCTGCATGTTTCATCCAGATTTTTATAATTTACACTTATGCATCTTATGAATGTACTCTCCTCTCTGCAATGGCCTATGATAGGTACATAGCTATATGTCAACCACTGCAGTATCACAGCATTATGACTTCAAAATGGATTGCTGTCATAATAGCTGGTGTTTGGATATATCCAATGTTCACAATTGGTGTAGCATTACTATTGACTGTCAGACTACCTTTATGAGGTAACAAGATAGTGAAATTGTATTGCAGCAACTGGTCAATTGTTCACCTGTCTTGTGTAAGCACCACCGTTAATAATCTGTATGGATTTTTTGTTGCCGCAACAACAATTTTCATTCCATTTGCATTTATTTTGTTTACGTATGTACAAATTCTAATCATTTGTCAAAGAAGCTCTTCAGCTCTTTATAAACAAAATGCTTTACATACATGCTTGCCTCATATTGTTAGTTTTGCAAACTACTCTATTGCTTTGTTTTGTGAACTCACCTTTAGTCGTTACAAACCAGGGACACTACCTGAAATAGTAGTTATAATTCTGTCCCTTGAATTTCTCATTATTCCCCCCCTGTTAAACCCCCTGGTTTATGGTCTTAATTTTCCTGAAATACGTAGGAAAATGAGTGGTGTTGCATGTAAGGGGACACAGGCTAAAACATAGACTTGTGCTGATATTCAGATTGTCTGTATATCCTGTCATGTATTTTTACCCCACACCTGGATGTCCTTACTTCTTTAAGTTGCAGTGTAACTGGGCAACCAAAACTGTGTTTCTTTAAAAAAAAAATGTGTTAAACAAACAACCACAGAGAAAAGCTGCATAATTCAGATCATTGTTCATTAAACTACTTTTATAGATTCTTATAACAATCTTGCTGTTTTATTGCAAATCAGGGCTACACTCTAAAATGGTTGTAATGTGAGTAATCTAATCTGTGCTCTTTGTGCTTGTGAGCAAGAATAAAGAACAGCTATGTCAGTAATTATCACCTTGCATTTGTGTTAGCCATGTGTGACCTGGACTTCTAGTGAAAACTTCCTGACTATACTACTTGGGGCCCTACCCAAGACCTGAGACACGGACCCAAAGGAAATTCATACACACTTGATCTCAAATAAAGGGAACAAAGGCGTGACTACAAGTGCTTTTACAAACTTTTATTACATTAAATTCATGTCAAATAGCATGCAAAACTGCAAAAAAAAAACTGTGAAGGAGACAATAATATATAGTACAGAACCACAGTACAGAGAATATGTCACACGTCCAATGTCAAGAAGACAGAAAACTGTAAGCGCACTACAAGTCCTCAACACCACTCATACTGAAGGAAAAGGAAATCCTCTGTGCTACTCTACAACACTACCGATCATCATGCCACTCACATATAGTCCAGCCAGCCAGCAGGCCTAAATGTTTTTCTATCGGATTCTACATCTAGTCTGATCTGACTCTGAATGTCATTGTCGAATAAGGCAACAGTCAGGCAAAAAAGGTGCTTCAAATGGCCCGCCCCTTTTTGGGGCAATTTGGGGCGAAATGGATATCGTATTTCTACATACCATTGTCACTTTTCATAGGTTTCACAGTGTGAATGTTATTTTCTATTTGATGCCTTATTTTGCAATTTGTAAGCCAATACCTTCGAGATTAGTCAATAAATATTGTTGGTTTTTACTTATATGTTGCCCCCTTCTTTATGTTGTTACTGGACATATCATGTATCCTGTTAAGCTATGTTACATTTTACAACATTTGAGACATGTGGACAATGAAAAAGTGGGATAATTTATTGTGGAGCCACATCATGTTTGTTTAAGAAAGGCTCCTGGATGCAAGTGTTTTCCATAGCTTTCCCCCTTTTACTAGCTACTCTAGCTATGTAAGGAGAGGGGAAATATTCCAGTTGTGTACATCTAGTGTGCGCCATCTAGTGGACAAAAGTTATTGCTGTATGAGTTAATCAGCTAACAACAAATTCATACTTCAATACGTCTCGCTTAATGTACATACTGAATGGGTCGCCTTAATCATTATAAAAATCCCCCTGATAATTTTTTCAGGAGCCCCCACTGTAAGGGGCACTGTTGTGCACCCTCTACCCTAATAAAGCTTATGACTAAAACTCCACATTTTCCAAACCAGCCAACATAACTAAACATAGCTCATCACAACTAGACACATATAAAATCCCCCAAATCAATAAAACTAGGCTACAGACAGCGCATGTTGTATCGTGAAGGAGGGCCTTTACGGATCAGGGTACTGCAAACGGCGCGTGCTGCGGCTGTCTCCAGCAAGTTAGGCACTGTTGTGTATCCCGCCATCCTAACTAAAATCCGCATGCACCATACCAGCCAACCGTAACTAAACATAACAAAACTAAATGCTAACATTCACACACCTAGCCAGGTAGCCTCTCTCGCTCCTACTCCTTTTATATCACATTGTTAATTGTTAATCACACTGCCCATCTGTAAGCACACATCCCATCATGTAGACTGGCCGCCCTCACATGACCCTAGGGCCTTCAACACTTCAATACTTTAATGGGCTCTAAACTTGTATTCCTACTCCGGACACGGTTATCATGAAAATAATCGAATTGTCCTTCTGATTGGTCTCATCATGCCAGTCCTTAAGAGAACTTGCTGCTGTTTCAGCATGCTTTCTTGCACCTGCAAAGGCTGTTTGGACACATTTTTGTTGCTCCCACATCCAATCACTGATGGTACCACCGGCCTGCTTAGGGACCCTCAGCAGACAGATCTTGCTTGCCAGCAGGAGGACTTGATTTGCCACAACCAGAGGCTGCAGCAACTGCCACCAGCACTTACCAAACCAAAACTATCTCCCCATTCTCCCGTGGAGCCTCGGCTTCTCCCGCCACTATGATGGCCATTTAGGGGCCTGCCGAGGTTTCCTCAAAAATTGCAACCTGGCTTTCAAGCTCCAGCCCATCGCCCTCTGCTCCAACGGGTTTCGCGTTGCTTGGGTGATTATCTTGCTCTCAGGCAAGGCTCTGGCATGGCCAACGGCTATTTGGTCAAAGCAGGGCCTTGAATGCTCCAGATTCAGGGCCTTTCATGCATTGATGCTGCAGGTCTTCAACATGGACTGCTCTTAAGCCTCCATGGCCAGTCAGAGGATCGTCTGGAGCCAGGAGACCCTGGTCCAAGGTGACCAGAGGCTGCTGCAGAAGCAGAAGCCAACCGCCAAAAAAAAAAAGAGGAAGAAGAAGAACGGTGCGAATCCACACCAGCGACGCGACCAAATTCCATCGCTTCCATCGCTTTGAGTGGCCGTGGTGTAGCGTGTGGAAATAGCATACAGTCCTACAATTTTCAAACCGTCAAAGACAAAACCAAACAATCTCATTGGCCGCCGCTCCTCATTTGCACAAGTTTCAACATGTTCGAATTTTCATCGGTCGCGTCGCCTAGATCGCTGGTCTACGTCACAATGGACTGGCTGCCGTTGAAATGCATAGGGTTTAGAAATCGCGTAGCTCATATCGCTGGTATGGATTCGCACCGGAAGAATGGTTTGAAGCACGTTCCGGAGCTTCAGTGTCAGCCTGCCACCAATAGATACACCTTTCCAACCATGCCACATTAGGAATGTTTATTTGTCTTCATTCCCATCCGGCACATTGGAGTGGTAGACATGGAAACTAAAGAAATAGCTAAATCTGGAGATGTGTACCAGAATGTAGAGCAATATCTGGAAAGGAGATACAATGACGTGACACAGATCTATACAGATGCATCTAAAGATTCAGAAGGTAAAACGGGTATAGGAGTATATATCCCTGATCATGAAATTTGTATAAAAAATAGAACATCAGATCACTTGTCCATATTTGCAGCTGAAATGATTGCAATTATAATTGCATTACAGTGGATAGAAGAAATCAGGCCCCCTAAGGCAGTTGTTTGTTCTGACTCTCTATCATCTCTCACATCTATTCAAAGTGGAGAATCATCATGCGGCAAACAGAATGGGATAAGGAGGTAAAGGGTAGACACCTGTGCAAAATTCAAAAAGTTATTTCAAATAGTAAATCCAGCTACTCGAACAGACAGGAGGAGGTTTGGTTTACAAGGATGAGAATAGGCCATACTGGTTTAAATAGCAACTTGCAGACAATACATAAACATCAATCCGGAAAATGTGAGATTTGTGCAGTCACAGAAGATGTTGAACATGTTCTTTTATGGTGTTCAAAATTTTCCAGACAAAAAAAGAGGAAAAAGTAAAGAGGGAAGTGGAGAAAGTGAAGAAGGTGTTTTCATTAGACACCTTATTAGGTCAGCCTGGGTCAGAAAACATAACCAGTGCTTTGATTATTTTCATTAAAGAAACAAAATTAGCAGATAGGATTTAAGTTGGTTGTTTTCTGTTGTTTTTCCTTTATTATTACTATAGATATATAATTTTGTATTTTTTTTTATTATCTACATTCTCGACCATTGACAGCCAACATTCATTACAGAAGCAAATTAGCAAATAGGATTTAAGGTTGTTGTTTTCTGTTGTTTTTCCTTTATTATTATTTTGACATCCAATTGATCGCACCTCAAGTCCAGTAGATGGCGGATGTGCACATTGTTTGTAAACTGCCAATGAACACTACAGAAGAAGAAGAAGAAGAAGAAGAAGAAGGAGGCACGTTAGAGGGCTTGACTCAAACCGTCGAAAGTTTAAATCGCTGAAGAAGAATCAATGCTCTCCTGATAAACAAGAGCTGCAAAACAAATCTTCAGCAAGTATTTTAGAATACTTACCGCCTCAATCATCGTTTCCTTCAGTTTGCAGCTTACAAACTACTTGGATATCGTAAACTTGGTCAAACCAGGTAGCTGTTGCTGATGGTCGCTCTCAAGGTCTTCAGCAGGGAAAGTTGTGTTGAGTGTATGACATTTTTTGTCTGAACAGAAAAAACTGACGAGGCGCAGTATTTAATGTAATTGCAAAATTTGTATGTTAAACTCGTAG
Source organism: Sprattus sprattus (assembly GCF_963457725.1). NCBI lineage: Eukaryota > Metazoa > Chordata > Actinopteri > Clupeiformes > Clupeidae > Sprattus > Sprattus sprattus. The sequence continues at coordinate 5,653,971 of NC_137919.1, forward strand.
GCTACATGACATAGCTAATGCAGAAACTGACAGATGAAAAGTTAATACCTCGCAAAACACCCGGTGCCTGAATCAGACTGAATCACGCTGCTTTTCGAGGGAGAGACGGTATGTTAGCGTTAGCGGTTTGCTCGGATGTTCTGATAAAAAGTATTCTTAGTTTGATAGTACTGTGAATAGATTCGCCTTCTTCGTTTTTACGAATGCATGTATGATCTCATTTAATTAGAGAGGTTGTCTTTCGAGGTGTATTGATTTGTGCCTTTTTCCACCTCAGTTACATTGTTTAATAGCTATGAGCCCGGTATTGACGCAAGGGTCTCTTGTTGACCGCTAACAATTGTGCTTTTCAGTTTGCAGATTTGCCATGTAAGATAGAACGAAATGACACTTGTTAACGTGGGTTTGAAGAGCTGTCTGATGTCGATGTTAATATGGATATGAGAATCTTACACTTCTCTCTGACCTATTGTCTAGTCACAGACAAGCAGATCAAACTTTGTGAAGCTACCTCCTCCCTCGGTGGGCATAGATGCAATAACGATTTCTGATCTATCACCATTGTTGAATGAATATCATCTTCTAGCGTATTGAAAATTGCCGTCAAGATTTACTTTAATCTTTAAATTCACTTTGTGAACGTCTGTCTATTTGTTTGATTTTCTTCAGAATCTGAACAGCAATTCAAGTTTGTGTGTGTGTGTGTGTGTGTTGATGTGTTTTTATATGTGTGTAGATGGATGAAATTACCCCTCATATTGACATGATGAGTCACAAGCAGGCCTGCCTCGACCTGGAGAAGGCCACTCAATTCATCACACAAGTATTACAGGTAATATGCAGGTACACACACACACACACGCACACACACACACACACACACACACACACGCACACACACACACACACACACACGCACACACACACATACACACACGGTCAGAGCTGCAGAGCTATGTGTGTGTGTGTGTGGGTTTGAGATGTGTGTGTATTTATTAGCATAAAGTAGGAAGGAACCAGGAGCTATGCGTGTTGATTCGCCGCCTAGAAGAGAGGGAGGTGGAGACTGGGCGGAGTCTGACGGAGCAAGTGGAGTCAAACCGACAGCTGAAGCTGAAGAACGATGAACTACAGAAACACCTAGAGGAAAAAGACAACTTACTGTCACAAGCCAACCAGGTGTGTGTGTGTGTGTGTGTTTTTGTTTGTTTGTGTGTGTGTATATGAATGTGTAGTTAATGTGTGTGTGTTTATACAGACTGTGGCTTTCCTGAAGAATGAACTAAGGGACCTGAATCAACAGCCAGGAAGACAGCAGAGCAATCATAGGTACAGACACAGACACAGACACAGACACAGACACAGACACAGACACAGACACAGACACAGACACAGACACAGACACAGACACAGACAGCCAGCAGAGTGGGTGTAGGTACATACATACACGCACAGCCAGGAGAGTGGTCATAGTTATACACACGCACACTCACACACACACACCCATATGCATATATTATAATGCCTTTTCCCTGAGTAATCTTCTGCTTTATTCCCTTTGTAAATATTTATATTATGGAGCATATTTTGGTAATATTTAAATCAGGGATAATATTTGGGGAATATTTATATTGGGTATTTCTGACCCCTGTGATCTCTGATCCATATAGGACAATTCAGGAGTTGCTGCAGGATATGGAAAGCCAGTTCAAAGTTGAGGTACACACACACACACAGGTTGAGGTACACACACACAGGTTGAGGTACACACACACACATTATGCACACACACACACACACACACACACACACACACATACACATTCCAACGTCTGATATATGTTTTTCAGCAAATGAAAATGTACAGCTCACCTCTCCAATCAGACCAGCTGACAACAGCTCAGGAGACACTGTTCTGGTCAGAACCACTGGCCTGGTGTGATGCCCGGAGGCTGCTGTTCTCGTCTGAAGCCCAGAGTCAGATGGTCTTATCTTCTTATCATAGTCCGCCTGTCTCATCCAGTACTGAAGGTCTGCTGGACTCGTCTCACACGCTGGCCTCAGCTGATGCTCAGAGGCTGCTGGACTCGTCTTACACGCTGGCCTCAGCTGATGCTCAGAGGCTGCTGGACTCGTCTTACACGCTGGTCTCAGCTGAAGCTCAGAGGCTGCTGGTCTCAGCTGATGCTCAGAGGCTGCTGGACTCCTCTCACACGCTGGCCTCAGCTGATGCTCAGAGGCTGCTGGAGGCTCCAGTCTCTGTGATTAAAGAAGAAGAAGATGCAGAGGATGGATATAAGTACAATCAGCCTGGTAAGGAGTGCTGGGGTGGAAAGACTTACAAACACACACACAGACAGACAAACACACACACACACAAACTATAAATATATTTTGTGTGTGTGTGTGTGTGGAGGCAAAAAGTCAGTTATTGGCAAATGTAAGTGTCTACTTTTCTGTTTTTGCAGACAGAGTTGACCCTGGGACCGAACAGATCCCCTCCCCAGGTGAAGACATACAAACTGAACTGATGCAGGTACAGTACAGTATTCTTTGTAAATACAAAATGCTAACAAAGCTAAAGCTAGTAACACTAAACCCATATCATCTCACATGCTAATGCTAATAGCACTAAACCCATATCTGATCTTGCTGATCTTAACACTTGAACTAAGAACTTAAACAATGATTTTAGGAACTCTCAGGATTTCTAACGCATTTGGGGAGTTTTTGAGAGCTGAGTTCTTAATACCGCATATATAGATTGAAACACTCACTGGCAGTTTATAAGGAACACTGATCAAACTATTGCGGTCTGATATGCGGTCTGATACAGTCGTGTAATACATCTTAGCTTCATGAAAGTAATAATATTTAGTATTTGTGTAAACTAATTAAGAGGGCTGTTATTTCAACTGTGTGCTCTTTTAGGAGACTGCAGTTTGTGTTGACATGTGTAGTGACATGTGTTTTGTATTATTTAGCCACCCCATTTTGATCGGTGAGGCTAGGCTAAATAATAAGAAGCATTTTTTGTGTTCAATTCAGTGCAGTTTAACAGCACAACAAACTACAATCTCCAAAATGATCATACAGTTGAATCGCTCTTTAACTGTTTCAACATAAACTGAACATTTAAACAATCCTGAAGTCTGATTTATTGCAGGACTGTTTTACTAGACCACATTAGTTTTCGCTAGGTGACCCATATCAACTGACAACTTGTATTTCCTTCTTTCATGTGTTTAAGGGACAGGAGGACACATCTCCAGTCACGTGCTCCATTACAAACCTGTCCCTTAGAGACCCCGTGTCTCTGGCCCAGTTAAGGCAGTTAAGGCGTGTGTCAGTGGTGTTGGTGGATTTCACCAGGACACAAGGACGGCAAAGAAAGGATGAAGAGAACCATACAGAACAGCCAGAGACCCGTAAGAGATCTTACACACACACACACACCCACACCCACACCCACACCCCCACACCCACACCCACACCCGGACACGGACACGGACACATAAAAACACACTCAGCCCGAGACCCATAAGAGAATCGGTACTACAGCAGCTCTCCACAGATAACTTGATGTAAGAAAGTTGTTGATGTTTATGTGTCTGTTTCTTCTCATTTGATTTTTTTCTTTTGTAAAACAGGAAGAGGATTATCTCACTCATCCCCGGAGTTCCCAGCATCCCCCTCCATCTTGGGAACAGAGACAGAGAAATGCAAAAACTACTCCTGTTCTGTGTGTGGCAAAACCTTCCACAGTCTCAGGCTTCATCAACACACTCACACAGGAAGCAGGCCTTACTGCTGCACCCTGTGTGGCTATAGGTTTACTCGAGAGGAAAATCTCAAAGTACACCAGCGCACTGACACAGGAGCGAAGCCGTACTGCTGCTACCTGTGTGGTAATAGTTTCTCTGAAGGTGGAAAACTCAAACGTCACCAGCTCAATCATTCAGGAGAGAAGCCTTATCAATGCACTCAGTGTGGCAAGAGTTTCAATCAAAAGGGAAATCTTAAAACTGATCAGCACCTTCACACTTGAGAGAGGTTGTGTCAGTTCACTCAGTGTGGACAGAAAAACAGCATAAACCAAGACCTGTCCCGAGTGGCGTGTGTGTGTGTTTGCGTGTGTGTGTGCGTGTGTGTCGAGCACCATTCTGGAATTGACTGGGGCTGTGGTCTTATACGGTTTATTTTAGATGTCTGAGTGAAATAACCCAGATTCATTGAAATGGCAGCCACGATAAGGGCTGGCAGAATTCTCTAAATGCGTAGAAAAGGTGTTTCAGTGCTTCCTTTCTGATCTCCTTTAGCATAAAGTACACTGGACCATCCTTTAAGAAAGAAAAGGAGATGATCCCATTCCACAATTCATTGTGGCAACAACATCTAAAGACCCATGTCAATAACACCCACCAACACGTAGCCTAGTGTAAGTGCAGTTGGGTTCTCTCATTGCAGCGGTTGTCTTTTTTCCTAAGAAAAGGAAGCTAATGCATCACTATTCTGGAACTAATATAGCTACTAAGTACTTTTGTTCTAAATTCAAAAAAGTTTTGAATCTCAGATTACCAAATTTCCAAATGAACCATAACCATGTTGAATTTGTTTTGCATATTTAAGCAATATAGTGCGAGTGGGGTAGGTAAGGATATTCCCACGGGTGGTGTTCGACCACATATTGTAATGATCTCTGGCTGTCACTGTAATTAGATATGTCAAAAAGAAAATAAGAAAAATAACAGTTTGCACTGAAAGTAGTTTTTCTGAGGGCTACTGCAGACCACCAACTCAAACATTTAAACCGACTCCATAATACGAAAAGAATGCTCTGCTCAGGGACTTCTGTAATAAATTGTCACCTGTAACACGAACTGCACCTTCAGAGTATGGCCTCTAGATGACCTCAGTCTTCAGTTTGGGCAGGCTTTGCCAACCACTAACAAACATTATCACTGAAGAAGTAGGCATCAACTGCCTACATCCATGTCAACTACATAAGCCCTGTTGTCCTCGCGTAAAAATTGCGTAAAAGACACTTACCAGTATGTCTTTTTCCTGAGCCTCATATACCCCTCAGCTAGGACAGGAGATATACTTTGGACTCTATCTCTTTGCTGTTAAGCACTCATTGTTCTCTTATTAAGCACTGCATTGTTTTGCATGAAAGGTGCTATACAAATAAAGTTTATTATTATTATTGTTATTGTTATTACTATTATGACTTATTCAGTGTAAATGTGTTCAACTCCATTGTGCTGTTTCCATTTGATGGACTGCCCTGATTAACACTAATTGGGCAGGGAATGACTTGACAGCCATGTTTAATTCATTTTTATTTATTTTGATTTCTTTGAAATAAAAACATACTGGAAATAGCAATGTACAAATCACACATTTGAAAAGGCACTGGGATGTCAAGCTACAGAGTGCATCAGTACAACATCACATGAGCTCCCCAGGAGAGGTATCTGGGGTTTTATAGAGGAACTGACCAGATGTTCTTTGCAGCATCAAGAGATGGCCGACTTGAATCACCTTCTTAACCTAGGTGAACAGAGAAAAATCAAATTAGGCTACACCTCTATGAAAAGGCAAATGATTCAGGTCAATAATGTCATAGTTCAAGACGTTTCTTGTTTTCACAGCTTGATTTTAAGAAGTATATTTCCATGCTGTGATCAACGGTCTCATTCTTAAAGGCACCCAGTGCAACTTTCGAGGCTTAAAAATAAACATTCAATTTCTTGTCTTTTTTACACGTAGTAGGTTTCAATAACTCCATACCATTACATACCGACATTCAAGCAGCAAAGATGAGACGTCGTTGTGTGGTGAGAACTGATAGAAAATCGATAACAACAACAATCGCCGCCATTTTCTTTATTTTTTTTAACCTGCAATAAATAAAGCAGGCTTCCAGTCAATGGAAAAATGGCTTCTCCCCACCGGCGATTGTTGTTGTTTACGATTTTCTATCAGTTCTCACCACACAACGACGTCTCATCTTTGCTCCTTGAATGTCGATATGTAATGGTATGGCGTTATTGAAACTTACTACGTCTAAAAAATAGTAGAAATTGAATGTTCATTTTTCATTGAATGTTTACATAAAGTTGCACTGGGTGCCTTTAACTTTAAAAGGCATGTCTCAGTTATTGCATCTCGCCTCTGCTACAATCAGATATATGATCAGAATGAGAAGTTGTTCAAGTGTTAAAAATAAAATGAATTATTTATTTATTATTAAGTAAATGCAAGAAAATGATCCCCACCAAGCTCAGTGGAAGAGGGAGAAGAAGTCAGTCACTTTTCCATCTTCGTTCGCCTCCATCTTGGCGTCCATGCAAAATGGTGGTGGAATGAACACATCGGGGTCCCCCACCCCAAGGACGTTGTCGAAGTAGCTGTGGTAAAGAAGATGCAGACAAATATAGGATTGGTGTTAAAAGGCATTTGAGGTGCTGAAAAACGCTTACTTTGGGTTGTAATGGGCAACTCGGTTGCACAGCTAGAAACATTTTCATAGTGCTGATGATGCTGTCTGCGATTCTGGCCAAAGGTTGTTGATATTTGAGCCCCCCCCCCCCTTACGTGATCAGGAAGCAACATGTTGATTGGCTAGAATTGTGTTTCTCTCGGTCCTTTGTTTTTTTTCTGTTTCCCAGGACTGTGTATGAACACCAAAGATTGTTTTTGAGTGCACACGCAAAATGGACAGTTAAAGGACCGTGTTAGAAATAGTTAAGATTGGATTAGAATTGCAGACTGCACCTTTAACTAATGTAGACAAAAAAAACTCAGATTTTTACTGACCTTACACTGACCCAACCCATGTCCTTGGACTTGACTAAAGCAGAGACGGGCAGGCAACCAAACTCAGTGAAGGACACCATGTAGTTGCCTAGAGAAAAGAGAGAAAATTAGAACCGAGGGGAAAAGGGAGCCTCTCTTCAGTGTCTCTTGAGGAAATAATGGGCCTCATTCTCGACAGCAGTTGAGAAGACTTTAAGAAGGACTTTCTTCTGAACTCCACTTCGGTCGATTTAGGAAAACATTTGCCATTCCCCATAGTTTTCTCATGTGGGATTTCTTCTGAACTTCAGAAGACTTTCAAAACGCAAAATAGCAGTCGTAACTCTGCCGGAATCTTCCCAAATGCGATTCCTCAAATAACCACAAGATGGCCCCGTAAATACGAGAATATTTGTATCATTAACAATTACGTTTCACATTTATAGTCATGATTCTACGAGGTAGTATTTATTGTTACACTAGGTCTCTATTGCTCATAGCTTGACTGTTCTCTCCCTTGTACGTCATTTTGGACAAAGGCGTCTGCAAAATGACTGAATGTGAATGTACACGAACACTGCAAATGTAAGTGAATAAATAAATAAACACTGAACCCAATCGCGTTAAAATAGCCATAGTGGAATAGAATGGACACATATACATCCTGCCGTAGCCTACCTCCACGTCTGCACCGGTTAAGAAAGATTTGCGTTTTTTGCTGCTTTCCGCTTAGACATGACTCACCTTACGAGGTGCTTTTGTGTGGATTCGGGAGATTCCGACAGCACACGTGGCTATGGCTGCGTGCCCTAATAAGGAGCTGGCGGGGCGTGTATGTATGCAAATCCACTTTCACGTGAACGCGCATCAATTTAAGAAACTAATCCGAGGGAACACAGCTGAGAAGACTTCAGCTGCTTATGAACGCATTTTCAAGCGTGCGGGAATGCAGCGGAAGCGTTTCCCTCACGTTGTTTTTACGAAGTCGTGTAAGAAACATTTCTGAAGAATTACATAAAATGATCGAGAATGAGGCCCAATGTTTTTTATTTGTAAATGTTTTCCTTTTTTTCTTACTTCCATTTATGTCGTAGCATTAATACAGTACTGGTTTGGTACAGAAAGACAGTCGATATATTTAAAACACAGAGGTCGTGTCACGGTACGTTCACACACAGACGAACTTCGTGCCGCTCCTATTGGGAATGAATGGAAACGAAATTCCATCTGTTGAGCAAAAAACGCCGCCGCCTGACTATCAAAGTTGACGAACCTTTAACTTTATGCAAATGTGTACCAGGCGGTAACCAATCAGCGCGGCGTGTGTCAGAATTGGAGTTTGACGTTACTGACGTAGTGCAGAAGCCCGGTGAATTCAAAATATTTCATAGAAAATGGCGGAGCCTCGCAAGTCCGGATTGGAAAATATTTGATGTGAATCAAGCTGGATACAGGTGTTTACACGACTTTAATATGTCAACATCTGCTCGGTTTGTTGTTTATAAACTATACGAACACTGTCAGGGCAAACTGAATATTGTAGGTCTTAAATAAGCTCTCGACCATTATTGTTAGCTTGGTGCTAACGCTTTCATTGAAGATCAATGTAGAAGCTAGCTGCTAATCCTGGGTCCCGGGAGTCTGTTTAACTGGAAATATTTGTACGTGAATAAAGGTGTTTACACGACTTTTATATGTCTACATCGACTCAGTTTGTTGTGTATATACTATACGAACATTGTCAGGGCAAACTGAATATTGTAGGTCTTAAATTAAGCTCCTAACCGTTATGTTAGCTTGCTGCTAACGCTTTGATTGAAGATGAATGAAGAAGCTAGCTGCTAAAATGCTATTAGCGCTGCACTGCAGTCGAACTTGCTACATGACACTCGCAAGATGACAGCCAAACATATTTTTCTGACCATGCCCCCTAGGCGGCATACCGCCTGAGAAAATTCGCGGCTAGTGTGAACGCCTCGTCAGGGCTCAGATACACTTACGAGGCGTTCACACTAGCCGCGAATTTTCTCAGGCGGTATGCCGCCTAGGGGGCATGGTCAGAAAAATATGTTTGGTTGTCATCTTGCGAGTGTCACGTAGCAAGTTCGACTGCAGTGCAGCGCTAATAGCATTTTAGCAGCTAGCTTCTTCATTCATCTTCAATCAAAGCGTTAGCAGCAAGCTAACATAACGCTTTCACGCAAAGCGCCCCGTACCATAGGAATCAATGCATTTCCTAGCGTCGCGTTTTTACAAAAACGCGTATGTGTATCTGAGCCCATACGCGTTTTTGTAAAAACGCGACGCTAGGAAATACATTGATTCCTATGGTACGGCGCGCTTTCACGCAAAGCGCCCCGTACCATAGGAATCAATGCATTTCCTAGCGTCGCGTTTTTACAAAAACGCGTATGTGTGTCTGAGCCCTTAAACTGCATGGTATTTAAAACACGGTCATGACTCTGCATGGTAAATGCAGCCCATTTCCATTTTAGTTTTTGTCTTATAAGTGGCACAGATCGGATAGGTGTACTAATATGTGTACTTAATCTAAATATTTGTTAAATAATTAGCATGTCTGATTTGGATCATAGTGCATGACACAAATCTACACTACAAATCTGGGTGTAACCAGACTTGGTACAGTATCTGTGTAGACAATCTGTTCTGCATCAAGTTCTGTAGGGAAATACTCAATAAAGTAACCAATGTGCACCAATATGAAAATGTAGAATGAGAATCAATTGCCATTGCAGTCAGGGCTTTTTAGCAATTTTGGTGCCGTGTTTCATGGTTATTTTAGTATTCACAAAAAGGCTTATTACTCTCATATTCTGTGAACAAATTAATATTTGTATGTTGTGTGGTATTCATAGGTTACTACCTAATGCATTGACTGATGATTTTCTCATGGTGAACTAGTGACATCTTTGAGATGCAACATTCTTGTTCACAGGTGCACAGTCGCAGTCAGAGAGCTTAAACAGCCTTGCCACGCCTTAACTCCTTAACATGGAAACCAGTCATGTCAGTGCCGCTCTAAACAGGTTATTTAAGTCCTAAAACAAAGTAAAAGTCAAGACCCAGTCCTGATTTGATACAGGTCTTAATCTGCCTTATCACCTCAGTTCAGTTATATTAGTCATATGTAGATTAACACAAGGGCAAAGGTCAATGAAAGGTCAAAGGATCAACACCAGGCAGGGCCAGATCTTGTACCAAGACAAGCCGATAGGTTCTTACACAATACAGTGAACAGTAGGGGAATGTAGAAGTGTGCCTAATCAGTGTCAGATAAAGTATGCTGTCTGTTCAAGTCTCACCTTGCTTGTCAGGCAAGTCTCCCCACCAGCTGTTGACCAGGAGGCCTTGTCCAGGGCTGGATGAGGTTCCCAGAACTACCTGAGACACAAAGCCAGCCCCCTTGGGAACCTCCATGGGGTGGAAGTCAGACTGCAGGGCCTTCTTCACACAGGTTTTGTTATGGTGGTAGATCTCGTACAGGACTCCCTTTAAAATGTGAAGGGCAAAAGATAATGTGGATTTATATCAGGTCGCTTCTCAATGTGGGTTACAGAAGGGAGATGTTTAGCAAAATAGAGTGTGTGTGTGGTGGGGGTGTATATGTGTCTATGTAATTGTTTGAGTGAATTTGTTTGTGTGTGCACTTTTGTGTTTTGGTGTTGCAGTTTGCATTAGTTTGAGTGTTTGCTTGTGTAGATGGGTTTATGTACCTCTTGAAAGAGCATCAGGGCGTTGTAGGTGAAGCTGGCATTGTTAAAAGTTCCCATTTCTCCCAGGTGGACGCGCTGGTTCAAGGCATCATAAGCGTACCTCCCAACAGCCCACAGCTGCTCATTCTGAGTTCCCTGTAGCGGGTTGTGGTGGGCAAAAGGCAAATTAAAGCAAATCACTTTTCTATTGCTTATAGTCATATCTTTGCAACTACATAGATGAACATTGAATACCAGAAAGGGGTTAATGTTTATTTCAATCAGTAATTCTTTTTAAGTCCAAATATAACACAGATCTAACACCCAAAGAAGTATCTAAATAATCATACACATATCATTTAATGAGGGATCTTTGATTTAATCGATGGTATTATGTGAAGATTGTGAAGCTTACCACAGTCATCCCTCCAGTGTAGAGAGGTGGAGAACCTTCACAACAACAGGAATAAAAGTATTTCAGTTAGATTGTAAAATTCATGAACAGGAATAGTGAGTTTCAAAAATTGAAATGCACACCACAGAAAGACACATACACAAATGTACATGCACACGCACACACACTCTTCTCACACACACACACACACACACACACACACACTCACTCCTCTAACTCTCACACACACACACACACACACACACACACACACACACACACTCTCACTCCTCTAACTCTCACACACACACACACACACACACACACACACACACACACACACTCTCACTCCTCTAACTCTCACACACACACACACACACACACACACACACACACACACACACACACACACACACAGACTCACACACACTCACACACACTCACTCACTCACATTCTCACTCCTCTCACTCACACACTTCCTCACACAGACTCTTGTTCACTCACTAGCACTCTCCATTTTAACACTTACGGCAACGATGGGGTTTCTGTGCCATGCTGAAGCCTGTAGCCAGGCACATCGCCCCCACAGCAATCCAGAACATAGCCTGCATGGTTTTAACCCTTAATCTTGATTCAGAACACTTTCACACCACACAGATCTCTCCCCTCTGCCTCAGCTGTCTGGTTCTGTCCTGCTCGGCTCGCAGCACTAAAGCGTAAACAATGACACAGGGAAACCGGCAGCCAATCCCTGACACCTGTCCTCCCTCTTACTTCCTTATTTATACAGTCAGAGTTCATTCCAGAGTGCCACATTCCAGGTTTTCCCTTTCTCAGACTTACCACACGAACCTTTACCCTAGATGCGTTTTATTGTAAAGTAAGGCTGATGATTGATAACATAATTCTCTTTGAGTCCACACAATTATAATATTTTTTTTGGCATCTCAGTTTATTGCATATGTATAATACTATCATAGGAAACAAAATGATGGGAATAAATTGTGCAACTACTGAATATGAGGCTATGTTTTTTCCTTGTGCTGTAAAGTGGTGTCCTTGTTATGTAGGTGTACAATAAACACTTTACATAAAATATAAATAACATTAATATAAACACTTACGAATAAACAGTTCCACTCAGCCTTGAAGTTACTTTACTCTGTGTGCTCATAAAAAGTATGAGGAATGAAACCATAAAAAACATTTATGTTCAGAATGTTTGTCCATCAGATTTCTCACATCTGCCATGCAGTATATTAACATTTATTTGTCCACATAATTCGATCATTTACCTTTGTCTAGTATGGTTTAAAGAAGTGCAATGTCATCCCAGTACATGACTCATTCTCAGTCTCAGTCTATTTTTAGAGGCTAAAAAGAAGAAGGTGAAAACAAAAGTGTCATACTTTGTTGCTATTAAACATGTGGCTTAAATGCTCTATGATCATTCAAAATACCCTATCCTTGAAAACATTCAATTCCAGTTCTTCACTGAAATTACTCTCAAATCAGAAAATCCGTCTAAATAGGACACATTGACAGCATTCTCCCAAAGTTAACCCCTGGCAACATTTAACGGCATTACCTGGTTAGGCAATAACCTCAAGTGCTTGTAATTTGTTTGCCAGGAGACCACACCATCGCTGTGTGTATGTATGTGTGTGTGTATGTGTGTGCATGTGTGTGTGTGTGTGTGTGTGTGCATGTGTGTGTGTGTGCATATGAGTGTGCATGTGGACAGTTGGAAACCTGGAGAGGATCTGGATCGGACTGAGTCACATGAGTGAGTATTGTGTCACTGTCACATGATTGAGATATCACCTGACCTGGGGAAAGTACCTTTACCTATGCACAAGGTCTACTGGGTGTGTTGTGGTGATGATAATAGTGAAGTGGCACTTAGGTCTTTTATTCAGTTCTCGCATTTCTTTCTCACCTCCTTCAAGGACAGGCCCATCCATTATAACCTTAGTGAGGGTGTAGACAGGCAAGCTAATAAATGAACAAAATAAACGTATTCTCTAATTTTGCCAAGTGGTGTTAACGCAATGAATTTCGTAGTGAAGTTTTATGCCTCCGCCTCGTCCATTGATGACCTCTAAATTAGTTTAGTTTATTAGTCATAAAGGCAAAATAAACATGTCTAATGTATATATTAATATATATTATTAATTATTAATATATTAATACCCTCTTGCATATACTAATATCCTCTTGTATATATAAGAACCATCTTGTACATATTAATACCATCCTGTATAAACTAATATCCTCTTGTATAAATGAATCGCTCTTGAATATATTAATACCCCCTTGCATATATTTATACCCTCTTGTATATATTATTACCCTCTTGTATAGGAAGATCTAGTTTGACTTTAAGAGCCTTTTTCACTCTGCTCAGGTCAGGTAAAATTTTACACTGGCCCGCCAGTAACCTATGGAGCTGCGTGATGGTGCAGTGGAAGTACTGCATCTATTTGATTTAAGTTGCTGAGCCCTTAGTGGACTGAAATATCCCCCCAATCTCTGCTTGGCTGCTTCACTCTGTGTGATGGATGCTTGAGATGGTTGAGGCTTTCCCTATTCCCTGAGATGGTGGGAGTGAAATCTCCCTACAATGGTTTACACCGCCCTAGGGTGAGCTCATTTGACACAGTCTTACGACGCTTGTGAAAAGGTAGCACACCCTGCCAGGATGTGCATTTAATATCAAGTTTCTTTTAGACAGAAGATGGCGCCAAATCCTCCAAGCCCTGAGAATGTCCCCAGGGAACCCTGTGCAACCAGGAAGGGCAGCAAAGGCCCCAGGCTCCTGAGCATCTCCCCAGGAAACCCTGTGGCAGGGGATCATCGGGATCACCTTTGGCTCATTATGGCTTTATAAACCCCTTGCTAACTACTAGCAGCTTTTGGCCTTTTGGAATTTCTGCTCCACCATGGCTTTTAAGGACTGAAGAAATAAGATTACGTGTTGAATAAAAGCTGGAAACAATATTTTGGCACATACATACATAGGGTCTAGTTTGATCACAATGCCCCGGAACCCCTCATCCTCGACAATCATGTCAACCAAGGCCTCATCCAGTTGCTGATTTCTGGAACCTAGAGTAAAACAACTGGGAGACAAAACAGTCAATCATGTAAAATGAATTATATAAATAATAAAAAAAAAATTATTCCCCCTTTGGTGCATGTTAGGGACACATGACTAACAAACACCAAAGAGCAGTGGCGGTCCGTGCACTTCACGACTGGGCCTTCAGCGATGTCCTACACGATGTTAAACTGAGTGAATCCACCTCCTAATACCATCATTATGACGCCATGGCTCTCGAACCATTATATTTATACAGAAAGGCAGTATAAGTGAGCATTGCATCACCTTAACATAGTCGAGTACAACAGACTTTATTAATATTTCCGGAGCATTTAAAATCAATACACCCGTATTAACAATACATTAAGAGTAGTACACTCTCAGTTATATGATCGCTTGGATATTACTGTCACAACTTAAGAATAAAAGGCGATTTTCAGGGATTAGTCTACAAAGTTTTATTAAGTCCACCGAAAGCTTTAACAAGTTTGTCCACTAAACATCGCATTGTCCCACCTGCAAAGCAGTTTCATTAAACTTCCCATCCTCACGATATCCAGTTTTTCTTGAAAGTTCCGTCTTGAAAATGGCGTTGTAATTGTATCAAAAACTGGAATTATCAAGTTGGTGTAAACTAGTTTATTTGAGTTGGTTAATGTAATTATATTTAGTCTTACCAATTGAAACAACTAGCATAATAAGCATTGAAACCGATGTACGTCGTTTTCGCATAAGCCAGCTAAACTGAGCACTGAAGCACTGCACCGGTCTGCCTCAGTATCCAATCAAAGGACGTTTACGTGTCACGTTCAACGCGAGGAAAGAAATCTTCCGGGCCTTCTAGAAGGCCCAGTGTCGCCAACTCGAAATCTGATTGGTTGTCACAACTGTCTGTTTCAGTTCATTCAACTTAAATGAACTGAAACAGCCAGTTGTGATAACCAATCAGATGTACACGGGCCTTCAACGTGAATTCTGAAGGCCTCAGGGAAGACTTCTGTTCTCGGGGAAGATTTCAATAGAGCGTGGCAACACATGATAGCTGAAATATGATTGGATGAAAGCTGTAACATAAATTAACAACGCTGGAAGTTATGAAATGAAGATAATGGACATTGAATACATATTTATGAAAAGAAAATATTAAAATTAAATGTATTTTATTACATTTATTTTCTGATGATGTTTAGGCCAGCAGAGAAGGCCTTGAAGGCCCTGACGGACCACCACTGGGTATTAGTATATACAAGAGGGTATTAATATATATGATAGAGATAAGGACACCAGCAGGGGTGTGAGATAATCAAACCAAATGGAACAATGCAGTTCTGTAATGTTGTTAAGAGGCCCAATCTAACAACTAACCCACACCGTATGAGTAATTGTGACTAGAAGATGGCCATGTGTTTTTCCAATCCAAAGATTCCCATCCTGCCTTACGATATAAAAACCCTTATGAAGAAAAGCTGCCCCCCCCCTTTATCAAGACAGGAATAGCTCAAGTCCGGTGTGCTTCTTCCTTGAATAAGAATTCCCTCACAGCAAAATGATGCACTCGGCTTAAGCCAAACAATGAAGCATTAAAGTATTCCAAGATATCAGAGAAATGCAAGAACAGAATGAAAGAGTTGACCTAAGTGCCACTTGACTATTATCATTAGCTCAACAAACACGGTAGACCTCATAGGTGAAGGTACTTTCCCATGCAGGTCAGGATATATCTAATCATCAATCATGTGACAGTGACACAATACTCACTCATGTGACTCAGTCCGATCCAGATCCTCTCAAGGATTTCAACTGTCCATGCACAAACACACAGAGAAATATTATGTGGTCTATTGGCAAACAATCGCAAGCTTTTCAGGTTATTGCCTTAGCAGGTAAAGCAGTTACATGTTGCCAGGGGTTACCTTTGGGAGAATGCTGTCATGTGTCTTTAGACAGTCTTTTACTACAGTTCTAATTTGAGAGTAATTTCATAGTGAAGAACTGGAATTGAATGTTTTTAAGGATAGGGTCTTTTGAATGATCATAGAGCATTTAAGCCAAATGTATTGTTTAATAGCAATAAAGTAAGACACTGTTGTATTCACCGTCTTATGGAAAAATACCACCCTGTGTTGTTTGGGGGAGGATGAGTGAATCATGTGGGATGACTTTGCACTTATTTAAACCCACTAGACAAAGGTGAAGGAACAAATAATGAGGACAAATAAATGTTATTATTATACGGCTCTTCAGAATTTAGCAAAAAAGTTGATTTGAATGAGCCACCTCAACGTTTGCAGGTTATGACCGCGCTTTTGCAACGTGTTTTGTGCTTCTAATTCACATCTTTATATTCCGCAAGTCCGGACATTTAACATGATGGAAAGTCATTGTAACTTAAAGTCAGCAAGTGATTGGATGCTACGCAATACCTGAAACTTTAAAGTTCTATTTGCTTGAAGATTTTTATTTTCTTTACTTAGCGGTAATCACGAAACGGCAAACAAAAAAACAATAATAATCTTATTTTGGAGGAATGTCTTCTATCGTTTTGGCAAGTAACCTTGATAATCGGGATGATTCATAGTCTGGCGGTAATTATTGTAAAGTAGCTACATTCTGACGGGATGAACAGGACCCCGACGTGCAGCTATAGCACCCTTACATAGGCCTATATTTAGCTATAGCACCCTTACATAGTCCTATATTTTTATTGAACACGTACAATAATAACCTGAGAAAGACAAGGAAAGCACTTTACAGCACAAGGGAAAAGCATAGCCTCATATTCAGTAGTTGCACAATTTATTCCGATCGTTTGGTTTCCTATTTTGGTAATAGGCCTACACATGCAATAAACTGAGATAAACTGTGGAAAAAAAAAATGTGTGAAGTCAAGGAGAATGATCTTATCAATTATCAGCTTTTCTGTACAATAAAACCCATCTAGGATAAAGGTTCGTGTGGAAAGTCTGACAAAGGGAAAACATGGAAGGTGACGCTCTGGAATACTGTATAAATACAAGGAATTAAGAAGGAGGACAGGTGTCAGAGATTGGCTGCCGGTTTCACAGTGCCATTGTTTACGTTACCGCGAGCCGAGCAGGACAGAGCCAGATAGCTGAGGCAGAGGGGAGATCTGTGTGGTGTGAAAGCGTTCTGAATCAAGTTTAATGGTTAAAACCATGCAGGCGATATTTTGGATTGCTGTGGGGGCGATGTGCCTGGCTCAAGGCTTCGGCATGCCACAGAAACCCCGGCGTTGCCGTAAGTGTTAAAATGGAGAGTGCTAGTGAGTGAGCGACAGTCTGTCTGAGGAAGTGTGTGTGAGAGAGAGAAAGGAGTGAGAATGAATGTGTGTGTGTGTGTGTGTGTGTGTTTGTGAGAAAGAGAGAGAGAGAGTGTGTGTGTGTGTGTGTGTGTGTGTGTGTGTGTGTGTGTGTGTCTTGCTGCGGAGTGCATTTCCATTTTTGAGACCTTTACTAATATGATCTTAATTGTCTGTAAAATTATTATATTCTATCATAAAAAGTCTCCTCTCACCCTTCTTGTTCATAAATTCTTCAATCTAACTTAATTACTTGTATTCCTGTTGCGGTGAAGAGTCCCCACCGCTCTACACTGGAGAGATGAATGTGGTAAGCCTCACAATCTTCACATAATACCATCGATTAACCGTAAACCCTCATTTCATTATCTGTGATTCTATGATTATATAGATACTTCTTTGGGTGATATATCTGTGTGATATTTGGACTTAAAAAGAAGAACTGTTGGAAATAAATATCAACCCCTTTCTCTAAGGGTATTCAATGTGCATCTATGTAGTTGCAAAGTGATGACTATAAACAATAGAAAAGTGATTGGCCTTCATTTCCCCTCCACCCACCATCGCCCGCTACAGGGAACTCAGAATGAGCAGCTGTGGGCTGTTGGGAGGTACGCTTATGATGCCTTGAACCAGCGCGTCCACCTGGGAGAAATGGGAACTTTTAACAATGCCAGCTTCACCTACAACGCCCTGATTCTCTTTCAAGAGGTACATAAACCCATCTACACAAGCAAACACTCGAACAAATGCAAACTGCAACACCACACCACTCACAAACAGAAAAGTGCACACACACACACACACACACACACACACACACACACACACACACACACACACACACACACACACACAGTCACACAGACAATCGCATATACACATACACCACCCCCCCCCCCCCCCCCCCCCCCACACACACACACACACAAGCACACACACACTCTATTGCTAACCATCTCCCTTCTGTAATCCACATTGAAAAGTGACCCGATATAAATCCACATTATCTTCCCGCTTCACATTGAAAAGGGAGTCCTGTACGAGATCTACCACCACAACAAAACCTGTGTGAAGAAGGCCCTGCAGTCTGACTTCCACCCCATGGAGGTTCCTAAGGGGGCCGGCTTTGTGAATCAGGTAGTTCTGGGAACCTCCTCCAGCCCTGGACAAGGCCTCCTGGTCAACAACTGGTGGGGAGACATGCCTGACAAGCAAGGTGAGACTTGAACAGACAGCGTACTTTATCTGACTAGGTTAGGCACATCTACGTACATTCACAACTGTTCCCTGTTTTGTGTAAGAACCGGCTTTTTCCTTTTTTCCTCGTTTTTAATTCTATCTCTTTTCTCTAGGCAACTACATGGTGACCTTCACTCAGTTTGGTTGCTTGCCCATCTCTGCTCTCTTCAAGTCCAGGAACATGGGATGGGTCAGTGTTAGGTCAGTGAAAATCTTTTTTGTCTACATTAGTTAAAGGTGCAGTCCGCAATTGTAATCCAATCTAATCTTCATCCAACACACAGTCCTCTAGCTGTCAATTTTGCATGTGCACTCAAACAATCCCTGATGTTCATACACAGTCCTGGGAAACAGAAAAAAACAAAGGCGGAGACATACACAATTCCAGCCAATCAACATGTTGCTTCCTGAGCACGGAAAGGGGGGGCTAAAATATCAACAACCTTTCGCCAGAAGGACACAGCATCTTTAGCGCACTGAACGTTTGTCTAGCTGTGCATTTGTGTAGAGGTGAAGATTTGTGTAGCGGTCCCTATTACAACCCAAAACCAGCGTTCTTCAGCATCTCAAATGCCTTTACACACAAATAATAAATGTATCTGCCTCTTCTTTTCCACAGCTACTACAATAACGTCCTTGGTGTTATGAACCCCAATGTGTTCATCCCACCACCATTTTGCAAGGACGCCAAGATGGAGGCGAACGAGGATGGAAAAGTGACTGACTTCTTCTCCCTCTTCCACTGAGCTTGGAAGGATTTTGTTTTTTATGTACTTGATCAACTTCTCATTCTGATCTTGCATCTGATTGTAGCAGAGGGGAGAAGCAATAACTGAGACATGCTTTTCACACATTTTCATCACTGACAAAGTCTGAAAAATCAGAAAACCAGCATGAGAGAGTTTTTTTTTGCAAACTAACATAATGCAAATAAACTCTTAACTCAAGCTGTGGAAACTTTTGATTGTCTTGAATTATCACATTATTGACCTGAATCATTTGCCTTTGATTTTGCACTGTTCACCTAGCTTGAGAAGGTGTTTCAAGTAGGCCTCTTGATGCTGCAAAGAATATCTGCTCAGTTCCTCTATAAAATCCCAGATACCTCTCCTGGGGAGCTCATGTGATGTTGTACTGATGCACTCTGTAGCTTGACATCTCTTGTGCCTTTTCAAATGTGTGATTTTTACATTGCCATTTCCTGTATGTTTTTTATATCAAAGAAATATACAAAATAAATCGGTTCAGTAAGCAAACATGGCTCTGTCAGTCATACCCTGCACAAGTGGTGATAATCAGGGCAGTCCATCAAATTGGAATAAGCACAATGGAGTTGAACATATTTACACTTGGAATGAGTATATCTCCTGTCCTAGCTGAGGGGATGTATATGAGGCTCAGGAAGAAAAGACATAAGGGTCTTTTATGCAACAGGGCTTATGTAGTTGAAGCTGATGTAGGCAGTTGATGCCTACTTCTTATGTTTGTTAGTGGATGACAAAGCCTGCCCAAACTGGAGACTGAGGCCATCTAGTGGCCTTTTTGACCTTTTCAACGAGCTAAGTTCCGGGACGCGATCTGGCTCTTCTCGCCTGGGCGAGACGCCAGGCACACTCTAGGCGCATTGCATCACTTAGAGGCAGGGGCGCGGGCACACATAGCCTACTTTAAACTTTGTTGAGACTCTTATTAAAGATCTTACTCATTCTCACAAAGACAAAACAAATAGCTATACATAGCCTAAACGTTGTTGAGACTTTTATTAAAGATCTTACTCATTCTCGTGGTTGAAAGTCGGTAACAAAACAGAGACAAATAGCGACACGGTCAAGCAATGTCATTGGCCGCTTCACTCTGTGTAATGGATGCTATGGTGGGAGTGAAATCTCCCTACAATGGTTTACACTGCCCTGAGGTGAGCTCATTTGACACAGTCTTACGACACTTGTGAAAAGATAGCAAGCTAGCAGCTTTTGGCCTTTTAGAATTTCTGCTCCAACATGGCTTTTAAGGCCTAAAGAAATAAGATTACATCTTGAATAAAAGCTGGAAACAATATTTTGGCACATACATACGCAGAGTTAGACAACGAGGGAAAGATAACCTCCGTTACACGCGCGCCATAAATAAGCAAACACAGAAAACAAGTGTGTGTGACATTTTTATTGATATGTGATCTGCCACTGAGTTGCACATGGTGACAGAGTCTGAAGAGCGTTCTCAAACACCGT
>NC_137919.1:5682274-5729774 GCF_963457725.1 Sprattus sprattus
GTGGAAAGTGAAAGGGGCCGGACCCGGACCCTTAATTAGACTAAATTATAACTGCTTTCCCCCAGTCCCAGCACAACACACATCAATGTGGTGGGGTTCTGGGAAGGTATGACAACACCTTGGAACTCCACCTTTGAACTCCTCTTATGAGTGCATAAAAGGTATGATTTGTAGATTTGATTTGAGCTCAAATTGTGATTGAATATTGTTCATATTGTTTATTATGTATGGGATGATGATGATGTCAGTGATGATCATGACGATGATGAGTTTTTTTCTAAAGTTTTTATATAAACTCAGACCTGGACAGACAGTATCCAGAATATCCAGTGACCCCTCTGACAGTCCCTCTGAACAGCTGTTCCTCTCCCTCCTGCTTATCTAATCTGTGTGTGGGTCATATGTATGTTTCTGAGGGAACAGGCACTCACCTTCATGACTGACATCATGTTTGCCAGCTGGGCTCCTACCACTCGAATGTTATTGACTGCTTGTGAGTACTGGGTCCGCCCCCCGGTCGTCCAGTCGACACTGATGCAGTTGACATCCTCAACTTTCAACATGAGCTGGACACACACATACACACCAGTATACACATGCACACACACACACACACACACACACACACACATGCATGCGCATCAACATTTTTCCTACAGACAGCCCAAGACTCACCAAGGACAAGGGTTACCAGGACACACCCACACCGATGAAGAAACACCACCTCCATGCCGTAGGGCACTTAGTATATGTCAGGTATTGGACAGTTTGTCAAAAATCGGCCATTCTGTTAAACAATCGATATGTAAGGGATAATGTATAGAACGCAGGTCATTATCGTGAAAATAAGCCCCGACAGGGCGAACAGCACCCCGACGCCCCGACCCGCTTATTATACGGTTACTTGCCAAAACAAAAAAATAACTTAACACAGTGTGTCTTTTAACAATGTATTTGTTACTATACGTTGTGTTAAAAAGCAGATAAATAGTTTGCCGAAGACGTTGAACATTCTTTAGAACACAGCTGCTAAACCGTCCGCTGAAACTAGATTGATAAGTTAGCGAACTACTTGCGGAGTGCTACGAAAGACGTGAATCAGAGGCAAAAAGGCCACGGTGGGACTCGAACCGGGAACCTCTGCTCCCATAGAAATTAATATAAAAACAGAAGTTTAATGTTTAAAAAATGATTTATGATGTCCATCAACATTAAAACACTTTAGTCATGGAGGATTAGGCCATGCAAAAACCCTTCCTTCCTTTTTTCTCTCCTTTTCCCTTCTTTCTCTCTTTTTTCCTCCCTTTTTTCCTCTCTTTCCTTCTTCCCCCCTTTTTCCCTTCTTCCCCCCTCCGCACTTTTCCTTGACAGGGGTCATTATTGCATAGCAACGGTCCGTTATCAGTTAATAACGGGCCGCAGAACGTTGGGAAGCCCCATTCAGGTGAATGAAGCATTCTACAGCATTAAGAAGAGCCGTGTATTAAGCTAAGTTTAATAATAGATTAACCTCCTAAATCCATGATAACACGAACGTAGCCGATAACACACACAGGTCGATATTTAACCCCGTTACGATAGGGTAAATACTTGATCACGGAATGTGAATGTACATGAAATGCAAAGGCATATAATAAACTCACGCACACACGTGCACAAAGACACAAGCCACAAACACACACTTGTGTATATGTGTAAATAAATGCACAAACACACCCTCCACATCCACACTGTTAATAACTTGTAAACACATCTCACCTTGCACATGTCCACAGGCCAGTTCTCCTCACCCTTGGACATGTAGCCGTGGACGACGAAGCGGGTCTTCCTAGTGGGCTTGTAGGTGGACGCCTCCAGTGTCTCCTTGCTGGCAGAGATGTCCTGGGGTTGATACAGAAGTGGTTATCTCACCCAGGGGTTCACTTTGAGCCTCCCTATTCTCTCCATCCCTGCTCCAAGTCAGGAGAGTTAGAATGCTCTTGGATGGTTTACATCAGGTTAGGAGAGAGAGGTTAGGTAAAGTTACATTTCTGGTCTCGCACACAGCACGCAGAGCAGGTGTTGGGGCTCAAGGACACAAACCTGAATTTGTAATGCACATCCAGCTACCATAACAATACAAGAGACTTTTACGGAGTACAACTGAATACCATGCAATACAACAATGGTGTGGTACAACTGACAACTATTACTGTAATAGACTTTTTTATGTATTCTAGACAGAGACTGTTTTGCTGCCTGTCATTAGTACAGGATCTAATACTATGTAGGGCACTACTCTAAGTATCTCCCAGTGTGTTTGAGGTGCAGATAGACACTGGGCATGTGTGTGTCTGTGTGTGTGTGTGTGTGTGCCCACATGCCTGGTAGTGTTCGGGGTTCTCCTGGGTGAAGAGGAGGAAGCGGGTGCCAATTTTCTCCGGGCTCCAGGGCAGACGAGGGTCAGGTCTCTCCACGGTGCCCGCCCAGGGGATGGCGTCCGAGAAACAGCCCAGGTTTTCATAACACACCTCGCTGGGCTCATACTGGGCTGTGTTACACACAATCAAACACAAACACAGACACACACACACACACACACACACACACACACATGTATGTTTATCAAGTTGTGGTTGTGGTTTTGGGACGTTTCATCCAAATCAAATCCTCAGGCATAGCTCTTCTGAACACAATTCACTTCAAACAGAGTGTCTTCACCAAGGACACAGTCCTGCCCAAATCAACTGCAGGATATTTTCAGACGACTGGTTACATGACATGATGTGTGAAGCCTTCAGTGCTCAGGTGCCCTATACTCGTGAAGACATGCTTCTTACCATATGTATGGCCGAGCAGGCCGAGGAAGACGGTCAACAGGCAGGGCAACCACATCTGCAGAGAAAACACAAGCACAGCCACAACACTCAGGCTTAAGACACACTCACAGGAGAGGGAAGAGGATGGGAAGACTTACCATGAATACTTGAAGAGTGAACGAATGGGACAGAGTGGGAGATTTACGCAAGTTATTTATACCATCCTCTCTCTGTCTCTCTCTCTCTCTCTCTCTCTCTCTCTCTCACCTAGTCTCTCTCTCTTGTCCTCTCTAGGCCTCTCCCTCTGTTTCTCTGTTTCTGAGTATTTCTAGGGAAATGTCCAGATGGAAGTGTTAACAGATTGTCAGATGATAGACTCACTTGTAGACGAAAAAAACTGTTGTCAGCATAATCATCAGCATGGTCAAAACTAAACTGTAATAGCACTGAGAGGCAAGAAATAAGGAGGAATGGATATTTAAGCTTGTAACTATTCTATATGACTCACATTTCTAAAATGTTTTGAACAAATGCATTTATAAGCGCTCATTACTACTACCATCAGACCATGTAATAATAATGTTACTTTGAAAACATAATGAAATGTTTTCGTATAGTCTTCTGTGCACCCTGATGGCCTGTTCCATTTATTGTAGGTATTACTGTAACACCAGAAACAAAAAATAAATGAACTAGACGTAACGCAAAGCGTTACAAAATATGGCCACCGAACTGTTCAGTAGGTTTTGGCACAGAATGAGTCATGGTTGTCAGTGTGTTTTTATGTGTTTTGTGTGTGTAAATTGGTTTGTGTTTCATTTTTATGTATTAAAGGAATTATTTGTGCATGCGTAGACATGTCTACTGTGTGTGTATGTGTGCATACGAATGTCTACGGTGTATGTGTGTGTATCAGTTGCAGTTTTGACCATGCATGCAGTTTTGACCATGTCAGCCAGAGATACCTCCAATCACATCACCTCATGTTTGCTTTTTCATTTTTAAGTAGGTGGTGGCGCTATACATAAAATGAGTGGTTATGGGATGGGTTGACATGGCCCCTTTACATGTGGCCCTCCTAAGCCCTACAGTTCTCGGGATGTTCGTAGAAAACTGTGTCAGCCCACCTACAGGCCAGTTGGTGTACAGTCACATAAAAAAAAAATTATTGTATGGCCCCCCATGGACAAAATTGCACGAAACTTGGCATGCATTCAAATGTCTCATAATGATCCACCACTCTCAACTTCGTGCACTTTCGACAATATATGCATAAGTTATAAGTGACTGGAGTTGTGAAGAGTGCATAGTTTGAGGGTCTGCCACGCCCACACCCTTCAATCTTTGTAAAAGACTCTCATAACTTTTAATTCCCCATTGCTGAAGAGTAACCTGACCACGTTTGAAGGCATTACCATTAAATCTGTAGGAGGAGTTCAATCACATGCGAGGTGTGGAAACAAAGTGAAGTTTCCAACCACCAACAGGTGGCGCTACAGGTGATATCAGTCAGGCATATGTAAGCTTTCGGGCCGGATCCAGCGTCCACCCTAAGACATTGTCTCTGGATCAAACAATGTACGCAACAGTTATAAGGGACTTTGTGTTTTGTGGCAAGCACTAACAAGTTGGCAAAGTTTGAGGGTCTGCCACGCCCACACCTTCAGACTAATGAGAAAATCCAATATAACTTTTAGTCGCCCATGGCTGAAGAGTAGCCGGACCACATTCAAGGCGTTACCATTAAAGCTGTCGGAGGAGTTCGATCAGATGCGAGGTGTGGAAACGCCGTCAAAACGCATCTTCCACTCAAAATGGCCGACTTCCTGTGGACCTGCCACCATGGCGTCAAGAGACTTTTTGGTGCGTCCAAGCATGATGAAGACCTGTACCAAATTCCGTCAAGCTACGCCGAAATAACCCCAATGCGCAGGGGTTTTTGCAATATTCTAGGGGGCGCTACAGAGCCATTTTGCTCCATTCATGGACAAAAACTCTACCGAAGATGGACGGTTACAGGCTTGATGTCCCTGGCAAATTTGGTAATTTTTCGAGCACTTTGACATATATTCGATTAAAACACCTCATTTTTGCTTTTTAATTTTTAACTAGGTGGCGCTAAACATGTAATGACTGGTTATGGTATGGGTTGACATGGCCCCTTGACACAAACATACAAGATCAATTTGGCCCTCCAAGGCCCTAAGGTTCTCGGGATATTCGAAGAAAACTGTGTCGCGCCACCTACAGGCCAGTTGGTGTATAATCATATAAATCAATTTATTGCATGCCCCCCCGTGAACGGAATTCCACAAAACTTAACGTGCAGTCAGAAGGTGTCATAACGATCCCACACCTCCGATTTCGTGCAGTTTTGACCTTGTCAACTTACAATTAAAATGTTTTACAACACTCCATTTTTGCTTTTTCATTTGTAACTAGGTGGCGCTATACATGAAATAAGTGGTAGTCGAATGGTTGACGTGGCCTGTTAAGACCAACATACAAAAAAAATGTGGTCCTCCTAAGCCCTACGGTTTTCGACTTATTCACAGAAAACTGGATCGCCCCACCCTCTTTATAAGGGGTCCAGTCCGACGGGTGTGCAACGGATCAAAACGAAAATCAGTGGTTCCACGCTAATCTAGTAAGGCTACATGCCCACCAAATTTCGTGCACCCCGGTGTTTCAGTGTCCCGGAAATCCTTGACAGAAAATCTGCAAACAGAAAAAAAAAATAATAATAAATAACCAGAAAAAAAAACTCAGACTAAACCTATATGACCGCGCGGCGGTCATAAATAGTAACTTTTTTACTGAGCCTTCATTAAAGGCACCCAGTGCAACTTTATGTAAACATTCAATGAAAAATAAACATTGAATTTCTAGTCTTTTTTACACGTAGTAAGTTTCAATAACTCCATACCATTACATATCGACATTCAAGGAGCAAAGATGAGACGTTGTTGTGTGGTGAGAACTGATAGAAAATCGTAAACAACAACAATCGCCGGTGGGGAGAAGCCATTTTTCCATTGACTGGAAGCCTGCTTTATTTATTGTAGGTTACAAAAAATAAAGAAAATGGCGGCGATTGTTGTTGTTATCGATTTTCTATCAGTTCTCACCACACAACGACGTCTCATCTTTGCTGCTTGAATGTCGGTATGTAATGGTATGGAGTTATTGAAACTTACCACGTGTAAAAAAGACTAGAAATTGAATGTTTATTTTTAAGCCTCGAAAGTTGCACTGGGTGCCTTTAAAGTTGCTGTTACAACACTGTGACACTATCTGGAAGCATTACGTGCAGGAAAAAGAAAATCACATATTTTCGTTTAAAGGCATAGGATTATGTAGCACCCTACGAGGGATCTATCCCAGCCAGAGGTATGATGAAACAGCATTTCGCAGTTGACCTATCGTCTTTGACAAACTCCGTACGCCAGTGGACAATTTTCAACAATCGGATGCAGTTCAAAATCAATTGGCCAATAGATGGCAGCAGAAAGCAGGAATATAGCCACTCGGCACTTTAGACTGAGTGTGCTACTACGCGTGTCTAATCAGTAGCGTAGCCTATGTCTGTGAAAGTGAATCCCTCAAGTAACAAACCCTGGTTGAATCCTACAGCCTCCTTCAGTTCGGTCAGCAATGTGTCACCCTTTGAAAGAAGACGAGCACTGATATTCCCAAGAGCAGTAGTACAGACCTGATCGTTCAATTTAGGCTATAGTAGCCGGTAATAGTAGAGGCCTAGCCTACTGCGGTGAGGATATGTGTTTTCGAGATTATTGTTTTTTAAGCCTTCAAAGGGAAACCTTAAACCAAAGATAAACTAAACCATGCCTTTCTTTTACCGTAGGCCACATTACTGAAATAAAAGGATGCCTTTAAAAGACCTAAAAATAGCACTGTCTGGTCAGAAATCATTGTTCCATGAAGAGTCTTCTCTATGGAAGACTGCAACAACAGATCTGATGTTGGATTGAAAGCCATCAAAGCTACATAAAATACCCAGAACTGCAGAGCAGAACTGCAGAGCCCGAGTCAGGAGAAGGGTCCCTCTTGAGAATGCTGTCGTGACCAGGCATGAGTCCCAACATAAATTTGAGCCAGACCACAGAGTGTACAAAAACCGGGGGTTATTTTTAATAAAACAAAAATAGGGGATAAAATAGTAAATGCAAACATCAGAAAAAACCAACCCAGAGTGCGCACCAGCATCAAACGCAGGGTAAGAGTGCAAGGCCACCTGAGGGCCAACAGCTTAATTTGACTTTTCATCATGACATCACATGTGTTACGGTCCATATATTGCAAATGTATGTGTCTAATTTGTGTTTACTATGTTGAATTTATTTAAATATATATGTGGAATTGTGAATATGTTTGTCAGACAATCTATACAACCAAGAACACAAGGCAACCATAATAATATTAGTAGTATTGCTTATATGCTAATGTCAGCCATATAAGAATGTTATTGAAATGCATGATGCACTGTAAATCAATATGCATCAATTTGGGGAAATGTTTTATTGAGTTTAATAAAAGTATAACATATTTGTATCCAGGGATGTTGTTAACCTAAAACTAATTTCTAACATCACACTTACTTCAGCATGGTCGTCAGTCCATCACGCACCTGACATCAAGCGAAAGGGACATGAAGCAGTGGCAGTGGTTGAGACAGACTGCATAACCTTACACTAGGAGGCCAAAACGTAACCTTGTACATTGTTGAGCCTTTTTCTATATTTGATTTGATTTGATATTTTATTTTTCCTGGCAAACGGATGCTTCCTCCTAGGTATACTGAACATCTTACCAACTCTGTTAGAGCAGTTCACCAAACAACATCTCCCTGTCATGTTGCCTTCCTCCACAGCTTTCTCATCTACTTCAACGTTATCTTGCTTCTTTCTGCCGCGAGATTGCGCGCGCAACCAGTTATGACGTAGCCGACACTAGGTCAAGTCCCGTTGTTATATCGCAGATTCCTGCGATAAGGAACCGCAAACTTCATTGGGTGTTTGTTTTATTGGTTTTAGGCGCGAAATTAGTTCTCAAGCGTGACTAGCAGTTCTCTGAGGAAAATCGGCGTCAGTTATCGACCCAACTGACACCAGCAGTGACTCGACGGAGAGAAGAGAGAAGTTTGCTCAACGTCCGTTCATTGAGAGCCCTTAAGTTTCATCATTCAGCTCATTACAGCAGGTTGGTGATATTTAAATCCAAGGAACACCGACTACGTTAGCAGTACGTTTAAGTTCAACTTTACAACCTATGCCTTCAAAGTTAGCTAAAAAAAATGCCGTTAGTCTGCAGTTTATTGTTAGCCAGCATATCAGAAAATTCTAGAGCATGTTTGCTAATGTTAACCATTAGCTACCTGGATTAAATTATGTTAGTTTTACTAAGACAGCCTATACTGTTTGTGGGCTATTAAAACAATTAGACTAGGATAGCTAGCTACTGCTGTAAATCTATTGTAATGAAGAAAAACTCTTGATAACAGTATCGATATTAAGGCTAACTGCCGCACCTCATATAGCCTACCGTTAGTTAATGTAAGAAATTATCGTGGTCGCCGAAATCATTTCATTTTTGCTCACAGGTGATGTTTGTTGAGGTTTGTTGCACAAGTTACGTCAGGATTCATTATGTCGTTTTCATCTGAAGCGCTCTCCCGCGCCCAGAAAGTTTTAAGTCGAATTTAAAGTTATCCAATGACTAAAAAGTCTGAACGTTAGTTATCTAACTAGTTGCCCAATTAATGAGGTTTTCTAAAGTAGCGTGAAGTAAGGAAACTGCAAAACCTTGTCTTTGCTGAAATTATATTTGGTGTTTCTGTCACTTGCAGTTTACCATGAGCGTACATGCATGCGGTTTTACCGCGGAATTGGGCTACTTTTGAAGTGTTGCCGCGGGTTGAATTCTTAGTCCTCTGGTTCGGGTAAACCAATTTGCATGGCAATTACATGAATATCTTTAAATATAAAAAAATATTTATACCCAAATCCTACCAAACTGACTCCAGATCAGCACGTACACATATGGACATGAAACAAGCTGAAATTACTTTAATTAAGTACTGGCTTATTGTAACGTGCCGGCATAGTCGCCCCATAATGCCGTGCGGCGGGCGCATACTTTTCTGTACTTATAGGCTAGGTGCACGAAATACCCAGTGTGGGCAGTTTGTTTCCTGTTTAGCCAGGTGTATTTGAACCTGCCGCTATTCTGAATGTAATTAGCGTCTACACGGACCTGGTTAGGTGTTGCACCTAGTGAATCAGCATTACGATAAAGAAGGACTTGTAGACACTAATTACATTCAGAATAGTGGCAGGTTCAAACACACCTGGCTAAACAGGAAACAAACAGCCCACACTAAGTATTTCGTCCACCTAGCCTATTGCATGTCGTTGTTTTGTGTTGGGACTGCATTTACTGTATACAAGTGTTTGACGGTAACGTCTGTTCGAGATAACTTGTACCAGGGCATAAAGTCAGTGCCATTTTGAAATTGTGTTGTGTTTAGTGTTTATTCTTAAAAAGCCATATTACGCATCCGTGATTTGTTACACTATTTACACATGTATGCACTATAAGTACATTATTTAAATATATTGAAACATGATGAGGTGTTTCAGTTGGAATAAGGTATTGCATTAACTACTGTAAATGCATATGAAGTAAAAACAGTACATTCATGTTGTCCAGGCAGGGAGGAAGAGGGAAAAGGGAAGAGAAAGCCAAAAGACAAAACAACATGTTAGTTTGTCCTTCAGTGAATTGGTCTACACTTTCACAGGGAACATTGCTTTTAATGCTGACATACTAAATATTTTGTAGATCTTACAATGTATTTGGCAATGATAGCAATGCTGTTGGAATTTAAAAAGCAGTGCATATGGTTTGGCAGGGGCATATTTTGAGTTCTGATATTGGGCTGGTTTTATTGGCCATTGGGCTGGTTTTGGCCTGGTTTTAATTGGCCATAGAGCTATTTTTCAGGGTTTTTCCTGGGTCAAAATGGCTCTTCGGTGCTCCCCCCGAAAAAATTGTGCACTATGTCTGTGTTACCTATCAGCAGACATCAATTTTTTTATTTTATTTTTTTACATAATGGAGGCTATCATTTTGCTTCCACTTTAAATCAAAATAGATAAGCTAATATATTGACAATAGTCCAAGCCCCATGGTGTTATCATGTATGGTTCAAAGATTATCAAGGTTTAAGCTACCTCATATACTATATGCAAACTACTGAAACCTATATCAATAGAATCTAGAACTAACCAGTGGTCAGAAATGGAACACACGAATTATGAAAGTCAAGTTTATCTATTATTAACTACTTACTAACCGAGAGTGAGGTCATGCAGGGACATATCAGACTGAGGCTGAAAGATATTTTGATATTTTAAGTTGTTTAAGAAAAAAATTTCAATTTCAAAATCGATTATGAACTTTTCTGAATCGAGAGAGAATCGTTTTAAAGAGAATCAAGAAAAATCGAATAATCGGAGAAATTGTATTGTTTTTTTTTTTTTAAATATAATTTTACCAACGTAAAGAAACATTTATGTTTTTGTGACCTTTTCAGCTTGTCAACTCCTGTGACAGCAAGGTCTGAGTAACATACCAACCATGAGTTCATCTGATGAGGTCAGTAGGGGTCCCTACACTTGCTGCTACACTTTCAATCATCTCTACTATCTGCTCCCTGCATCAAACTCTCACACACACACACACACACACACAATCACTCATGTACACACACGCACGCACATTCTGCTTTACTAGCTTCGGTCTGTGAGTTGTGTGTGGTTACATCCTAGGAGAGTTTTGAGGACCTCAGAGTGTGAACATCGCACTGTGTGAGTGTTATTGAGCGTTGAATGAATAAGCGACCTAGCGATGTTTTGACGAATGTCTAACTTCAAGCCGATTTATCTCCGGTACGAGCACAGCTGATGTCACTGCTCTTCTCGGTGTTGTCGAGCAGTACTTTCCACGTGACGGTATTCCGTCTAATCGAACTCCTTTCTTACTTCGCTCAATTTGCCTTTCTGAGTCTTTTCATTTAGCTCAATCTTTCTATTGTGGACGAACAATTTCTCATTTTTTATACGTTTTTGAATATAGCATGCAAACTTTATAATCTAAAATTATGGCTTGAAAAAAAAGAAGCTATTTCCTGGGAAACAGACTGTCTCCCAGAGTTATACCAAGGAATTCAATTATATTAGTTAAAGTCATGTGTCTACCAGTCATGCCTTTTGCACTATATGTCGGTCCACAATTAGCATTACCCATAGTGAACTCTACGATGCTAAGACACACATCTCTTCCATCAAACACAAAACAGCCAGCACCCAAGTCCAAGGGAATAAGAGTCTGCTGTCAATGGGTTTTGAGACCGGGTCCAGTGGCATGACCCTGATTGAGAAAGTCACCTGTTCAGCCATTATTTTATTTTAGAAGGGTTGCATTTTGTGTACAGAAACTTATAAAATATGAGATACTTCCACCACAATATGAAAAGTTTGCCAAAATACACTATAACACAGCCAAATTCCAGTGATTAAGAAAAGAGACCCTTACAGACTACAAATAAGTCTACGTTTGTAGGCTGAATGCCAAAATATTGTTTCTTTTACAAGAACATATCAAACTTTTGCCCGTGGCACCCATTAACGCAGTACAGAAGGAAAAATGCTAATTTACTGGGGGAAATGCTAATTTTGGAACCATTGAGTACAGATTGGCACACCACAATGTTGGCAATACTGTAATTGTGTGCTCCAACTATACATAACAACGTTGGCAAGCATAGGGAAAACATGAGCTCCGGTACAGACAAGCTAACCAAGTCATAAAATATTCCCCGCAGGGAATTCATATATTACCCACATAATGGTAAATCAAATTTGTGATACATTTTTCAACGTTCAGTTAGTATAATATCATAGCCAACAAATCTCGAGATGAAATTCAGCATTATCGCGGGAATACACTGTACAAGAAATTAGTCACAAGCACTTACATTAGCTTAGAAAAATACCCCTCAGGATATGCATAACTTAAGCCTCATCATTTATGCACACAAACTGCGCAGATACCTTTTCACATTACAATTACTTGTCAACCACAAATCATATCACATTTTGCAACAGGTTGAAAAACTGACAGATATCGGCATCTCATTTATTTATTCAAGTCACACAAGATAAACAACAAAGAGAAAAAGCGACAGCGTAAACGACAGAGACAAACATGGCAAACACTTTAGAAGGGAGGAGGCAGCTGACAGCTGAAAGATGAAGACATTTGTCTGATCTTTACAGACGATCGTGAAGATGAGGAGGTTGAGGATGACGAGTCGGACTCTGACAGCTCGTCGGACGAGGAGCCGCCGGAGAATTTGGCAGCCTTGGAGTTGGAGATGGATGAGAGGCTGGAGGACAGTGAGTTTGTCAACCTGGAAACAGGGAAACATCACCCCAAGGCCTGTCATTTTTACCGGGGATTCAGGTGTCATGAAGCATCCTAGTGTGAACACGGAGGCAGGGTGTTCCAAAATGTTTATTACAACCTCTACGAGGGACCTGATGGTGACTGAGACCAACAGCTATGCCCAGTCACTGAGGGATACATTGAACAATGCTGGGAAGCTAGCCAAATGGGTTGATACAACTTTGGCAGAGTTTTTTTGGCCGTTTTTTTTACCATGGGTCTGATTAGAAAAAATAATATAAGGGACTATTGGACCACAAGCCCCCTCCTAGCTACTCCGTTCTTTGGAACAATATTTTCCCAGGACCGCTTCCTACTTCTCCTAAGATGTTTTCATTTTTCAAACACCACCTCCACTGACCCTCTCTGAAAAATTTGATCAGTTTTTACCCCTATTATTAAATCTTTTAACCAAAGTTTTCACCCCAGCCAAGATCTATGCATAGACGAATCTATGATGAAGTGGAAAGGGAGGCTGTCATTTAACCCATTTCTGCCTAAAACGCCTGCTAAAAACGCCTGCTAAATCCTATGCTATTCTATGAGAAAGTACCTCATTTCCTGAGGGTTTTCTGAGAAAACAGTAAGAATTGTCAACGTCTACAAAAACCTTAATATCTAAGCCTCTGTAGCACTTAGAAACATGAAATAAGAAGCATTGTGAAGGTAAGAACTGCAGGTTTTATTAAAACATGCTCCCTGAGCACACAAAAAACAATAACATTTGTATAAAACTCTCAAACACACAAAAACAATATAAATCAATGATATAAAAAACAATAAATACAATTTTCAAGTATGCAAACATTATGAGGGAGGGGAAGAGGGGGAGGGAGGAGAGGAGAGAAATGGGGAGGGAGGAGAGGAGAGGGATGGAGACATCCTGGGGTGGAGCTGGCCTCGCGGTTCACATGGAGCATGAAGCCATGGCGGGGTCAACGTTATTCTGGAGATGGAGATATCTGAAAATACATATGACAAAGCATTCAATCATTGTATTATTATGATACCCACCCTCTCAGCTGGTGCTAAGACAATGGCCTACTAGACTGTCTATAGGGTATAGGGGTTATAGTTGTTCATATACCAATTGTTCAGGTCTCATTGAGGCACAGACAGGGAGTACACATTCAAGTTGGATACACAATAAAGCTACACTAACAGAATAGTATATTTCCAGTTCCATCAATGTTATTTATAGTATTTATATTTATTCATAATTGTATTACTATTCATTATAATGTATTATGCTATACAGTTCTGCACGTTATTTTTCTCATCTAAAATGTTTGGACAAAAACGTCTGCTAAATGTAAATGCTATTTATTCATTATGCCATTATTGTATCTATTATTGCATGTATACAGGTGCATCTCAATAAATTAGAATATCATCAAAAAGTTGATTTATTTCAGTAATTCTATTCAAAAAGTGAAACTCATTTTTTTATATAGGTTCATTACACACAGACTGATATATTTCAAGTGATTATTTCCTTTAAATTTGATGATTATAACCGACAGCTAATGAAAACCCCAAATTCAGTATCTCAGAAAATTAGAATATTGTGAAAAAGTTCAATATTGAAGACTCATGGTGTCACACTCTAATCATCTAATTAACTCAAAACACCGGCAAAGGCTTCCTGAGTCTTTAAATGGTCTCTCAGTCTAGTTCAGTAGGCTACACAATCATGGGGAAGACTGCTGACTTGACAGTTGTCCAGAAGACGATCATTGACACCCTGCACAAGGAGGAAAAGACACAAAAGGTCATTGCTAAAGAAGCATGCTGTTCACAGAGTGCTGTATCCAAGCACATGAATGGGAAGTTGAATGGAAGGAAAAAATGTGGTAGAAAAAGGTGCACAAGCAACAGGGATAACCGCAGCCTTGAGAGGATTGTGAAACAAAGCCCATTCAAGGGAGATTCACAAGGAGTGGACTGCAGCTGGAGTCAGTGCTTCAAGAGCCTACACACACAGACGTATCCAGGACATGGGCTTCAACTGTCGCATTCCTGTGTCAAGCCACTCTTGAACTGGAGACGTCAGAGGCGTCTCACCTGGGCTATGGACAAAAAGGACTGCACAGTTGGTCAGTGGTCCAAAGATCTCTTTTCAGATGAAAGTCAATTTTGCATTTCATTTGGAAATCAAGGTCCCAGAGTCTGGAGGAAGAGAGGAGAGGCACAGGATCCAAGTTGCTTGAGGTCCAGTGTAAAGTTTCCACAGTGAATGATGGTTTGGGGTGCCATGTCATTTGCTGGTGTTAGTCCATTGTGTTTTCTCAGGTCCAAGGTCAGCACAGCCGTCTGTTTTAGAGCACTTCATGTTTCCCTCTGCTGACCATCCTATGGAGATGCAGATTTCATTTTCCATCAGGACTTGGCGCCTGCACCCACTTCCAAAGGTCCCAGTACCTGGTTTAAGGACCATGGTATCCCTGTGCTTGATTGGCCAGCAAACTCGCCTGACCTAAAACCCATAGATTCTATAGGGTATTGTGAAAAGGAAGATGCGAGACAATAGACCCAACAACGCAGAAGAGCTGAAGGCCACTATCAGAGCAACCTGGTCTTCCATAACACCTCAGTAGTGCCACAGACTGATTGCCTTCATGCGACGCCGCATTGCTGCAGTAATTCATGCAAAGGGAGCCCAGACCAAGTATTGAGTGCTGTACATGTTCATACTTTTCACTAGTCCAACATTTCTGTGTTAAAAATACTTTTTTCTATTGGTCTTCAGTAATATTCTAATTTTCTGAGATACTGAATTTGGGGTTTTCATTAGCTGTCGGTTATAATCATCAAATTAAAAAAAAATAATCACTTGAAATATATCAGTCTGTGTGTAATGAACCTATATAAAAATTTTGTTTCACTTTTTGAATAGAATTACTGAAATAAATCAACTTTTTGATCATATTCTAATTTATTGAGATGCACCTGTATATTATCAACCATCATCACCATTAGTAATCGCTATAGCACCACTATCATTACTGCCCATTCCGTTTTCTAAGAGAAGAGAACTCGGAAGATCACACAAGAAAACAAAACATAAATAATTACCTCCAGATCATTGCCGGTTGTCCAGTCCACCTGGAATCCCTCCTCCTCTCCTTCCGTGTCCACAAAATCCCACTCCTGTGCCGTATCTAATGGATCCTCTGGCACAAAGTCATTATCCTTCTCCCTCTCAGACTCAAATCCTTCAAAATCTATGTCGAAATCACTGCCATAGCTATCAAAATACTCCATGTTCACTGCTACTTCTTCACTGCTACTTCTCGCTAGCCAGCATGGTATCACTGAAAACAAACACAGAATATCGCGTGGCTATCTGATTGATTGACGTGATTTTTAGCCAACCAAAGTTCATTTTGGTGGTCACCTGATCTTTAGCAAAGCCTTAAGACCCATCCCATGTGTAATTTTAACCAACCAGAGTGAGATATACGCTGCATTCGTCATGAAAACAGCACGTGTACAAAATGCTGCGCTACGCAGCAACCGGCAGGAAAGCCTATGCTGCGCTACGCAGCAACCGGCAGGAAAGCCTATGTTGCGCTACGCAGCATCCGGCGCCAATGGGTTAAACAGTTTATCCCATCAAAGCGCCACCGTTTCGGGGTTAAACTTTTTGTCCTCTGTGATGTCCTGACAGGATATGTCCAGGATATTATTGTATATACGGGCAAATCCACAGACATAACGATGGTCACAGACTTGGGGATGCTTTTCTAGGCAAGGGACCTGTTTTATACCTGGACAATTGGTACAGCAGTCCCACCCTTTCCCATTATTTATTAAATCAACAAACTGGTGCCTGTGGTACAGTTAGGGCGAAGAGGAAAGGCATGCCTAAGTTCATTGCCAAGATGTCCAAGGGTGACCTGGAGCATTTTAACAACGGCGACATGTTAGCAACAAAGTGGAGGGACAAGCGTGACGTCCATGTTCTGTCCACTGTCGACTCTGGGTCCATGGTGCTGACGGGGAAAGTGGACTATGCCACTGGGAGAAATCTCACCAAAACCTCCTGTATGCTGGCCTTCAACAAAAAAAATGGGCTCAGTGGACAATTTGGACCGGCGAAACACCTTTGTTGAGTGCGCACGGAAGACCATCAAATGGTACCGGAAACTGTTTTTTTATGTACTCGACGTGGCTGTTTTCAACAGCTATCAGCTGACAGGGCAGGAGTTGACATATCCCCGGTTCAGAGAGAACTTGGTGGGTGCACCAGCTGCTGGAGAAGTTCCACACTGCCAGAAGGCCCTCATGTGGTGGACGGCCAAGTCTTGACACTCCACTCCGACTCTCTGCTCGCCACTTTCCAACACTGGTGACACAGACAGCTCAGCAGAGGGGTTGATCCAGGCGCCGTTGCAGCGTCTGCCAGATGACAGCAAGGCGTGTGGAAGGCCACAAAGTACATTTGTGTCCCCTGTGACGTCCCACTGTGTGTGACTCCTTGTTTCGAGGAATATCACACCCTCAAGTTAATGTCCACTGTTAATGTGCGTGTGTGTGTGTGTGTGTGTGTGTGTGTATACCCACATCTTGGGTCTATCAATAAATGTTTCTGGTTTTTCAAATCAATTATTTTGCTCTTGGAAATAATTAATGACTTTACACAGTTGTCACACTCTTTGTCATTTAGCATAACTTACATTAGAAATACACTGATGAAAACACTGATGTGATACCTGTGCACTCGGTGTCCATGAAATACCATCCGTTCCTGTCCAAGACCCTCCAGGCGGGCTTATGGAGGAGGGAGTGGAGCTGAAGGAAAGTGAGGTGATGAAGAAATTAAAAAAAAAAAAAAAATCACCCCAAGAGGTAGGGTGAGGAGAGAGGAGAGGAGGGGTGTTGGTAAGGTGAGGAGGAGAGGAGGGGTGTTGGTAAGGTGAGGAGAGAGGAGAGGAGGGGTGTAGGTAAGGAGAGGAGGGGTGTAGGTAAGGTGAGGAGGAGAGGAGGGGTGCTGGTGAGGAGAGGAGAGGAGGGGTGCTGGTAAGGTGAGGAGAGGAGAGGAGGGGTGCTGGTAAGGTGAGGAGAGGAGAGGAGGGGTGTAGGTAAGGAGAGGCATTAACGCAATTGCATTGCATTTACAGGTGTCATATTCAGCTAGCTAGCATTCACGCGACTGCATTGCATTCACATGTGTCATATTCAGCTAGATAGCTCTATTCACCTACAAACGGTTTGACATTGATTGTTATAGCCTAATTTACAACTCTGATGTTTTCTGGATATCATAAAGATATAAATTATTAGGTCACTTACCCGTTGCTCAATCCAAGTGAGGAAATCATCAACTGTTCTAGGCGAGGCAGCGATGTGTGACTGACTGGTAACAAACTGCCACGACGTAATCATCCCTAAAAGTGTGCACGCACCAGTCGTCCTACGTTGTTACGATGACATCACACGGTTGAGAGCGTACCACTTGTTGATTAGTCTAGGATTTTGTACAATATTTTTAAGATATACTACTAATAAAAACGTCAAGATATCAGATCAGGCAAACTCTGTATAATAATTTCCTTGCAGCCTTAACAATAACTGTAGAATGTTCCCGTATACGTATAGAACATTCTGTAGAACATTCGCGAGGCACACAGAAAAAAAACTCGCCCACTGCGGTAGGTTTGTAAAAAAAAAAAAAAAAAAAAAAAACTACATTCTGAATGGTTGAGGCAATATCAGTGATGCCAACTCGTACGAATTGATCCGTATTAATACGAAAATGTGGTGGAAATACGGCGATACGAATATAATGACTCATTCATACGAATTTAGGGTCAACTTGCAATATTATTTAATGAATAGAATATTTGCGGTAAGTCCAGAAATAAGCAAAAATGTGTCATGATTTGGCTTCCTGCTTACGAACGCGGAGGGCGCCATTCTTGTTTTGACCGACGTGATATACGCTTGAGCTGATTGGTAGTTAATAGCTGCAGCGACACGGGAAGAGTATTTACTTTTGACGTTGATGGATAAAGTTAACTTGTCGCATCTGCTTTTAGTTTACAAATGGCCACCACCAACATATTTGGGTACGTTTCTGTGATTTGTTTTTAATCAACTACTGCTTAATATGGTACCCCAATCAAAGGATATTAAACTACTGATCAAGAATAAAACTTTCTTGACTCGAGCGATATATTTTTCAAACACAAATACGAATGGTCAACGCAGAATATCCGTCGAATCAAGGTATATTTCTGTCAAAAGAGTGAGCTAAATGAAAAGACTCAGGCAAAAGACTGAAGTTGGAACAGATCGCATTTGTTGTCATCCCCGTGGCAACAAACTGACACGAGCACCGCTGCTGTCACTGCTCTTCTGGGCGTTGTCTAGCAGTACTTTCCACTTGACGGTATTCCGTATAATCGAGCTCCTTTCTTACTTCGCTCAATTTGCCTTACTGAGTCTTTTCATTTAGCTCAATCTTTTGTGGACGAACACTTTCTCATTTTTTATACGTGATCGAATATAGCATGCAACGTTACAATCTAAAATTATGGCTGAAAAAAAAGAAGAAGTCCTGTGTCTACCAGTCATGCCTTTTGCACTATATGTCGGTCCACATTTAGCATTGCCCATAGTGGACTCTATGATGTTAAGACACACATGTCTGCCATCAAACACAAAACAGCCAGCACCCAAGTCCAGGGGAATAATAGTCTGCTGTCAATGGGTTTTGAGACCCAGTCCAGTGGCATGACCCTGACTGAGAAAGTCACCTTGATTTTATTTTATAAGGGTTGCATTTTGTGTACAGAAACTTATAAAATATGAGATACTTCCACCATAATATGAAAAGTTTGCCAAAATACACTATGACACAGCCAAATTCACGTGATTAAGAAAAGAGAGACCCTCTCAAAGTGAGCTTAAAGTCTATGAGTCTACGTTTGTAGGCTGAATGCCAAAATATTGTTTCTTTTACAAGTACATATCAACATTTTGCCCGTTGCACCCATTAACGCAGTACAGATTTCACTTAAGGAAAAATACTAATTTACTGGGGAAAATACTAATTTTGGAACCATTGAGTACAGATTGGCACACCACAATGTTGGCAATACTGCAATATGCGGATTAAAGTGGCCAAGTCAGATTTGAATTCAGAATTTGACGCACATGTTAAGGGGTTGCACACTAGCCTACAAGACTTCACAGCCAATCAGCGACGACAACAGGACTTCACAGCCAAGCGGTGAGGGCAGTCAGATTTACACAGACAAACAGGAGAACAAACAGGTCTTGTAAAACACACATGTACACCAACACGCATACACACTCAAGAAAACAAACACAAACAGAACAGGAACTCCTGTTCCTTAGGGACAGAACCATAGATGGAGAGGAGAGCAAACGGGTCTCATAAACACGTTCCTCAGACCTCTTAGCCAATCAGAAATAGGAACAGCAGTTTTCAACCTATCAGCAGCCACACTCAGTTTCAACTTGCATGCAGTACATACACATACAAGGACAGACCTCATGTGGCTGATCGAACTTAAGACAGAACTTGTTTCTGTTCCACCTCAGGCCCCCAGAATGGACTCAGACCAGGCTGGACAGAGCAACGAAGTAGAGTGTATTGATGGACAGAGAGGGAGAGGGCAACACTCAACAGCAAACAGACCTGGTAAGAGGTTTTATACAGGAGAGTACACGCACACACAGCAGAGGTCAGTATTGGGATATAAAGTACTTGTGCCGAAGAAGGCAGATCACAGTTTGTTGTATGAACAGTAATGGCAAACAGCTAATCGCCTTTTTGTGTTTGTTTGTGTGTGTGTGTGTGTGTGTGTGTGTGTGTGTGTGTGTGTGTGTGTGTCAGGAGAGTCAAAGAGAGAGTGGTTGAAACAGCAGAATAACCAGTTGAACAGCTACAAGCGTGGAGGCAGCCTGCGCAGCAGACCCAGAGTGAGCTACGTAGAGGAAGAGGTGCCCAAGGATGAAGATTACCTCTGTGAGTTGCTCTTACTGCTACCTTTCAACTAGACACAATCTCTTTCTCTCTCTTTTAAGTGACATTAAACATATCTGGTATAAGAGATATATCCCTGAATATCAACAGTATAATTGTTGATTGTCTCCATAATTTTGCGAATGTATGCATATTTTCTCCTCTTAACTTCATCACTCTAATAGTTGATCTGCTGATGACTTCATACCATTTTCACCCATTTTAAATGGATATTTTCACAGTTGATGGTTATTCAGTTTTACAACATGTCAACATGTTGCCAACTCGTACAAATTGATCCGTACTAATAGGAAAATGTGGTGGAAATACGGCTATACAAATATGATGACTCATTCATACGAATTTGGGGTCAACTTGCAATATTATTATTATATACCGATTGGCACACCATAATGTTGGCAATACTGCAATATAAATCTTTAGGTTGCCTCATAAGGTAAATTAATAATCTCTGAATTGTTCCGTTTTTCTGCAGACTGTGAGGACTGTAAGTCTTTCTACATTGATGAGTGTGGGGTCCATGGTCTCCCCAACTTCATCCCCGACACCCTAGCTCCTGTTGGGGTCATAGACTGAGCCAGACTCACCCTGCCACCTGGACTGGTGGTCAGAAAGTCCAACATCCCAAACGCAGGTCTGGGGGTGTTCAACCAGGGCCAGGCGGTGCCCAGAGGGGTGCACTTCGGCCCCTATGAGGGAGAGGTGATGGACAGGGACGAGGCCATAGAGAGCGGATACTCCTGGGTGGTGAGGGATCAAATGGTGTTTCTAAATAGGAGTTCAGGAGGAGATTGACTGATTTGAGATGCCTCTTCTCAGGGTTTTTCCTGGGTCAAAATGGCTCTTCGGTGCTCCCAAAACAAAATTGCATGCTATGCGCGCACAGTCTGTAACCTATCACCGTATTAGCAGACATCAATGTCTTTTTTTTATAAATGTTTTACATTTCACAAATAATGGAGGCTATGCTCCCATTTTGCTCCCACTTTAAATCAAAATAGATAAGCTAATCTATTGACAATAGTCCAAGCCCCATGGTGTTATCATGTATGGTTCAAAGATTATCAAGGTTTACCTCATATACTATATGCAAACTACTGAAATCTATATCAATAGAATCTAGAACTAACCAGTGGTCAGAAATGGAACACACAAATTGTGAAAGTCAAGTTTATCTATTATTACTATTCATGTTTTTTATACAAACCTACATACCATTATTTTCACCAGTGGAGGCTGCATTTTGACAGCATTTTGAGTGGAAATTTAATGTGCATTTGTACAGGTGTATTCGTGCACGTCGGGCTGGCCCTCGCAGTGGAACGACAGTTTACAACCGCACCGGTATAAATATTATTATATTCGAGATGCAACACAAACTACTTGAGCTTTCATTGATAAACCAATGCTGTTGTCTGCCTCTCTCGAGGCCCCGTGTTCTACTGGTACTCGTTCAAACGGGTAGACAAATCAAGTAATAGCCTACACCTGTGTGAGTTCTCAACATAGCAGATATTTTAAAGCATTGAAAGCCATGAATAATGAAACCGCCGACTGATGAAGTCAGGATGCATACGCAGGTTGAGTAATTAAGTGATTGGCAGCTGGCCGCTCTGTCCATTCGCGCACCTCACAGTTGCGTATAGATCAGACTTATCAACTTGATTACTATTGATCAAAACAGAACGAGGGTTCGGCTGTAGCCTACTTGAAACATACTATTCAGAACATATTCGATGACATGCATTGCATACGTGATGAATTGCTTACAAATCTGCTTTAAAAAACTAGTGAAGGTGTTTT
Organism: Sprattus sprattus; assembly: GCF_963457725.1. Taxonomy (NCBI): domain Eukaryota; kingdom Metazoa; phylum Chordata; class Actinopteri; order Clupeiformes; family Clupeidae; genus Sprattus; species Sprattus sprattus. The sequence continues at coordinate 5,704,421 of NC_137919.1, forward strand.
AGAATAATATTTATGCCATATACAATAAGTCACTTTATGTAAACACCACTTTTATTAGTGTTAGCTGGTTAATTATTTAGCACAATGCTAGCATGACTCTACCGTAATTCGATTTTTAACCAAGGTAGCCTATGTAGATCACGACCTGTTTACAAATCTGGTTAAAAAGATAAAGGTGAGCTGTTATTTATAGATAATAAATATTTCCCAGGCATCTAATGGCTTACAGCTGTAAAGCATCTAAATGTACAGAGTAAGGGAGGTTGATTTATAAAAAATCAAACTAACGTCTTATCTAAACTGGCAAGCTTGGAGAAGCCTCTGTTCAATGATTGGCTGAGGGGGTTGGAAGCGGGATCTGCTGCTGCTGTCTTGAATTCAACGTGAGGGCTCAAAACACCATTAAGCTGAATTGGATGACTCTTTTTTTGCCTTAGGCGCTCGGGAAAACGGCTTAGGCGCGCGCCAAAATGTTGTCTGTCTGGGCACATTTCTTTATAAAGACAACCCATTTTTGAGAAGCTTGTGTTTACCTCCCCTTGTAAATCTCGATGTTGCACATCCTCCTGGCTCTGTTAAGGATGGTATTCCAGGATCGAGGGATCCCGGCGCCTGTTCAGGAACAGGAAACCATTCACTGCTGCACTGCAGGCTGCACTGATGTACACCTCTAACTTCCAGTCACTTGATACAATTTACAGTCTAAAAACACTCACAGAACAAAACTCAGCCTGTGTCACTCACTCACATGTCTCGTACTCATACATGACATGACATCTGATATCTATACTCACATAAACACCTGAGGAAGTTGAACTTCATCTTCAGCCTTTGGATGGTTACCTTCTCACCTGGGAAGCGTGTGGGTCTGAAAAGCCAGAAAGTCCTTAACGTTCCGTTTCAGCTGCTCATTCTCGGCCGTGCTGAACCTCCCCATTCGCAGAGGGATCCCTGTGGCATGGTGGGGGTGGAGGAAGAGTGGTAGAAACAAAAACCCTGGATCACATGACTGAATTTATCCCTCAAGTGGTCAGTGGTCCTTCTCAAACACAGTCCACTCAAAAATCTAAATGATGTTTAACTCAGAATGTCATAACAAACCATACCAGAATCATGAGAACGTCCTGGGCAATATATACATAACACAGGCCTCACATATCCCCTATGGCTTGAATAAAGAAAAACTCCTCCCCTCTGAAAATGCAAACTTAATCACCCTGTTTTACAGTGCACTGCAGGCATTGGATACTCCCAATGGCTAAAATCAGGCGTGTTTACTGGGACGGCCTGCTGGCCTGTGCCCATTAAATGTATGTAACCCTCTGTTTGTGCCCTCTGTGCAGTTGCTGATTCAAGGTGATGAGCTTTGATTGGGTGCACCTGGCACGCAGGTTCATCTGTCTCGATAAAAGATCTGGCTCCTCCTCCTTCAGGAGAGATTCGACCTGCAGCAGACACTACCTGAGTGGCTGGTGTTGGCCAGCATCGGAGTGTTGTACTGTTCCTTTGTTTGTCATTGTTTGTGTGCGTTGTACCGTGGATTTGGATGCAGACCTTTTATTTACGTGGTTTGGGTTGGATAGTTGCGCGAATTCTAAAATAAATCCATTGTTAAAGCTACTCCGTCCGCTCTTTGTCTATTGTCATTTTTACCATAGACTAGAGTTATGGCATGTGACACTAACTCACCTTGCTTCTTGTACATCCTGTAGCGGGGCAGGTCGTATCTGACGATATTCTGAACACCGTCAGTAATGCTAAACATATAATGAGGCAGGAACTCCTGGATCTCCTGCCTGATGGCATCGTCAATGTCCAGCACAAGCTTTTTATGCACATCATCCGGGTGAAGCTGTGCGTCTTTTGGAGAGTGTCTGCAGCAGCAGATCCCGCCTCCCACCCCCTCAGCCAATCATTGAACAGAGGCTTCTCCAAGCTTTCCAGCTTAGAGAAGATGTTAGTTTGATTTTTTATAAAGCAGCTAGCGAGCAGTTGCATACATTATCTAGCTAGCTAGCAGTTGCCTACATTATCTTAAAAAAGCAATACTTTGATACAAAAACACAAAAGAAACTGAGGAACTGGAAGATAACTGTCCTGACACTGACAGTGAGGACTGAGTGTCTGTAATCGTTTGTTCCTTATTCTGTTTTGTGCAGTTTTATACATAATATTTCATATTTTTCATAAAGATTGTTTTTATGGTTGATCAGTGTTTTCATTTGTGGAATGAATGAATGAATGAACAAACATTGGTAAAAGTACAATTACTGCCTTTTAATGATAATTGGGTATTGGGGGTTTATTTGTCACATACATACGTAAAGCATGTAGTGAAATTTCATTTGGTGTGAAGTGTGAAGAAAGAAAGATAAAAACAAGTCCGAGCGGACAACAAGATGCGTCAACTCAACTCTGCCACCTTGTGGACACAGGAGGGAATTACAATTGAAAGAATGCGTTTCAGACAGACCGACCGACAGACGGACGGACATACCCTCTTATAGAGATGCCGGACGCATCTAAAAATATACAGTGCCACTAAAGTATGTGAACCCCTTGAGCACTTAAGAGTTTTCTGTTGTTTTACCATGATCTTTTGGAGATAGTCTTATAGCTTTCCCAAGACTGATGGGCTGTCAGAACCTTCTTCCTGATGTTCTCGGATATCTCGTTTCCTCTCGGCATTGTTGATCTGTGTGGGTACACCTTGGCACTGCAGTAGTTTGGTTGGTTTCCTCTCTCTTTAAGTCCGTGATGCCCAACCCTTTTCCTAAGGATGTCTCAGTTGATTTGTTTGCTTAATGGACTAATTAAGCACCCAAATATGTTTCACCGAATCTGTTACCTGCTTGACTTTACCAATACAGCTGGGGGTTCACTTACTTTTGAAAATACATTAATTCCATGTTTCATGTAGTTTTTTGGCCACTCAAACAATTTCCTCTAAACAAGAACATGCAAATGTTGAACATAAACCTGACATTTCATCTATGGAAAATTGGTGATGAAAAATCATGGTAAAACAACAGAAAACGCTTAAGTGCTCGAGGGGTTCACATACTTAAAAGTGGCACTGTATATAAATAGCAGTGAGGGAGTATAAATTGCAGTGTGTACAGTCCATGTGCAAGAGTGAAAAAGTGTAATTGCTGTTTATATAGTCATTGTGTGTGTTCAGGATACAGAAAGTCCATGGTCAAGATGTTAAGAGTCCTTTACAAATATTGGGCACTGATGCGTAGTCTTGTAAGTCTCCTGCAGAATAGGAAGAGGTGCTCTGATGGCACTGTACTGCAGTCACAGGCAGTACAGTTCCCATACAAAGTGATGATGCTGTCAGGACACTATCCACAGCTGAAGGGTGCTGATACGTTGAACTTCCTCAGCTGACACAGGAAGGTAGAGTCTTTGCCTTGATTTCTTCAGTGTGTGCTGGGTGTTCAAAGTCCATGATAGATCGTCAGTAAGGTGTATTCCCAGGTATTTCAAACTTGATCTAAATGACTTAACATAAACATAGCATTATCTTATATTTACCTCATTGTTCTTCTTGAACGTGGCTATGTATACAGCACTGCTAAGAATCCATTTAGCTCACTTGAGGTTTTTCAGGTGTTTTCCTCTTTATCGGTAACGTTGAATCTAATCATGCACTCTTAGAAAAAAAGGTGACACTTTGGTTCCCCCCAGTGGCCAAACCCAAAGTTTCAGCCTGTCGGGGCAAGGGTGCCACAGGGAGCCCTCCATCTGCCACAGTAAGTCCTTCCTCGAGGGAAGTGTACTGGGTGGCCCCACTGTTAGAGTCAGCAACAAGTGAAACCATGGCGTGCTCAGCCACCTGGGAGCGATCAAAAGCACTCATTGGCCAATTTCCCGAACCCGACTGAGCACTGCCCAGATAAGTGGTATCGGTGGGAAGGCATAAAGCAAGCGGTCTGGCCACTCGTGGGACAGACCATCCCTGCCAAGAGACTCCGAGAAAACAAAATGAGTTACTGGCAAGAGGGAGGCCTATGCCAACACTAGACGAACTTCTTCAGAAAAAGGGACCAAAAATTGTCCGATCGTTTCAAACGGACTGGTTTGACAAAAAAGATTGGCTTTGTGGCTGTGCTACCAGTCAGCGGCTGTACTGCCATCCCTGCCTGTTGTAACGTAGTTTATTAGCCTAAACAATAAATCAGGTAATCTGGTTTTCATAACTCAGTGCCTACCCTCTTACTGACGTCAACGCACGTCATGCCAGGCATGCTTTCGGATAGCAACATCAGCGCATAAGTGTAACCTGGCTACCGCAGTGGCGGTCCGTGCATTTCACGACTGGGCCTTCAGCGATGTCCTACCACTGATCTCAAAAAGTTTCTTTTCATGAAAGTTGTGATTTTAAATCAAGGTTATTCCACCAAATATTGATTTCTGAACTCTTCCTAAGTGTAAGCATTAGTATTGTGTAGTTTAAAAATGAATATGAGCTTGTTTTCTTTGCATTATTCGAGATCTGAAGACACTGCATCTTTTTGGCTATTTTGACCAATTGTCATTTTTCTGCAAATAAATGATCTAAATGACAATATTTTTATTTGAAATTTGGTAGGAATGTTGCCAGTAGGTTATAGAATAAAACAAAAATGTACATTTTACTTTAACACATACCAATAAATAGTAAAACCAGAGAAACTGATAATTTTGAAGTGGTCTCTTAATTTTTTCCGCGGCTGTATATATATAAATATATACACTACCGTTCAAAAGTTTGGGGTCACCCAGACAATTTCATGTTATCCATGAAAACTCACTCTTGTATTTATCAAATGAGTTGCAAAATGATTAGAAAATATAGTCGAGACATTCACAAGGTTGGAAATAATGATTTTTATTTGAAATATTAATTTGGTTCTTCAAAATTTGCTTTTGTCAAAAGAGGCTCCATTTGCAGCAATTACAACATTGGAGACCGTTGGCATTCTAGCTGTTAATTCTGTAGAATGTCACCCCACGCTCCCTGACGCACCTCCCACAAGTTGGATTGGCTTGATGGGCACTTCTTGCGCACCATTCGGCCAAGCTGCTCCCACAACAGCTCAATGGGGTTGAGATCTGAGCACTGGCCACTCCATTACAGACAGCATATGAGCTGCCTGCTTCTTCCCTATTCTTCTTGCATAATTTCCTTGCATTGTCCTGTTGTAGGAGGATATTGGCTCCAATCAAGCGCTGTCCACAGGGTATGGCATGGCGTTGCAAAATGGAGTGAAAGCCTTCCCTATTTAAAATCCTTTTTACCTTTTACAAATCTCCCACTTTACCAGCACCAAAGCAGCCCCAGACCATCACATTACCTCCACCATGCTTGACAGATGGCGTCAGGCACTCTTCCAGCATCCTTTCACCTGTTCTGCATCTCACAAATGTTCTTCTGTATGATCCAAACACCTCAAACTTTAAACACTTTTTTCCAATCTTCCTCTGTCCAATGTCTGTTTTCTATTGCCCATATCAATCTTTTCTTTTCATTGGCCAGTCTCAGATATAGCTTTTTCTTTGCCACTCTGCCTATAAGGCCAGCATCCCAGAGTCGCCTCCCTCTTCACTTTAGAAGGTGACACTGGCGTTTTGTGGGTACCATTTATAAAGCTGCCAGTTGAGGACCTGTGAGGCGTCTATTTCTTAAACTAGACACTCTAATATATTTGTCTTCTTGCTGAGTTGTGCACCGGGGACTCCCACTTCTCTTTCTACTCTGGTTAGAGCCCGTTTCTGCTCTGAAGGGAGTAGTACACACCGTTGTAGGAAAATTTCAGTTTCTTCGCAATTTCTCTCATGGAATAGCCTACATTTCTAAGAACAAGAATAGACTGGCTAGTTTCACATGAAAGTTATCTTTTTCGAGCCATTTTGAGAGTTTAACCGAACCTACAAATGTGATGCTCCAGATACTGAACTAGCTCAAATGAAGGCCAGTTTTATAGCTTCTCTCACCCGCAAAACAGTTTTCAGCTGTGCTAACATATTTTGCACAAGGGTTTTTTAGTCATCCATGAGTCTTCTAAGGCGATTAGCAAACACAATGTACCATTAGAACACCGGAGTGATAGTTGCTGGAAATGGGCCTCTTTACACCTATGTAGATATTTAATTAAAAACCAGATATTTCCACCTAGAATAGTAATTTACCACATTAACAATGTATAGAGTGTATTTCAGATTAATTTAATGTCATCTTCTTTGAAAAAAACTGCTTTTCTTTGAAAAATAAGGACATTTCTAAGTGACCCCAAACTTTTGAATGTACAAATATATATATAATGTGTTGAACATTTACAGACAAAGCAATACAGCTTCATTGTTGAATCTCAACTAATGAACTGTTGAAATACTATGTGGGCGGACTATCCAAATAAAGTGTTACTAAAATATGCATCATTTTCATCTAAACAAAATTGTCAGATGTATCAGTAAATCTATCTATTTATCACTCTATCTATCTATTATTTATTCTCAGTAATGTTTGTATACATTTTTAAAAAACAATACAATACAATATAAATGTATAAACATGCATCATTTTCATCTAAACAAAATTGTCAGATGTATCAGTAAATCTATCTATCACTCTATCTATCTATTATTTATTCTCAGTAATGTTTGTATACATTTTTAAAAAACAATACAATATAAATGTATAAACATCACTGTACAGCTAAACATTTACTGTATACAGTTATATATCACAAATGTAACATTAAAAGTCCTTTCTGACTATACTTTTATAGCAACTAGCACAGCCACCCCCTGAGGCCATAAACATGGATGACAGGTACTATAGTGAGGCTTTCTGTCTGTGAGAATAGGGCGCCATTTAGTGGCAGCACACACAGCAGAGGGTCAAATCACCTTGAAGTTCCCACATGACCACCTCAGTTATTTTTGTTGTTGTTTATAATGTGTAATATTATTACAGCTATTGTGAGGGTCTTAAACGATACAAGCCACAAATGTTGTGCAAATCGTAAGGGTGAAATGTCTTTTTATATAATTTTTTTATAATTATTTTTATTTGGTAAGAAGGTAACAAAAAATATGAAAGGGTACCAGGAATTACAATAATCAGAAATAATTTAAGGAAGCATTCAGTTTTACAAACAAACCCAGACGGGTGAAATGTCAAAGTTGGCATTTTGCTCAAACTAAGTTCATGTGTAGGCCTAGTCTTCATTTATGCCAACATTTCAACTTGGCAGCTTGATCACAAATAATATCATTTTTTTTATTTTTGAGTTATTTTTTAAATCAGGATAAGCGTTGAGATATCTCCAGAGGGGTTCACTTGAGCCCAGGGGTGTAGCCATGGCCACCATTTGTCAGAGAACGGCCACCCTGCCGCCCCCCCCCCCCCCCCCCCCCCCAACCTCACAGCACGGCGAACAAAAACAAAAATACAAAAAACCCGCCTGAACAGAAACGGTATAAAGCTTTTTGACAATCAAGTGCAACCCCAAATAAAAGACTGGCTAGAGCTGATAGCAGATTTTTTTCCATTTTTGTGAGTTAGAGCAGCAATACGGATTTCTGTTCCAAAACTAGTACGTTAACTACCTAAAAGGCATGCAAAAATCTTGCAAACACCAACAACAGCCCAGCTGACACTGACCATTTGCTATCTAAATGATTTTGAGGATGGTACCAAAACTAGTTGCCTATAAAACCATATCTCAAAGAGTGTAAAATTGTTGCATAGTGCTACTTTTCCATATTAAGCCTATAGTTGGTCACAAAAGTAATTGGTGACAAAGACTGATACTTAGCTGCCTGTAAAATAATTTTTAGTAAAATCATACAAAAACACCATTCCACTAGACATCCACCCATTGCTCATGATTACATTTACATTACAATGTTATTTGCTGTTTTGATGTGCACAGCTGGTTATGTCTTGAAGTAGTGGCAGGCTGAACATGTCTGGCGCCATCTACAGGCTAGAATGTGGAGGTGGTGAAGTACCAGCCAAAGGAAAGAAATGTTGTTTTTAAGTTAAAGGCACAGTCTCTGATTCTAATTCAATATACTTTTTGTCGAATTCAGCTAATTCCTCTGCATGGTCTTCCAGTTGTACGTTCAGTGTGTGTGCTCATAAAGTCTCCAGTCTTCCTTCACAGAGTTGGCACTGTAAATAGGAAACAAAGATAGTGGCTTAGACAGAGCCATAAACAATTCCAGCCAATTGCCATGCTGCTAGATTGGCATTGAACTTAAATTTCAACAACTTTCGTCCAGAATCGTGGCAATCTTTGGTGTTTGATCATGCTGATTCTGATTGGTTATACTTATTCTAAATCTTCAGATTTGATACATTACTGTGGCCACATCCGGTGCCACTAACCCATGACAAATTAGGCTAAAGTAACAAATTACATTTATAACCCCAGAGGGGCAAATCTTTCTTGTGCTAAACGTGTAAGGGGTAGGAACCCTGGCTCCTCTGTCCACCATAAACTAGGCCTCCCTCCACACAGCTATTCTTGGCCGATACCCCTCCCCAGGCATGAGCCTTTAGTCTGTCTGCAGAGGTTTATTGTGATTGTGTCACATTTTCCAGTCTAACTACACTCTTATGAGTCTCTTCATCTATATGATCACCAGGAGAATTGAATTAGGCTACTGTACTTGGCATTCCACATGTCATCTTGGAAAATGTAAACACACTGTAGGCCTACTGTATAACACCAGGCTGCTACAAGTTGCCCCAAACCCTAGCCAAATTTGACTTAGTAAATCTGTCGAAGAACATATGGTCCTTGTGCAAAACAATATTGAATATTAAATAAATGGGAACAACAAACAAACAAATAAGAATATCTAGCCTACTTGGATTACAGGATTTAATATTCTGATATCAATGATATTCATTATTTCTTATTCCTGAGGTGGACCTATGGAGACACACCGTCAAACGTATCCAACTTGTCCAGGCTATGACCGGACTACATTCAACGTGTCAGTATGCCACGCATGTTGGTAGGCAAATAGTTAACTTCTCACTACAGCAGCAGGAGATATGCACGCTCACCCTCGTGTCAGTCTTTGCTAACTGTACTTGTAATTAAAGTTCTTTGCGATGAGATAAGTTTGTGGGGTGCTTTCACGTCTGTGACAAACATGATGTGTTTGCAGTTGCACCAATACCAGTCGCACATACCATGCGCGGTTGCTGTAATTGCAAAGTAATACTGACTGAAACACAAGCCTCGTAGTCATCCTTTACCACAGCTCACACAGCCGAGTCCCATCAGGTCACGTGGTACGAGGAGGACGGCCATCTTTCTAAAACACAAACAACAAGAGTAGCAAGCTGACCAGACATCAACACGCAGCGACCGTTGGAGTGGGTTAAATCATAAATTAAACAATTGAACACGATTCCATGAAGAAAACGCTATTCTTTTGGAAAACGTGAACAGGAGGAGAACAGACACCCATGCACGCACATCTAAAGTGACGATTGTAAACAACGACTGCATATTAAAATACAGTTGCCTCAAATATAAGGTGAGTTACTGTCCTGCGCTGTGGAAATGGCTTGCTCCACGGTAGAAGTAACGTTAGCGACTGATTATCCATTTAAGACTCGCCACGCTTGTTCAGACTAACGGCGGGTCTAGTTTTCATTGTATGGATGCGGATTTTGTTCGAGGTATTTTGTGTTCCAGTGGCTTTTCGATGGGTTTTAAACGTTGTGTGTCATTTGCTATGTCTTTAGAAGGCCAGAACAAGCAGCGGGTTAAAGTAAGAGGGACGGCCGGCCTGTGGAGAGGGAAGGGGCGAATGTGTTAACACACGCGGACACTCCGCCCCCTTCGCCATATCTTGTCATGGGCAGTTGAACTGAAACCACGTAAGCGTGCCTGCTTTACCGAGGCCCACAACTATAGATTGCATTATTGAGATAGCTAAAGCGCAGTTAAGAAAGCGTGAAGGTTACTGGACCTTGCAGTTCAGAGCTGTCTGACTTACATCCATGTTGTTGTTCATTTGCACCGAGACTTGTGCTTGTTCCCGGACCTGATCACGTTGCTAATGCTACGTCCCGAAATGAATCCAACATCAGCGTTTCGTCAATAGATCCAGTCGGTAATATTAATGTAGTGAGGCCTTGCATTTCACAGGTAGGACCGGTACTAACAAATCTGTATCTTATTATCGGTTGCTCAGTTACTGACAGACCATTGCAAATTTATATTATGTGCTCGAACAGCATTAGCAGTGTTGGCTAGTTCGCCAGCCATGTTTCATGCAAAGAATTGTCGATGTGCATGATTAAAAGCAGTATAACACAAACATGTATCTGCAATCTCACTGTTTTGTATAAGTACGAGTGCTTCCCTCCTACATGTTAACGTTTACATCCGATACCGGCTTGAATATAATCAGGAACAATCTAAATAACTGGATAATGCTTATACGCCTCTGGTCTAGTGCAGGTACTTTGCTAACTGCAACCTGCAAAAGTGATGGGATTAAGATTTTAGCATTATTTTGGCGTGGTTATGGAAGTCTCCATAACATGTTCATGCTTTTGAGACTTTTTAGTTTTTTTAAACCAAGTAAACATTTGGCTCTTTGTTGTTTTCAGGTGTAACGGTTGTTAAAATTGTTTTATTTTAAGTGTAAGTGCACCCTAAAATGTGTTTTTGAGCTGTAAACTAAATTATATGCCTGGTGTTTCATCACACTTTAATGCTGCAGTTTACATTGACGACAAATACAGTTTTATTTAATTAAAATCAACATTTTATGAGTTTGAAATGTCTGAACAGGCCATACTGTTTAAAATCCTGGGCATTGCGAGGCTGATGCTGATGTAATCAACCATTTGGGACATCTCTACGTCCTGATATTCATAGACTCTCTCTAGTAAACTTTCAGACCCGTGCCCGCTTGTAGAATGATGCTGAGGGTGTAGTGAGGCTAAGAGCTTCAAAGAGGTAGTGTACACTGAATGTGTGTGTGTGCTGTAAATTAAATTATATGACTGTACTGTGATGAAACACATCAATGTTGGTGTCATTTTCAGCATTTTATGGGTTTAAAATAGCTCGGCATGCCATCTACTGTTTAAAATCATCCAAGGCCAATGCTGACGTAGACTAGACGGGTCGGAACACACGTCCATCATAATGCATGCATTTAAATGGAGTAAACTCCTATCTAAGAATTCAAATATCAATCTTAAAACCATTTTCAAATTAGCTGTATTTTGGTAACTAACAACCGAAATGTTGGCCCAGCTAATCGGTCAGCACCCTCTAGACAAAACACCAGTGTTCAAAATATTGAAAATACATCTGTACAGGAATCATGGTTAAAATCGAGCTTTGTAGTTTGCAAAGAAAAACATTATCTATTCAAATGCTGTGTTTTACAGCACACTGTCCTGTTGCTAAACTCCTGATGGTCTTTTCGTATAGTGATGCCTTGGTTAATGTCTGGGTCTTATTCATTTTGCGACACCCTGCCTGCAATGGCATTTACACTATCAATTAACCCTTGGTGAACAGTTCGTTCATATAATCATAACAATACTGTTAAGAAAATTAGGCTATAATGATAACACTCTTCTTGTTGCGAGCTACTGTGTCAGCTTTGTGACACATATTATCTATGAGTTGAAATTCATGTTGCTGCCACACTATTTGTTTGCTTAGACTTAAAAGTACTACTTGCAAGTGGGAATGATTCAGGCTTCTTTAAAAAAAAAAAACAGAATATTTACACACATTTTGATAAACCTCTGTTTGAAGTGTTTCTAGATTTCCTACACCTATCCATATCTTTATCCAAGCACCTTGTAGGAGAACTTGCACCAATCTTATATAGTTAGAATGTTCCTGTTTAATGTCTTATATAGGTGGAGAACGTTCATCTGAAACACAAACAACTTGTGCAAACGATTAATTAGGTAACTCTGCTTTGTCTTAGTGAGTATTTTTATGACACTTGCTCAAAGCCAAGGCTAACTATCCTGGTGACCTTAGCTCCCACTGAAATCAAGCTGATAACCTGCATTGCGCTCCTCCTTGCTTTTTGCTAAGGTGCTATAGTCTGTTGCCTAGATATGGCTGGTTGCCATAGCATCTGTAGGTGCACTATCCCAACCCCGTTGAAGTCCTCCCCCACCCTTCCCCCATCAGTTTGCCCATTCCCTCCCTGACCTGAAGGCTTGAATCTTATCAGTAGTGATGTAACAAGGTTCAGCAATTAGATGTGCGCCCCACAGTTAGTGCTGGTGGCAGGGATGTGTTTGCTTTGTGAAGAGGGTGCGCCTAGCTTCCTTTAAGACCGTCACCTTCGTTTGCTTGATGTTTCACAATTCACATAACTTGACAGTGACCAGCCACTGAGACCTTTTGACTGGGTTTAGGTTAGAGGGTGTCTGTTTTAAAATACCCAAGTATGATGATCATGATAATGAAAATAAAGCTTAGCTCTCTTCTCTTATTGATTTATGACTATAGGAGTGTTGTTGTTCTTCGTCTTATATATAATGTCTGCATATTTATTTATTTATTAAAAAAATAAAAATTCTTCTCCACTTTCCCTTGCCCCGGCAGTCTCACCATCTCTGTGCCACTCTACACAAAGATGTAGTCCTCTGTCCTCGGCCCTCGGCCCTCCATCCTCGGTCTTCTTCCTGAAAAAAGGTTGTGAATATTTGTTGATAACAACAGGCAATACAGTAAACCCTTCTCTTCTGTGCTCCGGAAGCTTCTTTGGACCAAGAGCGCCCCTTGTTTGTTGATTGCCTGGAATCGTATGGCTTGGTCCAAGCCACTCTGTTTATTTCCCCCAGTGCACGAACACCAGGGTTTCTTTGAAAACACACACACTGGACAGACAGCTAGAGGAGGATTCCACTGAATTCATCAGAGAGAGTAATGGACTGTAATTATGGACTGCACCTTTCTAAAGTGCCACCTTGGGTACTCTGTCCTCAGCATAACCTTAGCAGTTAACCTGGTATCTCCACTGGCACTCTAACCTGATGTAACAAGCTGTGATCATTGCCATTGTACTCTCTTACCCGGTCCTGAGAGAAAGCAAGCGCATGTTCTAAGAATCCTTGCTAGCAGGATTCTTGGATGTGACACCTTGAAGCCCAAAATGTCTTTTTAGACTGTGTAAGGGGCGGTTACCATTTTGTCTAATGTGGATTAGCATTTTTTTTTGCAGGTGCCGGTAAAAAAAAAAATGAGCGAGAATAAATGGGGTTTTGGAAAATTGACAAAATAACACCTGTGGTAGTAACTGCTTGAGAGAACAGCGGAGAATAATGGACTACAAAGCAAGTCATTTGGCTAATGCATCACTAATTTCAGTAGATAACCATAGCTAGTTGTACCGATCAGGGGTCTAAAGTGTTCCAACAACAGCCAGGTTTTGTGAAAAAACTGTATTTTAACCTAAGACATTTTCTCTTTGGAACCAGGTAGTGTTCAGGCATGAGAATCACCTTTCGGCGAAATTTCCCGTTTTGAAAACAAAATAGGTGACCTACGTGAATCGTGTAGATTGATGGAGGGGGGGGATCATATTCAGTGAACTGCGAACAGCAGACCTGCCAACCTGCACGCATTTTGTGTACCCGCCCCCTCCCCCGCGACAGAGTTTTTGGACATCTTTTTCATATTCAGATGACATACTATTGTAAGCATGCAACTAGTGGTGGCGGCGGCAAGGTGCTCAGTGTTGCCAGATTGTAAATGGCGGTTCATATCAAAGGCTCAGAATTATCGTATTTGGAAGATAATTAATTATATCTGGCAACACTGGGAAAACGGTTGACCAATGGCAATTCTGTTTATAGTCAGCTCGCGCAAAAAGGTGGACTGAAGATACCCTTGCTGAGGTACAATGGGAAGTGGGGGAGTAATAATCAAGCCCCCGGTCCCCCCTAGAGGGGTAATATCCTCCTCACCTTTTTCATCCCTGAACCGTTTTCATGCCTGATTGTGAAAATGCTTACCATTCAAACTTCGAGCCTCGTGTCAGTTAGCACAAGATGGCAGTGTTTCTTTAATGGTGGGTCGTGGAATCATTCTGAATAGATTGCTGTGTGTGTGTGTTTGTGTGTGTTCTCTCAGAACTAATAGAAAATATATGAACAGTAACCTTAGCTTTTTATTTTGAAATTGAAAAAGCTGAGTCTTCGTGATTCTAATGCCTCAAAGAGAAAAGGTCCCTCGGAAAGAGACAGAGAAAGTTCTGGGTGAGTGGCAGATGCTTACTTCATGAGAGTACTGTAACGTGAGCGGGCACAGCTTTGAATTGGGCTACATGCTGTTTACAACTTGTGGGCAAGTTGAATCTTTCTGTGAGAATTCATAGTTTTGTTATGAAAGCAAACCATTTGGCTAATTACTGTCGTTTTACTGCTGGGTAGAGTATTTTATTGTTATTTGCTGTAAGCATAGGACTTTGATTATCTTTGTTATATATGCAGTTTTGTAAATGGGAAAGAAGTCAACATGTAGCTTACTTTTATATGAAACACTTATTTGATGAAAATAACAAGAAGTTTGAATCATGAAGTTGGCAAAAGGTGAAGGAAATGTAAGTGCAGTAAAAAAAAAAATCTATTTAAATTCTATCTGATGTCTTGGACTCGGATGACTCGGGCTAATGTGTCATCATGAATCCAGAGATAAAACAGGCCCTATGTGATGTTGATATTTTTAAGTTTGTTTTATGGTTTGCATTCTAGTCTGTAATATTCAGGTTGCGACTTGATGCCCACGGGAGATTGTGCCAAGGCCAGACCATCTGAGAACCTCTGCTCTGGTGGACCCTGTGCCCAGACTCTCAAATGTTCGTGTGGCATCTGTGTCAGTCATAACTCGCTCGGCCACTCATGGTCAGGTCACAGACAGGTCACTAAGCAGGGAGTTAAAGGCACAGTCCTCGTTTATAGCAACTTCTCACCATAGTTGAGAACTGTGCTTCGACGTGGATGATTCCCAACCCAGGCCCTGGAATAAAAGTGCTTGATGTTTTTTGTCGTGTCCGGAGGTTCCAACCCCCGACTAGCCAGAATGAGGTCTTCCTGACTCTTAACTCTCCCACACTTTTCAACCCAGCAGATAATGAGTAAACCTACCCCCTATTTAACTGTAGAAGCCGCCGTGATGCCACTTGCGGTATGCTACTGCGCTACTTGACGTAAGTTATTAAGACCAGCTGTGTATAGCAAGTAGCTTTTCGATCTATTCTTGCTGCTCGCGGCATTGTGCATGCTATGACTTTAAGGCTTCTTGGTTTTCGTGAGCCGCAGCGGATTTGAATAGCGAAGCAGTGGGTGATTTTACAATTGGCTTCCCGAGCCACAATGTTTTCAGTCTAAGATAGGGTCACCTCCCCACCTTCCTAACAACCGAGGCGCTGGGCACCATTCGATTGAGCACACCTGGTGTTACTTGATAAAGAGTGTTGGGGAGTAGTGTGAATGGAATGAGATGAGTGTTCGTGACCTGTTTTCCAATTGCAGTTGGTTAGAGCCCTGCTTTTAAAATTCCAGTCGGCACATTTTCAGATGGCAGCTGTAGGTGGGCATTGTAGTGGTTCAAACAAGTTACTGTGTGGGGGATTTTTATGCATTGAACATTTAGTTTTATTGGTTGATATTTGTGGCCTGATTTGAGAACACCGAAGCAGGGTTAGTAAAATGCTGAAGGTTTGGTAAAATGTTTCATCTTATAGTTCAGTACACTCGGGTGTCAAATACAGGTAATTTCATCCCCACACTCCTCGACATGTCAGTTCTGTGTGTACACTTTAAACAAACTCCAGTGTTCATACACAGTCCTGGTTCTGTAATTGGGAAACAAAGTGGCTCTGTCTGGGATATAGTACTGACTTGACCAAAGAGTGAAGGGGGTGTATTGGATTGTCATTAACAATCAACGATCTTTCGCCAGGATCGAGGACTGTGCCCTTAAATGTGTGTCGACTCACACTTCTTCTGCTTCCTGTTTTTCAGGTGCTGGACAAGAAGAATCAGACAGAAAGGGGGTCACCGCAGAGGACCTCAGTGGACGCACATTTCTGCCGGAGCTAGGGAGCGACGACAAATACGAGGGAGCAATTGAGAGCGAGAGAGGTGTCGCGTCGTGTGACATCACGTCGGCTGCTGGCAGCTGCTACCCCAGCTGGTCCGCTCTCTCTCTCCCGCCCCTACCTACCCCACCCCTCCCCACTTTACCCCCACCACCCCCCCATCATTGAGTCGCTCCCCTAAAGCTCGGCGTGATTATACCCGTTTCTCTTCAGGCGGCGCTCATGGTATACCTCTGCTGTCAACCCAGCCAGTAGGCCACTGGGACCGAGCTTTCATTTTCCACAATCACTTGTTAATAGTTTTATTCATTTTTTTCCGATTTTTTTTTTTTTGTTTGTTTCTCTCTTTCTGTGAGAGTTATTGGCCAAGTGCCCAGTGAATTGTTTTGGCTTGCTTTTTTTTTTTTTTTTTTAAATCACCTTTTGGTTGATTTGCGTTTTCTGACCCCTCTCCCAACCCACCCCTCTCCTGTTTGAGGCAGCTATCCCCACCCTCTTCCTTATCCTGGGAGTTCTCCCTTTGTTACACAGACACGCACCAACGCAGATACACACAGGCTTGCAGCCACTTAAGACGCACACAAACACCCATAGAGAATAACACAAACACACACACACAATCACTGGACCCGAACGGGACTCACGGATCCACACACAACCAACCTGCTCCGCTCATCAGGACAGGGTGAGTACACACACTCTGGAGAAGTATGTTTGTGTGTGTGTGTGTGTGTGTGGTTGTGGTTTATGCATGGCTTTGTTGACCACATTGCTATGTGAATGAGTGAGTGTGTTTATTTTAGGGATTAAATGTGCATATTACAAGAATTCAGGGTCATGTGGTTGCATTGCTGTTTGTTTGACATGCATAGGGGGTGGGTTCATGCATGCATGGCTATCAGTTTGTTTATACTTTCTGTGTGTGTGTGTGTGTGTGTGTGTGTGTGTGTGTGTGTGTGTGTGTGTGTGTGTGTGTGTGTGTGTGTGTGTGTGTGTGTGTGTGTGTGTGTGTGTGTGTGTGTGTGTGTGTGTGTGTGTGTGTGTGTGTGTGTGTGTGTGTGTGTGTGTGTGTGTGTGTCAGCTGTTCCAGTAATGTGATGTTGATATTTCTGTTCATATGTTGTGACTGAGCACGTCTGTTCCTCTGTGTCTGTCAGACTTTCAGCTCTTGGAGGACGAGAGGAATATGACTGCTGAGACTCTCAACTTCGGCCCAGAATGGTGCGTATGTCATCTTCACACAGTCTCAAGCCTAGCTTACACAGGGTCGAGTTTGTCTGCGTCCGAGCTGAAACTAATACAGATAGCCCTATCATTTAGACGAACACTCTCTATCCGCACACGGTATCTGCAACAATTCGAATCGGGGGTAGAAAGTCAGTAGATTTGAATCGGTACGGGGGCTGGTGTTCGTGTGCACGGTTTCACGCAACCTGATGACATTGTCCCACGTGATCGCATCGCGATCTCCAACCAATATATATAACACTTGTTGTCTCTACATCTCACTCATGGTGTGTCTCAAACTCACTTTCATTAATTCAGCCTACTGATTTTTGTTTAGCCTCCTATCTTGATCGAATTCTTTTTATTCAGACGTTACATACCTTTCATGACCACAAATATAAATTGGCCAGCGATTTTAATTTGCTTTTTTGTTCAGAAATTAATGTAGAAGGGTCGGAGCAAAGCCTCATGAGAAATGCTCAAGCTCAGCCTCTCAATAAAGCAAAGGCATTTAAACAACTCACAGACATGTCATGTTGCACTGTTCCAAACTCTTTATTATGAATAGAAAATAAAATTCATTTTCGCATAACCTATAGTCTGCTCTGACCACCGATTTTATTAACCACCATAATGTATTACTGTGCAGAGTAAATGTAGGCTATGCGGTTAGGCTAAACGTTGCTAATTGTAGCTTGTCTACTGGCTGCTTACCAGTGTCCTCCTGTCTTCTTCTACGTTTTCCACGTTTTCTCAGTTGTCTGTAGCAGCGCTAAAGCGCCACCCACAGGCTTGGGGTATGTACTACAGTCAGTTCATCACAATCGGATGGCTTCGTCTTTACGCAAATCTCTCGTTACCAGGCTCCGTCCTTACGGGATTAAAAGTTTCGATTCGTGTGAAAAATGAACCCGATTCAGTGAATCTAGACTCCGTGTAAAGGGGGTCTCACTCACACACACACACACACCTCCTTTTCCTCCTCAATTCCACTTTTAGGTATTCCTTCACGTCCCTTTTCATCTGTTTCATCCCTTTTCATCTGTCTCTCTGTCTTGTCTCTCTCGCGCTCTCTCTCTCTCTTACTCTCTCTTTCTCACTCTCTCTCTGTCTTGTCTCTCTCTTTCTCTGTCTTGTCTCTCTCTCACTCACTCTCTGTCTCTCTCTCTCTTTCTCTCTCTCTCTCTATCTCTCTATCTATCTCTCTCTCTTTCTCTCTCTATCTCTCTATCTATCTCTCTCTCTCTCTCTCTCTCTTTCTCTTTCTATTTCTCACTCTCGCCCCCTCTCTCTCCATCTCTCTCGAGCATCCAACAGTATATCTGAGGGTGGTGCCTCTCCCTATTGCCCAGTCTTCTCATACGTTTAGAGTGACATTGAGAATAATGAAGCTTGGAAAAGGTAACACATGAAGGGAATACAGGTTCTTCAACCTCTCCCTCTCTTTCTCCCTCTCCCTCTCTTTCTCCCTCTCCCTCTCCCTCTCCCTCTCTTTCTCCCTCTCCCTCTCCCTCTCTTTCTCCCTCTCTTTCTCCCTCTCTTTCTCCCTCTCCCTCTCCCTCTCTTTCTCCCTCTCCCTCTCCCTCTCTTTCTCCCTCTCCCTCTCTTTCTCCCTCTCCCTCTCCCTCTCTTTCTCCCTCTCTTTCTCCCTCTCCCTCTCCCTCTCTTTGCATCATCCCTTTCTTGTCCAGGCTCCGTGCACTATCCAGTGGGGGCAGCGTGACTTCCCCCCCTCCCTCCCCCGCCATGCCAAAGTACAAACTGGCCGACTACCGGTACGGCCGCGAGGAGATGCTAGCACTTTATATCAAAGACAATAAGGTGAGAGAGAAAGACATACACACACACTGTGGCATCATGAGAGGCTTTACCACTGAGCGGGGTGTAGGGCAGTGCGTAATCACTGGACAGAGCAGGCAAAAATGCTTTAAAACGAGGAATTTGGTTTATTAACTAACAAAAAGTCAAACATAAAACTTCTTCAAAGGCAAAACAGTTGCTCCAAACTTAAATCATACCAACGGTGGTCTGTCCCCACTCTCAACTCTTTTCAAACTCGTTCCTGCTCAGGTGCCAACCTACTCTAACCATTTGCACCTGAGCTTGCAATCAGTGACCTGACCTTCCTAGTCCCCAGAGCACCTCCCCAGGGTCCTAGAGCCTGCCCCGTATAGGCCTTTTGAGGTAATTCACTCCCATGCCAACCTAGTGGAACCACCAGCCCAGCTTGTGGTACCACATACCCTTCCCCTCAACTTCATGCCCCTCCCGGGAGGTTAAAGAAGGGCTTAATTCGATTATCCAAAGCTAAGCACAAAACCACCTTACATAACACTTTTCAGGACCCCAATAGGTTATTTAACAACAAAACACAAAATGTCCTTCCCACCCCCCCCTCTTCATTGAGGGTATTTTCCTTTTTTTTTTCTTTTTTAACAATTATCAAGTCCGTTTCTTCCCTGTGTCAGTTCCCAGTTTGTCTGTCCAGCTTCTTTTTTCCTTGGAGTCTATCCATCCCCCTTCCGGTCGTGGACCCTCTGTCTCTTTTGCTCGTTCTGAGCGTTCAGTCTCTGTGCATCAAGACATGCCGTGGGCTCACCATAGCCCTCAGTTTCGCTGTTGGTGGACTTCTTGACCCTGCTGGAGTAAACACTGGAGTGCTCTTCCTCACCCAACCGAAGGCTGCCATTGGCCAGAGACCAGCCCACCTGTACCTCATGGATGTCGAGGTTCTTGCTGCAGCTGTGCTTCACTGGAATCTTCTCAATGACCATTTCGAAGCTAGCTTTGCTCTTGGCTGCGCTGTATTTGCCTTCTTCAATTAATTCAAAGGGGCCCCTCTCTTTGGAAGTTTCGACTGTGGGACATGCTACTACCACTCTGTGCTGGTAGCCGGTGAACAGGCACATCTCCCTCCTCTCGGCAGGGGCAGCCACGCTTGTCTGGTCCCCCTCTTCACCGAGGTCGGCATCATCGTCTGTGTCATACTCCTCACCACCAGCTTCATCGACGGCATCATCATCATCTTCATCAACAGTAACTTTGTCAATAGCATCTTCAACCTCACAGTCACTGTCATACTCTTCATCATCATTGACATCATTTTCACCAACATCAACATCTTCAACACAGCCGTGACGGTCATACTCTTCATCGACATAATGTTCATCAACATCGAAATCTTCATCATCACCGCTGTCATACTCTTCATCATCGGCACATTCATCATCGCCCCCTAGGACCACCAGCTCTTTGGTGCTGGCCAGCGTTGCTGCCCCTTCTTCGGCAATCTCAGGCAGGGCCTCCCAGACCTGGTCAGCTTCAGGCTGCACCTTTTGAATCACGGCAGAAAGCATTTCTCTTACCTTCTGCCCTTCAGCCCCTTGTTGGTTCTTGAACACCTCTGCCGGACGTTTCCCTGTGGCAGTCATTTCAAATGCTCCGGCCCTGCTCATCTGAGTTAGCCTCTCCTGGACCCTCTCAAACATCTCATCAGACCGGGCGTGCTTCTTCGCAACCTCCTGTAGGTCAGCTTCAGACGGATTGTCCATCCGCTGCATCTGTAGCAAGGCTGCACTGGTCTCCAGCTGGGCCGTCTGGCTCTCCACCAGCATCTTCACCAGTTCCTCCATTTCGTTTTTTTCGTTCAGCTTGTGTGAAGTCCTGGAAAAAGTTTCACCAAGCTGTCGATTCCTTCACTTCTGCTCATTAGCACCTACGCCCTCTTGCCCGCATTCTCCACCACATGTGGCATCATGAGAGGCTTTACCACTGAGCGGGGTGTAGGGCAGTGCGTAATCACTGGACAGAGCAGGCAAAAATGCTTTAAAACGAGGAATTTGGTTTATTAACTAACAAAAAGTCAAACATAAAACTTCTTCAAAGGCAAAACAGTTGCTCCAAACTTAAATCATACCAACGGTGGTCTGTCCCCACTCTCAACTCTTTTCAAACTCGTTCCTGCTCAGGTGCCAACCTACTCTAACCATTTGCACCTGAGCTTGCAATCAGTGACCTGACCTTCCTAGTCCCCAGAGCACCTCCCCAGGGTCCTAGAGCCTGCCCCGTATAGGCCTTTTGAGGTAATTCACTCCCATGCCAACCTAGTGGAACCACCAGCCCAGCTTGTGGTACCACAACACACACACACACACACACACACACACATGCACACACACACATGCACACACACACACACACACGCACATGCGCACACACACACACACACACACACACACACACACACATGCACACACACACACATGCACGCACACAAACACACATTGACAGGGTACAAGCCTTGCTAACCTTTTGTGTAAGTCTTCAACACCCTTTAATACATGGCCTGTACCACCAAATGCTGTGTGTGTGTGTGTGCATGTGTGGTTGGAGTTGGTAAATGCATGAGGCTCAATGCCATATCAGCACCTTTGGCTATTTTCATGGTATTTTCATGGTACTGAAAGTCCAGGGCCTTTCACTAGTGATAGTGTGGGACACACACACACACACTTCCAAGTTGTTCTCTGGTGTGTACTTCTTGAAGGTTCTGGAAATGTCAGTGCTTCTTAAGCCACATTTATACATGAGCTGCAGAGAACGTGTATGCCTACCTCTAATGTGTTATTTCTTGGGGGAAGGTTCTTGATGACATGTACAGCAAATCCTCACGATGATCTGTTACTGATCTGCAGTGTGTGTGTGTTTTGTGCAGGCTCCTGAGGACATGCAGGATAAGGAGTTTGCTGCTATTCTGCAGGAGGAGCCAATGCAGCCTCTGGCACTGGTCCCACTGACTGAGGAGGAGCAGGTGAGACACACACACACACAAAATCTGCACACACACACACACACACACACTCACAAACAAAAAAACTCCACACACACAAACAAAAAAACTCCACACACACTACATGCTATATGCACACACACACACACAGACACAGATTCAGACACATACAGGTTTACTTACCCATAAAAAGACATAATAGAGTTTTACACACACACACCCTAAATACACACTGTTCATGTTCACTAGCACAAATATTCACACACACACACACACACACACACACACACACAGTGTTATTAGTATTACTGCATTATTCCTGACCCTGGATTGTATTTGCATTGATCTGTGTGGTTCTGTGTGTGTATCTTGCAGAGGAACTTCTCCATGTCGATTAACAGTGTCGCTGTCCTGAGGCTCATGGGTAAAGGGGGCGGGGCCATCCCCGCCGGCGTGGCTCGTGGCCGAGGCAGCACACGAGGAGCTAGAGGTGTGTGTGTGTGTGTGTGTGTGTGTCTGTGTGTGTGTGTGTGGTTGTGGTTGTGTGAGGGTAACTCTTTGTGGATTCGCATGTGTGTGGGTAATTGTGTTTGTAAGTGTGCATGTGTGGGGTGGAGTTAGGGATGTCGTGTGTGTGTGTGTGTGTGGGGTGGAGTTAGGGATGTCGTGTGTGTGTGTGCGCCTTTGTCTGAAGATGAACCAGTCTTTGTGTTGCAGCTCTAGAGTCTGTAACTTCATTTTGTTCTAACAATTTTATAGATTGGAAATGAAAAGAAGTATAGACTGTGTGTGTTTGTGTGTGTGTGTGTTTGTGTGTGTGTCAAAAACACAAATAGACTGGAGTGTATTTGAAAGACTATCGTAACCTCAGTCGCCACTGTCACCCCAGCCACTGGGTGGTGCTGACGAGTTAATGTAAATGTAACATAGAACAAGAACTTAATGGTTAAATATCTGCCCACTGCAGAGAGACAAGTGAATCATGTAGATTGTAGAATATCTTTGTGTAAGGATTGATTACATTTTAAGAATGCTGTTCAATGTGTGTGTGTGTGTGTGTGTGTGTGTGTGTGTGTGTGTGTGCATGCTCAGGAAGAGGAAGAGGAGAAAGTGGATTCTACCAAAGAAGTATTGAAGATGGAGAGGTGGGCTTTGGACGCTGCAGCAGAGAAATCCACCGCAGCCAAAGCTGGGATGATAGGTGTGTATCTTTCTTCCTTTCTTCCCTTCCTGTCTTTTCCTTTTTTTCTCCTTTCTGTATCCCTTCCTCTTTTTGTATGCCTCTCTCTCTCTCTCTCTTTCTTTCTTTCTTTCTTTCTTTCTTTCTTTCTTTCTCTCTCTCTCTCTCTCTCTCTCTCTCTCTCTTTCTTTCTTTCTTTCTTTCTTTCTTTCTTTCTTTCTTTCTCTCTCTCTTCCTCCTTTCCACTTACTTTCTTTCACCCAGAGTATTCTTAGAGGAACATTTTCAATTCCCCATATTTGCATAATGTAATTTGATCCCACCCCCTTGCGCCTCTGTCCTTCTCTCTCTCTCTCCATCTATCTCACTCTCTCTCCATCCCTTCCTCTCCACCCCTTTCTCTCTCTCTCTCTCTCTCTCTCTCCTTTCTTCCTCTCCACCTCAGGGGTGAGCGGCGCTTTGAGAAGCCGCTGCGTCGTGACGGGGTGCGCGTGTGTTTCGAGGAGGCGGCGGCGGCGGCGGTGCCGCCGGCGGTGAGCACGGGCGTCGTCAGCCTTGCCAGTCCCGCTGTCCCCGGTCGTAAGGACTACACGCGCTCGGACAGCGACAACTGGCGCACGCTTCGCGAGGAGCAAGAGGACGAGGAGGGGGCCGATCCCGGGGGGAGCTGGAGACTGGCGGTCTCACGCCGAGACGGTACACACACATATTTTGTCACACACACACACACACACACACACACACACACACACACACACTAAATGAATTCCACCTCACGGCCCCCTAGCTGTCTGTCCAGTGTGATACAAAAAAACTTGTGTGTTTGCACACAAAACCCAAGCCATAATTCCAGCCAATCAACACAGTGCTTCAGCAGCATGGAAGGAAGGGATGTTGTTTGATTGGTTATTGAGCTCTGTCAACAACCCTTTGCCAAACCAAAACTGAATTGTGGACTGCATCTTTAAAGTGTCAGTTGCACGCACACACACACGCACACACACACACACACACACACACACACACACACACACACACACACACACACACACACACACACACACACACACACACACACACACACACACACACCTCAGCCGTGTCAATAGTGGATCACCCTAAATATACATACTGATGGACAAAATATGGATATCTGTACTATTTGGATGAAAGCATCTGTCACAGCACATACACACACACACACACACACACACAGACACACACACTGCACTTGCTTAAATTGTCATATACATGAGCAGACATACACTCACTCACAGTACGCTTAAACACATAAGTATCCTTCTGTCATAAGTGCTGTGGTAACATGTTCAGTACCCTAACTTTGCTCTGGCGCTCGGCCTGTCCCCTCGCTCAGATGGCGGTCCACGCTCGGCGGGCTGGCGGGAGCACCCTGGTGACGGGCGACGCAGGAAGTTTGACTTTGACTTTGCAGAGGCGGGCGAGGGCAGACGCAGACGGACCGGCAGCGACGGCCATGAGGACGACAGGGACGGCCTGCCGGAGTGGTGCACGGACGAGGAGGACGGAGAGATGGGCACCTTTGACTCCTCCGGGGCCTTCATGCCCTTGATGGTGAGCAGGCGTGTGTGTGTGTGGTTATGTGTCTGTGTGGTTATGTGTGTGTGTGGTTATGTGTGTGTCTGAGAAAATGAGAGTGAGAGAGTGTGCGAGTGTGAGAGATGGACACCTTTGACTCCTCCAGAGTGCCCTTCAAGCCCTTGAGGGTTGTATGCTTGTGAAACGTGGGTGGGTGTGTGAGAGAGAGGGAGAAAGGGAGAGAGGGGATAGATGGACACTTTCATCACCTCCAGGCCATGAAGGTAAACAAACAGTTTGTGTGTGTTTGTGTGACAGATGAGGGTAAGAGTGTGTGAGAGTGACTGACTTAAATTTCATTTGTACATCTGATTCCTAATTTTCTACCCTGACTTGTTTTTTTTTTATTCCTCTTTATCTTTCCCTCCACTCTGTCTCTCTGTGTGTGTCTCTCTCTCTCTCTCTCTCTCTCTCTCTCTATCCCCCCTCTC
>NC_137919.1:5734774-5777274 GCF_963457725.1 Sprattus sprattus
TTCCTGAATACGTTTGTGAGTGCATCTGTGTGTTTGTGTAATCTGTGTGTCTGTGTAACTGCTATAATTTCTGTGAGTGTGTGTGTGTGTGTCTCTTTATGATCCTGTGTCTGTAACTGCTATAATGTGTGTGTGAGTGTCTGCGTGTGTCTGTGTATGATCATGTCTGTGTAACTGCTATAACGTGTGTGTGTGTGTGTCTGTGTGTGTCTGTATATGATCATGTCTGTGTAACTGCTATAATGTGTGTGTGTGTGTGTGTGTGTGTCTGTATGATCATTGTGTGTGTGTGTTTTTTGTGTCTACGATGGAGTTGATTGACCAGAGTGTAATGTGCATGACTGTGTAACTGCTATAATGTGTGTGTGTCTGCGTGTGTCTGTGTATGATCATGTCTGTGTAACTGCTATAATCTGTGTGTGTGTGTGTGTGTGTCTGTCTGTCTGTGCATGATCCTGTCTCTAACTGCTATAATGTGTGTGTGTGTGTGTGTCTGTGTGTGATCATGTCTCTCTAACTGCTATAATGTGTGTGTGTGTGTGTCTGTGTGTGATCATGTCTCTCTAACTGCTATAATGTGTGTGTGTGTGTGTGTGTGCGCGCAGGGGAGCATGGATCAGGAGCGCCAGCTAAAGAAGCAGCAGGAGCTGGCGGCCGCAACAGCACTCTATCAGCAACTCCAGCAGCAGCAGTTATTCCAGCTCATCAACAGGTGTGTGTGTGTGTGTGTGTGTGTGTGTGTGTGTGTGTGTGCAGGGCTGGGTCAGGGCCTATAGGTGTGTGTGTGCCAGGGCTACAAACAGAGAGGGAAATATTATTGTACAGGTGTGTGTGCAGGACATGGCAAGGCCTACAAACACAGATGGAAATATTAGATTAGGAATGTATTCTTTTTTTTCTTCTTTTTGAAAAATGGTTTGGCTCAGCAGCTAGGCCCTGAAGCTCCACCGCTGGTGTTTACCTTACATGACCACGTCACAAACTGAAGCATTCATAAGCAGTGGCATTATCAGGGGACAGGTTTCGTGCACCCACACCCACACCCACACCCACACCCACACACACACACACACCCACACACACACACACACACACACACACACACCCACACACACACACCCACACACCCACCCCCCCCCCCCACACACCCACACACACACATCCACACACCCACACACACATATCCATAAACAGTCCCATTATCAAGACGCCATCCTCAGGGTACAGGTTTAGTGCACGTGCAATGATAGTGCTTGAAACCGAAACTTGCTACAATCAGAACCTGTCAAACTGTGTTGCTTAGCAATGGCCCTGTATGTGAATGCGTTCACCATGCATGCGTGTGATGTGATGTTTTACACGTATATATGCATTTGTGCCAGTTATGTGTACGTATGTGTTATTCACAAAGGTTTTTCTGTTTTTTTTTGTGTGTGTGTTTCATTTGTGCTCTCTCTCTCTCTCCCTCTCTGTAATTTGTGGGTCTGTGTCTGTGTCTGTGTCTGTGTCTGTGTCTGTGTGTGTGTGTGTGTCTGTGTCTGTGTCTGTGTCTGTGTCTGTGTCTGTGTCTGTGTCTGTGTCTGTGTCTGTGTCTGTGTCTGTGTCTGTGTCTGTGTGTGTGTGTGTGTGTGTGTGTGTGTGGCCGTCAAGCAGGTGTGGCGAGCAGGGTATGATGCCTTCGATGAACAGGTCAATGTCAGTGCCAGATACAGGGTCCATGTGGGACATGCATACCTCAGCTTCACAGCCGACAGGTAACACACTCTCACACACTCTCACCCACCCACACACTCTCTCTCTCACACACACACACACACACACAGATTGCACCAGTAGAAATGCAGTGGTTTTAATTCTGAATGAATATGCCGAATAGTGTGTTTGTCTGTTTTGTTAATGTATTCACATGCTCAAAATGTGTCCTGTCTGTCTCTGTCTGTCTTCCTACAGGCAGTGAAGCCAGTCTATGGGACTTAACAATGAATTCTTCAACTCAGGGTCCAACTCTTGAACAGCTTCAAAAGGTGAGCTTTGCCTCCCCCTGGTGTCCAAATTGAGACATAACGGCTTTGTAGGTTTGGCAGTTATCCTTGGCACAGAGAAACATTAAAAACCAAGATGACCACCAGAATTTATATTTTATGTGTCAAACTATTTTATTTACTTATTTTGTCAGATTTAATGGTAAAATTGGAGGAGAGTTATGCTAGATTTTAACAGACAGTCAAGTTCTTTGTTCTTTCCTAAAAAGGAGGAGTTGATTCACAGTTTTATATCAGTGACCTGTGATCTTCAGTGCTTATGGATAGTGTAGAACTGATACTATACCTTAATCTGACTTTTATAGAGTGTGTGTATATAGGTACATAGAGATGATATGAATAATTACATTAAATAATATATATGTACATAGGTGTGGGCACACAATACATTCATACAGTTGGCAAAATATGCAAATAATAAATGTCTGTGAAGAGAAACTGTTACATTTTTAACATGGAGTTGCAAAAATACGTTCAGTGAAAAAGCATTGACCGAGGTGTCATCTGCAAACATAGAACGTCTGGTCCATAATACTTGAACCCAATATGTCTGTTCACTTGGCTGAACATTGGGTCTTTGTCAGTGCACATGAGTTCTGCCAATTAGTATTTCATTACACAACATATTTGGATGTGGTTGTTATCTGTGTTTCTTTGTGTGTTATTGTGTGTGTGTGTGTGTGTGTGTGTGTGTGTGTGTGTGGTCATGGTGTGTGTGTGTGTGTGTTTGTGTGTGTGTGGTTATGGTGTGTTTGTGTGTGTGTGTGGTTATGGTGTGTTTGTGTGTGGTGTTTTGGTGTGTGTGTGTGTGTGTGTTAATGGTGTTTGTGTGTGTGTAGCTCCAGCAGGAGAGGAGAGAGGCTGAACTCAGGGCCAAGCGTGAGGAGGAGGAGAGAAAAAGGAGAGAGGAGAAGAGGAGGCAACAACAAGAGGAGCACAAGAGGAGAGAGGAGGAGGAAATGTTCCGACGCAAGCAGGTAGGAACACACACACACACACACACACACACACACACAGAAACCACACTCATCTCTCTCTTTTGCTCTGGCTGATTTTCACTGAAAGAAGATAAAAGTTTTGCCATTTATCATCATCATTTATTATCATCAAACTAATGTTTCAAGTCATTTATGTAGTTAATACTCCTGCAGCTGGAAAGAATTATAGATGTGAAATGGAAGAGATAATGTATTGGACTCAGATGTTGAGAAAAATGTTCTGGATCTTCCTGAGGTCTTGCCTGAACCCTGAACACTGAACCCTGATTCTTTGCTCCCTCTCTCCCTCCCTCACTCTCACTCTCTCTCTCTCTCTCTCTCGCTCTCTCTCTCTCTCTCTCACTCTCTCTCTCTCTCTCCCTCCCTCAGTGCCGTCAGCAGCAGGAACTGATCATGAAGCTGCTGGCTCAGAACCAGAGTCAGGGGTCCTCGGCGCCGGGCTCAGGCTGGTCCGGAGGCCCTGCGGTTGGGCTGGGCAAGCCAGGCAAGGCCCTGGGGCTCCTGGAGCTCCAGCAGGAGGCGGAGAGGCTGAAGCTGCAACAGAGAGCCCAGCAGCAGCAGCAGCAGCGTGAGAGGGTGAGGACAGACACACACACATACACACACACAGATGAATCCTCAGGCACAGAATCGGACACAGGCAAACACACACACACTGATTTAATGCTCAGGCACATAATCACACACAGGCAAACAAAAACACACACACATGCAGCAAAGAGTTCAGTAGAGGCTGAGGGCTCTATATACTCTTGATACGTGCACATTCGAGTATTCGGCCACACACACACACACACACACACACACATACCTAAACTCTTATCTTCAGGCATAGAAGAACACATACTGAGGTACACATTCATATACGTAGACAAAAACAGGGCAGAAACAGAGGCTACACACTGTAGCGATCACGGCTCCATGAACGAAACATAAAGGGGAGGCCACGCAGAATTTATGATCTAATAAGTTATTGATTAAGGGTAACAAGTATATAGGTATCTATTAATTATAGGCAAACGTGTGGTGAATGTCAGTGTTGTGAAGAGAAACAAAAGATGTCATTTAAAGTCAGTTAAATGTTAATATAAACCAAACGACGACGGCGACAATCCAAAACCAACGACAATCCAAAACCAACGACAATCCAAAACCAACGACAATCCCAAATCCAATCACTATTGTGACGTGCCCGGCTCACAGGCATGGAACATGAAGGGGAGACCACGCAGAATTCATAATAATAATAATAATAATATAAATAGTTATTTATTAAAAGGTAACAGTTATATAGGTATCTGATAATTATAGCAAAGATGTTGTGTAAAGTCAATTCATTGGTAATACAAACAAACAACTACAATAATCCAACACCAAACGACAATTCCAATTCCAATCACGATCCTAATCCACAATCCAACGACCCATCCACAGCTCTCTCGAATGCAGTCTGGTCAGGGCTTTTGTAGCCCATCCATCCACTGCTACACCTGGCTGCATCCAATCACCTGCTTCACCTGTTCCCAATCACCTGCTTAGAGATAGAGACAGGCATGCACATAACATGGGGGTGGGGACTAGACCCGCCAGGGTCGTGACACTATCCAAATCCAACGATAACCAAAATCCAACGACCCATCCACAGCTCTCCCGACCAATCCAACGCTCTTTCGCCTGCTGGCTGATCGGTGCTTTTGTAGCCCATCCAATCAAGGATTCACCTACTTTAGAGATGGAGACAGAGCAGGCATGCAAATATCATGGGGGCGGGATCTAGACCCGCCAGGATCCTAACACACACACACACACACACACTCCCACACATATGTACATGTATATGGCCTCATTATTCACAGTTCTCTAATGCATTCTATTTTTCATTATTTCTTCTCTCTCCCTCCCTCCTCCTCTCCCTCTCCCTCCCTCTCTCTCTCTCTCCCTCCTCCTCTCCCTCTCTCTCTCTCTCCCTCCTCCTCTCCCTCTCTCCCTGCATCAGCAGCATGCTGGCATGATGTCGGGGCAGTGGGGGGAGGGAGTGGGCGGCCTCTGGGCCAGTGGGAGTGGCCTGGAGGGGAAGTCCGGTGCAGGAGGCGGAGCCTCTGGTGGCATGGGCATGTGGGACGAAGCTGTGAAGAACCAGGCCAGCATGCGGGGCATGAGCCACAAGAACAGCAGGAGCAGCCCCTCACTCAGGTACACACACACTCAATCACACACACACACACACACACACACACACACACACACACACACACACATAGAGGTGAGCATGAGCCACATGAACAGCAGGAGCAGCCCCTCACTCAGGTGCACACACACTCTCTCTCTCTGAAACACACGCACGCATACACTCTTGCTGTCATACACACACACACACACACACACACACACACACGCACGCTCACAGAAACACACACATATAGAGGTTCAAACATAAACACACACACTTACAAATGGTAAACAGAAAGACACACACACACACACACACACACAGGATACCGTGTCTCGGGAACATACACAGACAGAAGTACGCAGACATACTTTAGGAACTCGTCTCTCTCGCTCTCTCTCGCTCTCCTTCTCTCTCTCTCTCTCTCTCTCTCTCTCTCTCTCTCAAGCATGAACACACACTCATTGAGACACCCCTCTTAATGCATACCCACACATTTATGCTTATCGCTCATTATTATTTTCCAGTTGCTTCAAATGTTTTCTCTTTGTCTCTCTCGGTCTCTGTCTGTCTCCCCCCCCCCCCTCCCCAGTATATGCTGCGGCACTGATGAGGAGGATAAACTGTCTGTCTCTCTCCCCCCCCCCCCCTCTAGTGAGCAGTATATGCTGCGCCGTAAGCGCACTGATGAGTCTGTCTCTGTCTCTCTCCCCCCCCCCCCCTCTAGTGAGCAGTATATGCTGCGCCGTAAGCGCACTGATGAGTCTGTCTCTCTCTCTCTCCCGCCCCCCCCCTCTAGTGAGCAGTATATGCTGCGCCGTAAGCGCACTGATGAGTCTGTCTCTGTCTCTCTCCCCCCCCCTCTAGTGAGCAGTATATGCTGCGCCGTAAGCGCACTGATGAGTCTCTCTCTCTCCCCCCCCCCCCCCTCTAGTGAGCAGTATATGCTGCGCCGTAAGCGCACTGATGAGTCTGTCTCTGTCTCTCTCCCCCCCCCTCTAGTGAGCAGTATATGCTGCGCCGTAAGCGCACTGATGAGTCTCTCTCTCTCCCCCCCCCCCTCTAGTGAGCAGTATATGCTGCGCCGTAAGCGCACTGATGAGTCTCTCTCTCTCCCCCCCCCTCTAGTGAGCAGTATATGCTGCGCCGTAAGCGCACTGATGAGTCTGTCTCTGTCTCTCTCCCCCCCCCTCTAGTGAGCAGTATATGCTGCGCCGTAAGCGCACTGATGAGTCTCTCTCTCTCCCCCCCCCCTCTAGTGAGCAGTATATGCTGCGCCGTAAGCGCACTGATGAGTCTCTCTCTCTCCCCCCCCCCTCTAGTGAGCAGTATATGCTGCGCCGTAAGCGCACTGATGAGTCTGTCTCTGTCTCTCTCCCCCCCCCTCTAGTGAGCAGTATATGCTGCGCCGTAAGCGCACTGATGAGTCTGTCTCTCTCTCTCTCCCCCCCCCCCTCTAGTGAGCAGTATATGCTGCGCCGTAAGCGCACTGATGAGTCTGTCTCTCTCTCTCCCCCCCCCCCCTCTAGTGAGCAGTATATGCTGCGCCGTAAGCTAAGCGCACTGATGAGTCTGTCTCTCTCCCCCCCCCCCCCCTCTAGTGAGCAGTATATGCTGCGCCGTAAGCGCACTGATGAGTCTGTCTCTGTCTCTCTCCCCCCCCCTCTAGTGAGCAGTATATGCTGCGCCGTAAGCTAAGCGCACTGATGAGTCTCTCTCTCTCCCCCCCCCTCTAGTGAGCAGTATATGCTGCGCCGTAAGCTAAGCGCACTGATGAGTCTCTCTCTCTCCCCCCCCCTCTAGTGAGCAGTATATGCTGCGCCGTAAGCGCACTGATGAGGAGGATAAACTGCTGAAGCTGCTGCAGGGCATAAAGCCTCAGGACGGCTTCACCACCTGGTGTGAACAGATGCTGCACGCCCTCAACAGCACCACCAACAACAACGCCTCCTCACTGGACGGTACGACACACACACACACACACACACACGCACACCCTCAACACCACCACCAACAACAACGCCTCCTCACTGGACGGTACGACACACACACAAACACACACACACACACATGCCTCAATACCACCACCACCAGCAATACCACCACCGCCACCACCACCACCAACAACACCAAAGCCTCCTCCCTGGACGGTGCGACACACACACACGCACGCCCTCAACACCACCACCAACAACAACTCCTCCCTGGACGGTACCACACACACACACACGCCCTCAACATGACCAACAACGCCTCCTCACTGGACGGTACGACACACACAGAGGTTGCATATCTTCAACACATTCACCAACACCAAACCTCCTTGCTGGATGGTTTAGGACATGGGACACACTCTCACACACAAATGATCTACATTTTGTCCAGTGGATGAGATTTATGTGTGTGTGTGTGTGTGTGTGTGTGTGTGTGTGTGTGTGTGTGTGTGTGTGTGTGTGTGTGTGTGTGTGTGTGTGTGTGTGTGTGTGTGTGTGTGTGTGTGTGTGTGTGTGTGTGTGTGTGTGTGTGTGTGTGTGTGTGTGTGTGTGTGTGTGTGTGTGTGTGTGTGTGTGTGTGTGTGTGTGTGTGTGGTGACAGTGGCCACCATCGTGGCGTATCTGAAGGAGGTGGAGTCTCCGTATGAGGTGCTGGACTTCATCCGCTCCTATCTGGGGGACACCATGGAAGCCAAAGAGTTCGCCAAGCAGTTCTTGGAGCGCCGTGCCAAACAGAAGGCCAACCACCAGAGACAACAGCAGCAACAGGTGTGTGTGTGTGTGTGTCTCTCAGGGAGAGACAGCGTTTAAGGGTGTGTATGTATGTGTGAGAGAGAGAGATTGTTTAAGAGTGAGTGTGTTTAAGGGTGTGTGTGTGGGTGGGTGTGTGTGTGAGAAAGAGAGTGTTTAAGAGTGTGTGTATATGAGAGAGTGTTTAAGACTGCATCAGCATATGATGGGGGGCTGTCACTTTTTATTCAAATTCCAATCATTTGTTCGAATGTGTGGCAAAAAATAAGTCGAACATAAAGTCGTATCAAATAATAACCTATGGTTCACCACGATCCTGCCCACATTTACAGTCGTATATGTTACATTGTTGTCATGGCAATGTTTACTGCTGGAGTAAATGTCGTTGTTGCTGAGGGCACGAGGTCAGAGAACACTGGAGAATTTGCTACTTTTCTAAATCGCAGAAGCCTCTACAACTCGTGTTTCGCCCAGTGTGGGCTGGATTCAAATCAGTTTATGAGAGCAAGTGTAAGGGGTTATAGGCAGGTGTGTGTTTATATATGTGTATGTGTGTGTGTGTGTGGGGGTGGGGGGGGGGTATATCTAGTGCGAGAGAGAGAGAGTGTAACTCGTGTTAAGATGATGTATGTCTCGCTAAATGTTTGCAACAGTCGTATAACTTCATATGTAGTGAAAGGTGTTTTAGTTGCATCATCATTATTCCCTTTTTATCTCTCCACTCTTAGCTCTCTAAGGAGGTGGCTGGACTGACCATGAACAACTTCGCTCTACAGGTAAGTGCACTGTTAAAAAAACACACACACACACACACACACACACACACACACACACACGGCACTCCCCCGGGCTGAGTACGAACAGCCAGTCGATTAAAAACAACTACACATGAAGGATTCCGCTTAGTCTCCGTCCTTACCCTACCCCCCCCCCCCCCCTCATTATCTGTTCTTTCTCCCACTTTCCACGCTGTCACTTTTTTGCCTTTTCACTTTCACTCTTGTTCTGTCTTTCCCCATCATTCCATCACCATGGTAATGGCCCTGCACTCTTTATTCGTCCCCTCCTGTTTCTCTTTTTGTTTATTTATTTACAAATAATAATTTTTGTCCTCCTTCCCAGGATTCCATGCGCGGAGTGACCCCGAGCGCTCTGCAGTCCATGTTCCAGGCGGCCCACGCCGGGAAAGCGAGCATGGCCTACGACCAGGCCAAGCTGACGAAGAAGAAACAGCCCATGATGCTGCATTCTGACCCGAGCATCCTTGGTAAGACACACACACACACACACACACACACACACACATACGGCTAGTGTGTGTTTAAGTCCCGATAGATGAGCACGGCGTTCAGAATCAGTCAGAATTCAGACTAACTAATTAAGTACGACTTGCATGTTGTCGTTATGACTTTTGGGAAGCCATGTTTGGATTTAGACTGCAGTGGAACACATTATTACATCACAAGGGTTCTG
This sequence comes from Sprattus sprattus, assembly GCF_963457725.1. NCBI lineage: Eukaryota > Metazoa > Chordata > Actinopteri > Clupeiformes > Clupeidae > Sprattus > Sprattus sprattus. The sequence continues at coordinate 5,744,202 of NC_137919.1, forward strand.
TTGTAGAACCGCGTATGGTAGCCTTATTCTGACTTGGGTCTGTCCACGATTACACCTGTGTCTTTAACGCTTAATCTTCATTATTTCTCTCTCTTCTTCTGTCCGTCTCTTCTTCCTCTTCATGGGTATCCACTCCGCTCTCTGTCTTACGTCTTCTTGCTCTCTCTCTCTCCCCCTCCCTGTCTCTCATTCTTTCTTTCCCCCCCCCCCCCCCCTCTCTCTCTCTATCCCTCCCTCTCTCTCTCTCTCTCTCTCTCTCTCTCTCTCCCCCTCTCCCTCTTTCTCTCTTTCTCTCTCTCCCATGTAGGGTACTCATTCCACAGTGCTGGGGACCGGCTGAGCCTAAATGAAATGGAGATGGTGGAGGATTACTGATCTACAGCAATAGCTACCTGAGGCCTTTTTTTCTATATGTAAAAAAACAAAAACAAAAAAAAACAACAACGTGGTGTCCAAGTAATCGGACACTGCGACGACCAATGTGCACTGCTCTAGGTTGGGGGGTGGGGGGTGGGGGTGTGAATGCCAGAACGATCCAGTTTAGGAGGTGGGTGGGGAGAGGCCTCTGAAGTGGTGTCAGGTGTGTGTAGGGGGTGGACAGGTATCCCCCCCCCCCTTTACACCACTGTGGTTTGGAGGCAGGTTGGGTTGTATGGCGTGAGTTTGGTGGATATTTTTTCTTCGTTGTTGTTTTTTGGAGATTTGGGTCATGGGATTCCTCTGGCACTTAAAACAGTAAGCACCTTAAAAACTAAATGCACTTTATCAAGATTGGGATTCTGAAGAGGGTTTTTTTTTTACTATATACATTGTTTGGTTGTGTGTCTGTGTGTGTGCGTGGCCGCGATTTTAAATTTAATTTAATTTCCGTTGCTCGGAACTCGTCATCCATGTATACAGGCGAGGAGTGTGGGCCAGCTCTCACACTCCAACGCATGTATGTGTGTGTTCGTCTCAACTGGAAGGTATGTTTTTGTTTTTGTTTTGTTTGTCTTCTTTTACTATGCTAGGGTTTAAGAAGTGTGTGTGGGTTGGTGTATATATGTGTGTGAGTAGGACTTTAACACCAGAGGGACCGATGGTTTCTGTTTAACAAACAAACAAACAAAAAAAAAAATCCTTATCAGACATACAAAATCCTTTCTTGAAAGACACTGTTTATTTTCTACGTTTCTATAAAAGGTAAAGCTATTAAAATGATTTAAAAACTTGAAGATTTGCACTTGCATAAAAAAAGAAAAAAAAGAAAAAAAAAGACAAAGTTTATAGAGATGGATATTTTTGTGAATATGAGTGTGTGTGTGACTTTAAAAATGTGTGTGAGTGCATCATTTTTTTTTTGTATCTGTGTATGAGTGTGACTGTTGTGCGGAAGTGTCAGAAAATAATGTTGACACAATTATTATTTTTTTGTTTTGTTTGCTCACCAAGATGTGTGAACCAACGTGAGGCCATTTTGTCATTTAGTTCAAATGAGTTTCCTCTCTGTTTGTTTATTTTGTATTTCTGTCAAAGAATGTCTGTCTGTGTCGCCTCTTGTGAGGGCTGTGTGTGTGTGTGTGTGTGTGTGTGTTTGGATCAGACAATGAAGGGTGTGAGTGAGAGAGAGAGAGAGAGAGGGCAATGGAACAGCCCATCCATTTGTTTGTGTCAATTTACTTTATTCTATTTAATTTTTATCACACCAGTGCTGTCATCCCCAGATTTATCCCTTTTTGTCCTTTTCGTTTGCTGCAGAAATGGCCTGGGTGCCACCCTCTCTTTCATTAGCCAGCACTCGTTTACTCGCTTGCCTGTTGCTCTGGTGGTGGAAAGGATGGAGGTGTGTGTGTGTGTGTGTGTGTGTGTGTGTGTGTGTGTGTGTGTGTGTGTGTGTGTGTGTGTGTGTGTGTGTGTGTGTGTGTGTGTGTGTGTGTGTGTGTGGTGTGTGTGTGTGTGTGTGTCGAGCCATCTCCATCATCTCCCTGTAGTCTCGCTTTTTTCTTCTCTTCCACTCAACCACAACTCTGTGCCTCTGTGAGGTTTCAGTAGCCGAATGGGATTGAGGTGGACCTTAAATCTGTGTGTGTTTGTTTGTGTGTGTGTGTGTGTGTGAGTGAGTGTGTGTATGCGCAACTTTACTTTTTCATAACATAATGCAGAGTGAAGTATCATAAGCGGTACTCATTGAATGAGTGTGTGTAGTGTGTTTTTGAGCATGTTGCGCAAACTTGAGTGTGTAAGTGCGTGTGTGTGTGTATGCGTTTCCACATGTGTGCCTATGAACTAAAAAAAAAGGGTCACAGTTCGCCGCAGCCATGGAGATTTTGAGGTGGTTATTATGGGGTGGCGGAGCTGTTTTTTTGAATCTGTGCCTCAATGGCTTACTAACCATGAGATCTTGCACGCTGTGCTGTCTCTGATCATTCTCCATAGGGCGTAGCACAGTCTGGAGATGGTTCGGTTTTGAGAAAAAAAAAAAAAAAAAAGTAGTTCAGTTTGATTTCTCCACAGGGATGTGAGCTTGTTGCCTTTTGTCCACTCTCTTGCTCCTGGGCGATTGAGTTGTTCTGATTGTGATCTTTGCTCTAAAAGTTCAACAAAAAAAAAAAGTTCAAAAAAAGAAATAACTTGGCATCATACTGTGCAAAGTGCACAGCAGGTGCACACAATGTTAGTAACTTGTTACGTATTCATTGTTGTTGCTATTGTTATTGATTTCTTTTTATATATCTCTATATAAAGAAATATATATATGCATTATATACAAAGTTAAAAGTATTTGGACTAAGATTAAGCACTTGGGGCTGCTATTTTTTTCCTTCAGTTTCATTGCCACCATGTGAAGTGTTGTATTATTTCTTTCTTAAAAAAAGAAAATATTTGAATGTATTCCAAAAAAAAAAAAAAAAAAAAACGTACAGGAAAAAAAAACGTGAAGCCGAAAGATTTTGTTTTGTTCTCCGTTACTTCAAGATACAAACACGGAGAAACGAAATCAGTCAAAGGCAACGAGGAGGCTATGGGAGTTGATTCTGCTTATCTCATACTGTTCTGGGTTGTTGTCCTTGATCTTAATTGTGGACAAAAAAAGGACAGGGAACAGAAATGGACGCTTGAACACACTGCCTCTTACAGTCCTGTTAATACAAAAAAACAATGTTATTATGACGAGATATACAAAAAAAAATTGACTTTTTTTATTCCTTAATGGAGATTTTTTTGTTGTTTACAAACCATGCAGATTATTTGGGTGCAGTTATCTTTTCTTTTTTTTTTGGACGGGGGAGAGGGAAGGAAACATGGGGCTGCTGTATAGACTTTTCCAGAAGCAACCCTCGACGGGTGTCAAACCCTCGACGGACGTCAATCACTCTGGGGGGTTATTCAACCATCACTGTCAGGCCTTCCCGTTTTTGGGTGGTTAAAGCGTTGCCTGGGACTTTGAAAATTGCAGACCCTGCCAGTGGAAAAAGAAAAAAAACTGAGATTCCCACATTTTTGTTTCGTTTTAGCTCAAACCCCCTTGCCTCCTTCAGTGTTTTGTTGATTCTCCATTTGAACTGAATTCCTTAATGTGGTCAGGAGTGGAGGTAACCTAAGCATTCAGAAACAGCACACCTGAATTTGGGGGTACAAGGACTCCGAGATGCAGCCAGGAAACCAACAAAGATGTCTCCTTTTTGACAGCGCTCTCTACCCCACATTCTTTCATGACCTGGACTAACTCCTGACTTAGCATTTTGTTTTCTTTTTGAGGAACAACTCCAGGAAACGATGGACATATCTTGTGGTAGAAAATACAACAAACAAAAGAAAAAAAATGTAGATATAATCCCTGTATGACCTCAAGCCCATTACATTGGATGGGGCCGTCTGCAAATGAAAGAAGACAACCCATCCCCAATTCCCCTCCCCCCATTGAGGTTTTGTAGAGGGCAATTCCTGTTAATCATGAGGGAGTCTACATTGAGGACAACCAGGACGTTTCCCAATCCCTCATGCTTACAAACAATACACACTGCCCTGCCACTCCTGCTATGCACTTTGTGTTGAAACTGTGAGGTTCATCTGCAGTGGGAGGGGAGGACCACAGTATAGGGACTGCCCTCTCACTCTCTTCATACAAAACAAAAAATATTAAAAATAAAAAAAAGCTAGAACTGAACTCTTTGGAGGGATGGAAGAATCCCATCGCCTCCTGTGTATATTGACATATTTTTGTACACCTTCCATTTGAAAATAGAACTGTGGGGGGGGGGGGGGGGGGGGAAACAGGCTTGGGGCAACAGATGAAGGAATTTCATGATACATCATCAACAATGAATGTTTCTCCAAACAGTTTTTATACAGCAGGCTGAAAACGACAAAATAGAAAAGAGGAAAAAAAAAAAGTACTATAGACATGGGTCCTGACTTGAATCCCCGTTGTTGTTGACGGCGGGTTGGACCTAATTAGGATGGGACATATTGCTGAATAGTAGAAACAAAGCCGGATGATCTTAATGCCACAGACTGACGATGACTGCACCCTCGGTCTTGCCTGTGGGGAGCAAGACAGTAGCAGGAATACCTAAGATTGAGAGGCGAAAATTCCTTGGATGAGTCTTTGGGAGGAGACTTTGAGAAGGTGGTTGGTGGAATTGAAGACGTTCCTGATGTCATCCTTCACAGATCCTTGGAGGGCTGTTGGATGGAGTTGCAGGACTATCACATTGGTACTGGTCTTTTCTGTGAAATAGATTAGATCCATTGATGTCCTTTTGACTTTTGTAGTTCAAGAACTTTTTGGGTGAAGTTTAACCTCTTATTTTGTGTTCTCTCTTCAGGGTTGTCTCGATCCAAGGAGCTTAGGATCCAGAGCATCTTGTATACCTTTCCTTTTCCCTTCTCTCCACCCCTCTCTTCTGTCCTGTCCCTCCACCCCTCTCTTCTGTCCTGTCTCTCCACCCCTCTCTTCTGTCCTGTCTCTCCACCTCTCTTCTGTCCTGTCTCTCCACCTCTCTCTTCTGTCCTGTCTCTCCACCCCTCTCTTCTGTCCTGTCTCTCCACCTCTCTCTTCTGTCCTGTCTCTCCACCCCTCTCTTCTGTCCTGTCTCTCCACCTCTCTCTTCTGTCCTGTCTGTCCACCCCTCTCTTCTGTCCTGTCTCTCCACCCCTCTCTTCTGTCCTGTCTGTCCACCTCTCTCTTCTGTCCTGTCTCTCCACCCCTCTCTTCTGTCCTGTCTCTCCACCCCTCTCTTCTGTCCTGTCTCTCCACCCCTCTCTTCTGTCCTGTCTGTCCACCCCTCTCTTCTGTCCTGTCTCTTCACCTCCCTCTCTTCTGTCCTGTCTCTCCACCCCTCTCTTCTGTCCTGTCTCTCCACCTCTCTCTTCTGTCCTGTCTTACTCATTCTTCTGAATTCCTTACTTTACATCCTCCGAAGTTCAAATGGATGGCTTGGATAGTGGTTGGCTCTAGGACTGGGAGCCAAGAGGAAAACAAACGTTACAAGACTAAAGAGGAACACCAGACCATTTGCCATGAAGCCGACCCAGACGACCCTGCTAGAATCGAGGGGGTCCTCTGCTGTACGCCATCGCTCTGGACCTTGGAGGACACCTTGAATCTAGGGAGTTGGAAGTTCAAATGTTATGGGAAGGTGATCACCTCGGCTTTGAGGAACATAACTCTTTGACAAATCAAGGAGATACTTGAGGACGTAATCCTCGCCCGACTGCAAGACATTGGTGTGGGTTTGCGGGACTGGGCATGTCCTGTTATCGGGTGGAACTCTGAACGGAGTGACCTAATCAAGACCTTCACTGAAACGAGGCCACTCCATGCATCCCCTGACCACACATTCAGCTGCAAAGGGTCCTTCAGACCCTTAATGTGTGGAGCACTAAGGTGCTGATGGTGCTGGCTGTGATGTCAGGACGGAATAGATGCCCGTGCAACTAGAGCTTGCATTGTAACCTTTTCACAGATATATGTACACACACACACACACACACACACACCACACTCTACATATTTCATAGCCAAATGTTCTCCATAGAAGGTTGACACCAAGCAGCAACGTTCTTGAACCACATTTGACTTCAAATATCCCCGTTTGGACAAAAGCGCCAAATCAATTTTAAAGCTCCAAAAAGCATGTGTGTCATCACTGGGATATGATGTGACCATATAATGATTCTAATGGTTGTAAATGAAGTCAATGTCGCTCAGTATACGGGGTATATAAAGGTCTCTCTGCTGCTCCAGCTAGTTAAACCACATTAGACCACTACACTACCAACACATAGTCTAGTCCTCAGACGTACAGGTCATAAAACCCCCAGACGCACACAGCTTACAAACACACATACAAGCTCCCAACATTCACGTTGGCGGCAAACAAACACACACATACATACACAAACACCAGTCTTCTGACGGGTGGACTCTGTATATACTGTACAAAGTTGTATCCATTTCTCCATTGTGGATTTTTCTTAACATGTCTTTTGTTTTTCCTGATCAACATGCCTTAACTGTACAGAATAACATGGAGTGACACAGAAGTGCTGGTGTCTTTGGAAAGCAATTTGGAAACGGAAGTCATGTAGAAGAGTGTTTGGCTCGATTAATATTGTGGATTCAGGGTTAAGAAGTTTGGTTTGGGCCCATTCTGTAAACCCGGTCAACAACTGATAAAAGTGTCTGTATACAAGACTATTCTCTTAATTGGCAGCGAAGACAATGGTAAATAAGAGACAAAAAAAGAGTGTCTGATGATAGTGGTTTGCCTTTCTTTTTTTTCCTGAAATGAGTGACTTTGTAAAGATTTCCAGTTTTAAACGCCTCTACATGTAGCTGAATTAGCAGGCGGGAGACGGTAGAGCCTGTGCAATGCAAAGATGGGCTGAGCTGACTGGGGAGGGCTAGCACGCTAATATTAGCATGTTTAAGGTTTCGCTTTGCCACACGCTGACCCTCTAGACCGTTATTGGATCCTTTGGGTGTAAAATTGCTTAGACAATTGGATGACTGTCCTCTATTGTTGACTTAAAGTGCATTATGCAGTCATTTTTTTTTCTTTTTTCTTTTTCATGCAATTGTGGATTCATTGCCAGTCCTCGTCTGTGAATTGTGGTCTATGAGTAACACAAAGGCTGTTTTTGGCCCCAGATGATGTTGCAGGCCGGCTTTCGATCATTTGGTGTGCTTGTGTGACAGCCCTGAAACTAGGCTACTGATTGTTATCCGTTTGGCTGATTGAGTAGATGACTCCACTGTTGGCAAAATCATTTTTGTACCCAACTTTGTTTTGGTGGTGTTAAAAAAAGAAAAAAAATTAAGTGCTATTTCTTTTCCAATATTGTTTTTCAAGGTAATTTTTTTCCCCAAGGTAATTCAATACTTGTAATAACAATATCAACAACACAAAAGCGTGCCCGAAAATCAAGTTGCATATTGCAGTTTTAAGGGAGTTAGTAGATGATAGATGGGTCTAATGTTAGTAAGTCTTGGCTGTGTAGTATGCCGAGATACATCTCTTCCAAAGTCTATTGTTTGTTATGCATGATGCATTATTGGATAGCCCTCCCTATCTATTGGATATATTTACCAAAAGTTGATGGAATGCCAGTGATTGTTTCAACACATGGTATTTGAGGTGAAAATAAACTATTTTGTCTGCAAAATAAGTGTATGGTGATTAGCCAATAATGCATTTCCAAACCGGTTCTGCTAATGATCGTCACTTCATGTTGTGGTAGAATTCGTTGAAGTATTAATTGCCTTGGAAGAGAAAGAGTTAGATAACATTACCTGTCATTTGAATCAGATTTTATTTTATTCATTTGCCTTTTCTTCTTGACCAGTCAGCTCAACTCTCCTGCTTACAATTTATGAATGTTTTAGTGATAACAGAGTTAATTGGAGAAGAACAACAACCAACATAAAATTGTATATAGTTTGTTTGTTTGAAGAGATCAAATGATTAAATAAATACAATTAAAGAGATTTTGGTTCAATCATTATTCTTTTCTTCTCAATATGTCTAATGTTTGATGCATCTCATCAGACATGTCATACATATGGCCTGTTATAGTTACATCTTAACCTATTGCAATCATGGTAAATACACTTCATGTAAAATGCCTAAATTAAAGAATAAGTTCACACGTGGAATTGTTTGACTTATTTGACCCTTTTAGTCAGTCTGCTGTTAAAGGCATCCAGTGCAACTTTCGAGGCTTAAAAATAAACATTCAATTTATAGTCTTTTTTTTTTTTTTTTACATAACTCCATACCATTACATATCGACATACAAGGAGCAAAGATGAGACGTCGTCGTGTGGTGAGAACTGATAGAAAATCGATTACAACAACAATCGCCGCGATTTTCTTTATTTTTTGTAACCTACAATAAATACAGCAGGATTGCAGTCAATGGAAAAATGGCCTCTCCCCACCGGCGATTGTTGTTTACAATTTTCTATCAGTTCTCACCACACGACGACGTCGTCTCTTTGCTCCTTGAATGACGATATGTAATGGTATGGAGTTACCCACACAGCAAAAGGACACCGCAGCGGATCCGCCGCGGAGGTGTCGCGGGTTCCGCAACGGACCCGCGAAACAGACCCGTATCGGGGTCCACTTGCACAGTCTAACAGATCCGGTACGGAGGCGGTAGTGGAGCCCGCATTGGCTCCGCACTGTATCCGGTCCGCATCCGTGCTTACCTCGAGGACCCGCCGTGGCTCCGCACTGTATTCGGTCCGCATCCGTGCATACCTCGCGGACCCGCCGTGGCTCCGCACTGTATTCGGTCCGCATCCGTGCATACCTCGCGGACCCGCCGTGGCTCCGCACTGTATCCGGTCCGCATCCGTGCATACCTCGCGGACCCGTCGTGGCACCGCACTGAATCCGATCCGCATCCGCGCTTAACACCTTATTACCTCCGCGGAGGTGGAGGTATATTGTACATATTCTTTTGTTTAGTAGCCTAGCCTACATTCATTGTGAGATTATGTCAAAACCTATTCCTAGAGAACCCTGTAGCCTAATGTAGATAATGAAAGTAGGAATATTTGTTTATATTATACCCTCATCTTCAAATAGCATCGAAATAGCCTATATTTAGTGCTATATAATAATAATAATAATAATAATAATAGTAATAATAATAATAGGCCTAGGACGTTGCAGACATCAAATAGCTTGCCTATTCAACTTCAATGAAATGCTGCGCCACAAACAGTCTAAGTTGTCTCCTTATTCTACTTTGCCCTGTTTCTACAATTTGCGTTATATCTGTCCATAAGTACAGCTTAACTATCATAAAATGAATAACTGATGAATGACGAGAAGTGCAATACAAAAGTTTATTCAACAGTTTATTTAGTCAGGCGATTCGATTTAATAGGCTATTCCGTGTGTGGGGACTCAAGTGCGGACGGCACGGCACGTCTTCTCGTGGCCCGGTCCCCAGTCAGATTGAACCACCTTATAATGTGTCGCGTGACCTCAGCCTCCGTAGCGGACCGTGTCAGAGCGTTTTTTTCTGACTGCACCTGTAATCAAACAGACAGATTGTATGTTTATGAAAACAAAAAAAGACGACTTACACATAAAACATTCCCAAATCAACACTACACTAGATAACTCACATGGTCATTTACAACACATTAGGCGGGTCCTGTCCCAAGTGTAACCGGTGGCTTGTTCACTCTGCGTTGTGTTGTGCTGGCAAGCGGACACACGACTCTGTTTTGAATATTTATTGTTCTGGAAGACAGCAGTTGACAAGGCAGTGAGAATCCTACCCTCTTCCTTAGAATTAAGAGACAGGGCATACAACCACACAAGCCACGAACAGCAAATACAAACTAAACAGTCTGCCCTCAAAAAGTCCTTCACGAAAACTCGCGAACTTCCGTTACACAAGGCTAGGGGAGTAGCCTAGCCCCACACCAAAACCATACCATAAATGCTAGCGAAACCTAGCATGACAAGCTTACTAAACAAAATGAGTGTACAAACCAATCGGAATATAAACGAAACAATGACACACCTGGAAGACAGCAGTTGACAAGGCACTGAGAATCCTACCCTACAATAAATAACAATAGCATACATAAATATCAATACATTACTAATGCTAGTCATTACCAACCTCTTAGCCCCCAAGCTAACTAGACACAGGCTTATCCTATACCATGTGACAATAGTAAACTAATATATAATATGCATCGAATTAAACAAGTCACCACCACAATAATAATGTATAAGTGTAGACCCTGGACCCTCCTGTGTGATCGGCCCCTAAGTAATCTGCTGTCCATCTCGCTTGAAAGACACGCAATGCGGGGCGCATTAAATCGCCGCCAGATGCATCTAGATTATAATGCTAATTCCCTCGAGTGAATACGCTAAAATTGTAGCCTAACTACTACTACCATAGCATACAAGCTCATTGACCAATATTCACCCTACTTTATTGACCGAAAAACCAGTACCAGCGAAATTATCAGCTTGATGTATAGTTTGCATTGCAAACGTGAACATTAACACATTCACTAGCAATAACTTGCAAAATGTTGCAATCGCACCTAGCAGCATGCTAGCTAGCAGCTACATGCCGCTACCATAGGCTACATATGAGTAACTCATTAAAACAGACCAGACCTAATAACAATGTGTTTTTTTAATCACTCTACCATAACATATTCTGCCGAAATTGCTATCCCATTTTAAATCAAATAGCTTCAGCCTCACATGATCATCACATCAGCTAATAGTCTGATGCATAAATGGTATGATACAATATCAAACAATATTATTTACACAGCATTAATATACATGATGATTAAAAAAAAAAACACAAAGGCAAATGTTTACTGTGAATCTCGCAATATATCAATAAATCAATACACTTACTTAAGAGTGCTCAGCTCAATGGTATAGGCTCCTTCAAAGAAAATCTGGAAGCAATGAGAGGCGGCAAATAAAAATTCCACTGATATGGGCTCTGATATGTAGCCACGGCCGTTACAGCCGTTAAGGCGCGTCCGCGTTCGTGGATCCGATCCTGATCCTCTTGGCGGAGCCAAAACGGTCCTCAAAGGCGCGTCCGGCCCCCGGATCAGATGTGGGTCCGCTCAGGAGCTGCTGTTCGATAGCAGCATTTACTGCGCCGGCCGGAGGCGGCGCTGATCCGTCCAACGGCATCAAAACGAATGTGACAGTCACGCGGGTTTGGCGATTCGAATGCGGATCCGCGTTTGAAGTCTCCTGCTGTGTGGGTATTGAAACTTACTACGTGTAAAAAAAGACTAGAAATTGAATGTTTATTTTTCATTGAATGTTTACATAAAGTTGCACTGGGTGCCTTTAATATAAGTCTGCAGACATACATGGGGAAGAGTAAATTAAATGGACAGTTAATTTTTTGGAAAAAAAAAAGTAAAAATTGCATTTCATACTTTAAAAAAAAAATGAAATATAAATATATAGTTGAGTTCCGTGAGACCTGCATGTGGTTACTGAGCACATGCTGAGACGTTTAACGGACTTTTACATGGCCTGGTGACTGGAAGATCTCGCGATATTCCCTGGTAGGTACGTTGATGTAATTGTAACATGGCGGCCTCCTGTGTGCACAAATACAAAGCATGAGTTTTGTTGACTAGTTGTAAAGGGTCTTGGTGGCTGTGAAGTCTAAACATTTTGAAAGCTTAATTTCAGTCACGAAGGACCGAAGCAATTCCAGCCTCCCGCTGACACCTACGACAGACGCAAGGAAGCAACAACAGGTAGCTGGTAAGATTAACGTTAGCTAGCATAGCTTGCTAATGCAATTTTTCGACACGAATATAAACACGACTCTGACTTGCGGCTTAACATTTCTGTTACATCTGTTAATGCCTATAGATTTCAGTAGAGCTTTGAGCTGCAAGAGTTAAATGCTTACTAAACTCACTCATATTGAAGTTATTCAATTGGCAGTTAGTACGCAAATATAGCAACGGTCGTTCTGAAGTTATGGGTGTAAGAATCGCTTACTGTTTACCTGGCTATAAAGTTGCCAGCTGCTTAGCTGAAACCCCCCATAAGTCAGGTTTTCCTGGCTAACGTGTTAAGTTAAGATGCAAGCGTGTATTCAGCAGTTGACGTCTCCTAATTGGAAAGTGGAGTGGTTGGCATGTTATATTGAATTCTAGATATGGTGCCCTGCTAGTATTTTAGTATAGTATTCACCACCGTGTGAGTTTCCTAAACATAGCCTGCTAGACAGTAATAGCGTTTCCGTGGATTTTGTATTTTCTGTTCTTTATAGTGAATTTCGTGACATTTCTCTGATTTTGACCTGTCTTGTTTTCCTTCCTGGTTTGTGCCTCCCAGTGCCAGCGATCCGAGGTGCTGTGATGTCCTCAGTCTCCCGTAGACTTGGCCAACCGCACCGCCGCAGGAAACACTACCCCAGTAGCACATACCACACCAACGTTTGACTGGCACCAGGTTCGGGGAGGGGAAAATCTCATCATCAGACTCCAGGGGCAGGTGGTTTAAGCGATTGCTTTTCTAAGGGATCCCTTGAGTTGCAAGGCCAGGAGGTGAGGTGACATGTCGGCAGCCGAGCTGTGCAGTGACGGAGGTGGGGTGTCGGTGTCTGGACAGGAGGCAGAAGGGGACGGGGAGCCACCCCATGGGAATCCATTGCCATCCCAGTATGGTGCTGAGGAGAGTGAGCGGGAGGTGATGGGGCAGGAAGAGGAGGTACCCCCGGCTGCTAAACAGCAGCGATTGGATAATGACGGGATGGCTATAAATTGTGAGGTCACCTTAACGCCAGCATGCTTGCAAGAAGAAGGCGGCCTACAGACCCATGCCTCACCACTTAGCATACACACAGGTGAGAGAGTTGAGAGAGAAATACTTTTTTCTGAACAACCTGTTTTGCATGTATTGTGCTTTTCTGGATCAGCCATACGTATTAAAATGCACTGTTACAAATGCATTACAATAATTGTTCATGCTCTGTTCAGAATGTGGGCTTCCCTGTGAGCATGAGCGGGACGCCGGAGGAGAAGGGGAGGCAGGTGGAGGTGAAATAGAAGAGGCAGGTGGAGGTGAAATAGAAGTGGACTGGCAGCCGAATGGAGCAGGAGAGGAAGGGACACCGGAAGCAGTAGAGGATCATGGGAATGAGCAAAATGGTGGTGACAGTGCTGAATGTACCCCCAGAGAAGAACAACAACAACAATAGTAGGTCAAACAAACAAACAGAAATACACAAACAAACAGAAAAACACAAACAAAAAGAAATACACAAACAGGGTACGCAAGCAAAGTCACCCCACAGCCCACCTCCTTTTCAGATTAAAGAAATACAGTTTTACAGTTTGAATGATTTGTAAAAACTCATTATTTATTAGCTGATTTTGTTTTCTACCTCTTAAGTTATTGATTACAAAGGCTACTAATCATTATAAGTTATGTATAACCTAACCTCTAGTAGGGATGCACCGATCCGCTTTTTTCACCTCCGATACTGATATCTGAGGTTTAGTATCGGCCAATACCGATCCGATACCGATATTTAAAAAAAACAGCGCGAAATTATTGTAGCAAACTAAGTTTCATTGGGGGGAAAAGACTGGGATCATGAGACCTGACTTAAACATTTCTTTCCTATTTTAAAAAAAAAAGCCAAATAAACAGATATAAATGTGCTGAATTACCCATTTATTTAAAATGTTTGCATCAGTAAAACAATTGTAATCATATAAATAAAGTGTGACTGGTTTAGTCAGTGCAATTAGGGATTCAAAATACAATGTAAAACTAAATAAATAATAAAATAATAAGGGAGCTGAAATTGAGAAAACAATAGCTTCACTAGCTTGGTTGGTAGACTTTCAAAATAAATAGCATTAGAGATAGTCCCACCTGTAATTAAGCAATATGGTACGAAAGGCAGTAGGCCTTCTATATCGTCAATAATGTACTGTAGTAGGAATAGGATTCAAGTGTATATACATAAACATAAAAAAATATATATATTTAAATATGGATCGGCCCATTGTCACCGAAACCCGATCTATACATTCCTTCAATATCGATACCGATACAAATATCGGATCAGTGCATCCCTAACCTCTAGTATATCTGGTTTTCCAGTGAGCATAACAATGATATTGCTGTGGCTTGCCCTATTCCAACATGCAATGCATGCCTCAAGTATTAATGAAGTGTATTAAGGCCTGATTATGTTTCATATCGTTCGCAGCCTGGGTCTTGATTTCAGCCAGAACCCCCAAATGTTGACAGGGTCTTGGGCTGAGTACACCAACTCCCCTGAGAACTACCTCAAAGGCTGCAAGTGGTAGGTGATCAGGGGTCCCGAATGCTGCTGAAATTCTGCGTGTTTCGTGTATTTACAACTACTACCATGTGATTAGCTGTAGATATGTGAATGATAAGTGAATGTTGATCAATATATATTGTTACAGGTGTGAGGGTTATACTTGTTTGCAGGCCAAGTAAATTAATGCGATTTATTGAAATTCAGAATAGTGGTGTCATTGTATTAAATGTACATGTGTTGTACTGAATTATATTAAGTTTTTTATATAAGCAATTCAATTGACATATAAATATATGAAATGGTTAAATTATGTGCTTACTTAGGTTAAACTGAAAAGCCTAGACATCCCTGTTGCTGACAGTATGCTATTGTGTGGAGCTTAGTAGACAGCCACCATGTTGACTGTTTAAAAAACATAGAAACTCACATTCATTATTATACTCATCCTCTTAGCTCAAAGGTTTGGCTCATCAACAGCAACTAGATGTGGGGGGTCAAATCTGGACTATTTATAAGTCCCTGTTGTGGAAGACTGATCATATGGAAATTAAGCTGCTGGAGAGAATCATGGCATGGTCTTTGAACATTCTATACTAATTAGTCCTATACTATAATGTGTGCTAATTAAGGCCAAGTGCTGGCCAAATGAGGATTCAGCTGCTGTGGAGGACTATATGTAGGTGCCTCTATCCATGTGATTTTAAGGCGCACAGTGGTTGTGGTGTCCTTATGGAGATCAGTCCTGCTGCTCTAGTGTCGCCTCTGTGTCTGGTGTCTATAATGGTGGTAACGCTACCTGTGTGTGATTAGGGCACCTGATGGCTCCTGCTCTCTCTGTGTGCGTTTGGGGCACCTGGTGGTGTCCGAATGGAGGTTACTCTATCTGTGTGCGTTTAGGGCACCTGAAGGTGTCTGTAATGGAGGTAACTCTGTGTGTGATTAGGGCGCCTGATGGCTCTTGTTCTCTCTGTGTGTGTTTAGGGCACCTGATGGCTCCTGCGTGCTGTCCAACAGTGCAGACAACGTGCTGCGGGTCTACAACCTCCCTCCAGAGCTCTACAGCAACAACTGGGACCTGCTCACGGAGATGGTGAGCCTCAACACACACACACACAAACACACATGTGCACACACACACATTCGCATGTGCATATGGGAGTGTGTGTCGTATGTTCACTAGGAGTGTTTTTTAGTAGTGTAGAGGTGTAATACTAATGCAAGGTGCAGGGCCCACTAACAGAGGGGCGGAATCTTTGAGAAAGAAATGCACTCAGAAATGAGTGTTGGTTGTCAGTGGGGTGTGTCGCTGCCAAATGTGAGTCCCTGCCTGATGTGAGTCCGCATGCGCAAACACAAACGGTTCACGCATAATGTGGGTTTATTTACTGGTATATTTAATTGTGTTGTAAACGGTGACAAGCGCATTTGTTTATGTTTGAAATCCACCAAGGTTTTATGATGTTACGCTTCAAGTTTATTGAATTATTAGTTAAGCAGTGCATTAATTACTAGTAACAGTAATACAACATAGCCCCATATGTTGACGTTGAGCCTTATGCTGTTAACCGTTTACAACACAATTAAATATAACATTAAATGTAACGGTATTATGGGTTAAAACCAGCCCCATATGTTGACGGTGAGCCTTAGCTGGTCACCGTTTACAACACAATGAAATATACCAGTAAATAAACCCACATTATGCGTGAACCGTTTGTGTTTGCGCATGCGGACTCACATCAGGCAGGGACTCACATTTGGCAGCGACAGGGTGTTCTAGCAATACAAGATACAGGACCCAGGCACATACATAGTGAACCCTGCAGCTCAGTACAGGACCCAGTCATAGACCTGGTGTACCCTGCATCTTACAGGACCCAGTCACAGACCTGGTGTACCCTGCACCTTACAGGACCCAGTCACAAACATAGTGTACCCTGCACCTTACAGGACCCAGTCACAGACCTGGTGAGCCACGAACTGGATGGTTTAGTGCTATACCAGCTCAGTATTGCACCAAGAACTGCTGTGCTTAGAAGGGCTCTCTGCCTGTATTCTCTAGTGTGTTGTACTAGAGTGTAGAAGTGTCACTCCAACCCTGTGATCTACTCCAGAAGATGGCGTGTCTGCCCCTCCCACCCCTACAGACAGAACTTTTGCCCTGAGAAATTAGTGTTAGTACTCCCTAGGGTGCTTTAATTTGAGGGATGTTGTTTACGCATGTCAACGTTGTAAATCACAGTGGGAGCTTCAAGAGCTTTTGGGCAAGTTGGTTTTTGAATATGAGTTAATGTTCTGCAGTTGTTCTTAGTCATTATATAAAGACAATGTCCCATATTGTGTTTGTTGTGGAGTGGAGTGGAGGGGGCTGGGGCAAAGGCCATTGAAGTCTGTGGAGAAAATGCATTTGGATGTTGGTGGAAAAAATGTGGATGACTTTGCACCGAGGAGACTGTCTGCAAGATGGTGAACTGTAAAAATAACATATTTACTTACTGGCTGGGTTTTCACCATCTGTTATTGGGAACTGTGTTAAAACAACAGTATGCAGCAGTTTGACACTTTATGAGGAAAGTTTGCAAAAACTAGTGTTTTGGTGTTATTGTCAAAACCATTAGTATGGTATATGACCGTGTGAAGGGCTGATGAATACCCCTGTCGTTCCAACTAGCCGCCAAGGCTATGTATTATGTAGTTCTTTGGTCCGGGGCAGACCACCCCCCACAAAAGTGTCAGAAAAGTGTCCGATCGCCCCCACAAATGTCTCAGGAAACAGAGCAAGCACCACATCTGCAACTGTATTGCAAAACGACCCCAGTTAGGATGTGATTGAGCTTTTGTCAGTGCTGTTATTGGCGTTCTTAAGGTTTTCACACAGCTCACTCGTTTTAGGCCAAAGCTCCTAACTGCTGTTTTAACATTGAGAAAGTAACACGAGCAGAAAGTCTCTATTGCGCAACATGCAGAGGACGGTGGTGTACGTCTACGTAAGTGTAACGAAAACAATCAGTCTAAGTAATGTAAGTGATTTTGGCTAAACTGTTCCTAATAGCATTTCACAATGAAGCACGCATCAGGGGGTCATCATGCTTAGCACGGACACAAGTAATGGATCCAATCGCCAACAACCAAAATGGAGGAGAACAAAGACATCTCATCAGATTGATGGAGGCCCCACAGCTGTATGATCTAGATTAGGATCACTGTCTAGGTTAAACAAACCAGCAGGGTTTCATCTTCATCCTCCCATCTGTAACACACACTCTCACACACACACACACACACACACACACACATACACACACATACACACACATACACACACATACACACACATACACATACACACATACATACACACACACACATACATACACACACATATACACACATACACACACATACATACACACACACACATACACACACACACACAAACAAACAAACAAACAAACAAACAAACACACACAAAGCCTACCTTACCACCCTGGCCCTGCGTGAAGTTGGAGAGAGGGTATTAGTCCTGATGTGTGAGGATAGGTATGCAATGTAGAGGACATTTATTTTTATTCAGTGTATAGTATTTGGCATGCTGTTGTTCAGTGAATGATGTTTGAACATTTGTTTTTGTTTGTTTGTTTGTTTAGAATTTGGTTTGCTCTGCTTTCAGTGTGTAAGATTTGGTAAGCTGTTTGTTAGTGTGCGTGATTTGGTTTGTGTTGTGTCTCCTCTGTGTAGGATTTGTCATCCCCTCTCTTTGAGTGAGTAGGCTTAGGTATCCTACCTGTCATGTAAGCCTCCTCACCTAAGGCTAAGACTCAGTGCATGTCTCTCAGTGCCGCACCGTACCTAACTGTATGACCCCCCCCCACACACACACACACTATCTCCAGAGGTTTTCAGCAGAAACTGCATCTTGGTTGGCCTTTTTTTCAGAAACAGAACCAGTGTGGAAAGACCAGTGTGCAACTCCATTGTCTTTTGTTGGTTTGGCTGGTCTGGCTGAGCCGGGCGGAAGATGTGTTGATTTATCCCTCTTTCACCATGGGAGACTCCAACCAAGGGCGCAACCCCTGTGTCAAAGGCTCAGTTTGTTCAGCACAGTCCATCAATTATTATGAGAGCCCCCCCCCCTACACACACACACACACACACAACTGCAGCATTGCAACATTGGTCTTTCCATGCCAGAGGACGGTTCATTTGTCATTTATTTGTTTCATGGATTTGCGTTTGCGCGGCTATTGTGCCGAATTCTTGATTCGAGATGAAAACCCCAGCTTGTCGGTGTCAAAAACATTTTTCAGATTTCGAAAGGATGGATCGCATTAGGGGTTCGTTTATTGTATTTAATGATGGCAGTCTACAGTTTGGGTCAGACATGCATGGTTTAGTTTAATGCTTTAATGGTATTCCTTGGCTGCGGCTCTTGTTTGAGACGTTGAAATAATGGGATAATGGCACATTGATGTTATAATACGGTTTGATAGACCTGGAAAAGCTCTGCTCCATTGTTTGCCGATCTCCACGGGGATGAGTAATGTCATCCCACAAAAATGCCTCGGCAACGGGAAATGGAACCTCTGTGAACCTTTGCCCAAATTGCTATGATGTGTGTAAAAATGGCCGCTTTAAACTCCAGCCAGTTTGGTCACAGTTGTGCGTCTTATTTATGAGTTTGGCAGTTGGTCCTCTGCACTCCCCAAATCCCCCAACCACCACCCCCCCCCAACCATCCACCCCCCACCCCCCACCCCCCCCACCGCCCTCGCTCGAACTCTCATTCTGTATCACTTTCAAACTGTGCATTACTGGTTTGACGGTTAGGTTCCCTAATGCATTCTTTCAGTAAAAGTGTAATCACAAAAATATGTTTTCACGGGAGTTGGATAACATGACACAAAGAACATGTCCTCAGTCTGCATGAAGAAAGAGACTGTAGCGTACTTCTTAAGTAATTACATGTCTGACTGTCTGTTTTTTCTGTTTCTGTTTCTCTCCCTCGCTCTCTCTCCTTCACACACACACACACACTCACACACGCACACAAACTTATTTTCTCTCCTTCACACACACAAATACAAACACACACTCTCACTCTCTCTCTCACTCTCTCTCTCTCTCTCTCTCTCTCTCTATCTCTCTCTCTGATTTATTCCTCCACAGACTCCAGTGTTGCGGATGGCAGAAGGCGACACCATCTACGACTACTGCTGGTATCCTAAGATGAGCTCGCAGGACCCCGACACGTGCTTGTGAGTTTGGGCCCTGCCACACACACACACACACACACACACACACACACACACACACACACACACACACACACACACACACACACAAACCCCACCCAGCTGTTTACAAACACATACACACACACACACACACACACACACACAAACCCCACCCAGCTGTTTACACACACACACACACACACAACCCCACCCAGCTGTTTACAAACACACACACACACACACACACGCAACACCACAACCCCACCCAGCTGTTCAGTGCTATTAGTTTCCTCGCAGGCTCCAGATCAGACCTCCTGTTGTTGAACGAAACAGGCTCGTGGCAGGAGCGAGAGCGTTCATGCGGTTTGCTTTGACCTTGTCTGTTGCCCGATTAGACATATTATTTTCTTTTTCTTTTTGTGAGAGAGCGGATCAACACCAGTGGTCCTCCCTCTTGATGTGCAGTGAGGAGAGTGGGAAGGGAGGTGTGTGTGTGTGTGTGTGTGTGTGTGGGGGGGGGGGGGGGGGGGGGGGGTCAGCCCCTCAGTCGCCATGGGAGAGTGGGATGGTGACCCCATCACTGACCCCTCTCTTTTTCTCTCTGACTCTGAGAGAGAGAGAGAGAGAAAGCAAGGGATCAAAGAGAGAGAGGAGAGGAGAAAAGAAGAAGAGAATGGAGGGCAAGGGGAAGAAGGAGAGCAGTAGAGTAGAGGCTGTCCTCCTCCTGCTGCTGCTGGTTCTGTGTCAGACACTGCAGACTCTCCCCCAGAGAGCCTCTGCTCTCTCCACTGTGTGTGTGTGTGTGTGTGTGTGTGTGTGTGTGTGTGTGTGTGTGTGTGTGTGTGTGTGAGCCTCTGCTCTCTCCACAGAAATCGTGTGTGTGTGTGTGTGTGTGTGTGTGTGTGTGGTAGGAATCCTCTGACCCAAGTGCCCCGAGCTGGAGGTTAAGTGTGTGTGTGTGAGTGTGTGTGTCGAGGGCACTTCCCCTCCGCTGGGAGCTGTTTGTAATGCAGAGGCTCAGCCTCAGCTGACCGTGTGTTTGTGAGAGAGAGATGTGTGAAACTAACGTTTTAAGGAAACTAACTGCGAAGAAGCATCCAAACGGTGAGACTCAATGTGTGTGTGTTGACCCTCAGGGTGGAGAGTGCTGTGTGTGTGTGACACGTGTGTTTAGAGAAATAATGTCCATCCCCTTCCAAAGCCACAGTTTATCGGCCAGAGATCTTGAGTGGAAACCGTGTGTACCAAGTATTTGTCCTCCTTTTAAGGCTGAGGATGATGACAAGGTGAGGTAGAGTGCACAATGTGGCGACGATATGCATAAAACCAGGTTTCTATTTTTGAGCCGGGTCTCAGAAGTTGTCCCTCTTGATCTTTCTGAAATCTAATCATCATCATCATTGATTGATTGATTGGATTTGTTTCACGCTCCGCGCTAGAGATGGCAAGCCGATTGCTAAACGATTTGGACTGAAGAAGATGGCTTGAAGACGAAGGCTTGTTGCCCATTGCGTGTGTTATTTTTGTTATATTACCAGACACTTGGGAAGCAGGGTCTCTTCCCTATGGAGATGGAAAGACCTGATGAGGGGAAGAGAACGGGAAGAGAGAGAGATGAAGGGAAAGACAGACACGGAAGGAGGTGGAAGAAGTAAACGATTTGTGTTGAAAAGGAAGAGTGGAGCGATAGGGAGGGAAGGGAGGAGGAGAACGATGGAGAGAAGTAGCAGATTTATGGGGAAGGTGAAGAAGAGAGAGAGGGAGGAGTGGAGGGGAGGAAAGGAGGGTAGCCATATAGAGAGAGCGAGGGAATAAGGGAGGAATGGACAGAGAAGTAACCGATTTATGTTGAGGGGAAAAGGAGAAAAATAGGGAGGGAGGGGAGTGATGAGGGAGAGGAGGAGGAGAGCGATGGAGCTGAGGTTGTGGGGTCACGAATGAAACCATAAACAACACGAGGAGCTGATTATCTGGGGAATGTGTGTGTGTGTGTGTGTGCGTGTTAGTGTAGAGGGAAGGCCTGGACCACAGCTCAGAGCCTGTTGGCCAGGACTGGACTGGACTGGACTGGACTAGACCGCCTGTTCAACACACTCTGCCAGCAACAACACCATCTCTCCAGCAGTGTAACCCAAAGTGCTCTCAACCCACAATATACCGCACAGTCACAGCACACTCACAGACAGACTTGTATTCAGGCATACATACATACATATACATACACACACACACACACACACACACACACTAGTTTTCACACTCACACTACACTACTCAGACACACGCACACTTAGATATTCTCAGACAAATACACATCAGTACTTATTGGGGACAGGGGAAAATCATTGTTGCTAACGTGAAAGTTTCTGCATCAATGCAGGAAAATTAAATAACTTTTAATTTAATTGTCCTTAGTAAAAGTTTAAGGCCTACCTGTGTCCCAGTTGAACTGGGGATTTGCCAGATTAAGGATAATGTACTTACTACACTTTACATGTGTAGAATCATCTGTAGAAAATTACTGTAGAAACATTACATTGTAAAGCCATTTGCAGTTGCGTGTATAGCGTTCTAACTCCAATACTGGGACGAATTTGATCGTTAATTGTCCTTGGTAAAGGTTTGGTCCCAAAAAGATTTTAAAAAAAATAGGGCCCAGGAGGAAAAATCTCCACGTTTCCCTTTAATGCTAGATTTCTGCCACTTTCTGCGATGTCAGATACATGTCAAATCCACAGTTCTTGGATGTACCACAGATAGGCATACATATGGATTTCTGTTTATTGCCTTGTGATTAGGATAATCATGTTTGCCTCACCAGCTCTGGCTGTGTTTGTCATGTTCTTGTTTTATAGTACAGTAACTTAATGATCATGTAGGCCTAATTTGTTAGCCCTAATGTGAAAACTTTCTTTTTTTTATAGAAAGTGTATTTAAAATGCAGTAGGCTTCAAAATATGTAGTATTTAAACATGGGCGTACTGCTGGGTAAACTTGTTTGAAAAAAGACAAGTGTCTTGTGAATGCGACTCTCTTAATTTTTTTTAAACAGCTGTTTAATAAAAAATGTACAGGGAAAATAGAGTTCAAATCTGAGTGCTTGTATTTATAAGAAACACGAAGGCCAATATGCGCCATCATTTATTGAGAACAGTTTTATCGTCAAATAGTTTCTCTTTGAATCATAACGACGCATGAGGCCAGTGGAGATTCACTGATACAGATACATTTTCAGACTGGGCACACATTCACACACTCACTGGCTCTCATATGTACAGCCACTCACACACACACACACACGCGCACACACACACACACACACACACACACACACACACACACACACACACACACACACACACAGTCTCTCATTCACAGCCACACACACACACACACACTCACAGGCTCTCATATTCACAGCCACACACACACAAACACTCTAGGGTAAGGAGACGGAGGCAGTGCTGGAAGGATTTGAATTCTTGAAAGCAGCTTCTTGGTGTACCAGTCGTGATCAAAATGCAATTAGCCACTGACTGATTGATCACAGGAAAAGGCCAGAGCATCTGTTAATGTGTTTCTGTCTTTTTTCCCTGCTCTCTTTTGTCGGCTGTCAAGCAGTGAATACTCTCCCCGCGGAGAGCGAGGAATAGCTCCTCGCCGCCGGGAAGCATCCGTGGCAAAGCATTGTGCTGCACGGCGTGGGTTTGGGAACGGGTCCAGGCCGACTGTGAGGTCTAGGGTTCTTCTTAATTGGGTTTCTTCAAAAGCAAGAATAAAGCGACGGGCCCGAGCGGGGATGCTCATCTCCTTTTTTCTTTTTTCTTTTTCTTTCTCCACGGCTCGTCTTATTTTCTTTTCTTTTTTTTGTTATTGTTTTATTTTTTCTCCCGAAATCAAACCGTTAATTAAACCCAGCGCTCGCTTTCGGGTTCACTCTGCCCACCGTCGGAGAAACAATTAGCTTCTCCCAGGCATATCTGATCTGCTTAGTCACACTGAAAACACACAGGTCACGTCTCTCTCTCTTTCTTTCTTTCTCTCTCCCTCTCTCTCTCTCCATCCCTCTCTTTTCCTCTCTCTCTCTCTCTCTCTCTGTTTCTCTCTCTCTCTCGCTCTGTTTCTGATGATTGGAGTGTTTACATGTAGTGTGAAATTAGTACAGGAAGTAAAAGGCACCAGAGGGGCCATGTTCATTTTGAAGATTTTCTTCCTCCACGACGACGACCTCTCCATGACCTTCTGGAGGCTTCATGAGGCTCTTCACCATGTGTGTGTACTAATGTAGGAGATGGAGGCTCTTCCCCATGTGTGTGTACTAATGTAGGAGATGGAGGCTCTTCACCATGTGTGTGTACTAATTGAGGAGATGGAGGCTCTTCACCATGTGTGTGTACTAATTGAGGAGATGGAGGCTCTTCACCATGTGTGTGTGTACTAATAGAGGAGATGTAGGCTCTTCACCATGTGTGTGTACTAATTGAGGAGATGGAGGCTCTTCACCATGTGTGTGTACTAATGTAGGAGATGGAGGCTCTTCACCATGTGTGTGTACTAATGTAGGAGATGGAGGCTCTTCACCATGTGTGTGTACTAATTGAGATGGAGGCTCTTCACCATGTGTGTGTACTAATGTAGGAGATGGAGGCTCTTCACCATGTGTGTGTACTAATTGAGATGGAGGCTCTTCCCCATGTGTGTGTACTAATGTAGGAGATGGAGGCTCTTCACCATGTGTGTGTACTAATTGAGATGGAGGCTCTTCACCATGTGTGTGTACTAATGTAGGAGATGGAGGCTCTTCACCATGTGTGTGTACTAATTGAGATGGAGGCTCTTCACCATGTGTGTGTACTAATGTAGGAGATGGAGGCTCTTCCCCATGTGTGTGTACTAATGGAGGAGATGGAGGCTGATGCCTGATAGTATAATACTGCCCTTTTTCTGTCCTTTTTTTTCATAAACTCAATCTCTTTCTTTTTTCTTTGTTTCGTACTTATCTTTTTCCTGTCATTAATTGCGCCCCCACCCCCCAATCTCTCTCAGCATCGCCAGCAGTAGTCGCGACAACCCGGTGCACATTTGGGACGCCTTCCACGGTGACCTCCGCGCGACCTTCAGGCCATACAACCACCTGGATGAGCTGACGGCCGCCCACTCGCTCTGCTTCACCCCCGACGGCGACCAGCTCTACTGCGGCTTTGACAAGATGGTGCGCATCTTCTATACCGACCGGCCTGGCCGCGACTGCGAGGAGAGACCCACCAACGGTACACAGCCAACCTGCATTACATGGCATTATGATTATATTGATGTAGACGCCGTTCACAGCTAACGCTAAGTTCTACATTAGTTTAGCTTGTATCATGTTGCGCGGATACCTTAAAACAGAAACGGCAACACTTGTTTAAAGCAACGTTATGCAGGTTTTTGCAGTTCTATAAGGTATGTTTTTTGCGACAACATTGTGTCCACAACATCTTCAAGGTTACTTTCTCATGTGAAGGAAGGATGGAGAGAATCACAGCTAGCATTCTAGCTGCCCAGGCTATTCACTGTGTAGCTTTCTGTTCGGGGGATCCTGTGAAAATTTAAGAACTTTTTACAGTGGGATTTCTGTGACTGCAGAGGAATAGAGAAATGTAATGTTAAACTAATGCGAAGGCTGTTGATTGTGTTGGGTATGTTGGGTGACCTGTCCAACTCCCTTAACCTGCGTATCTGACTGTGCTTCCAAGTGTGCGTTGCAGAGTTTGTTTTTGTTAAATATGGAGGCCTTGAGGCGCACAGCCCTTGTACTTTCTATCTGTCTTTTCTTGCATTGTTAAGCAGTACAAGCTGTGCATTGAGTGAGTTCTGGTAGGGAGACAGGCACGTAGGACATCCAATAATATCATCCAGGATGAATAAAATAGTTGAACAGACTTTTTACAGTCCTGTGTCTGCCACAGATGACTGATTTAAAAAAAAAAAAAGAAATCTTATTGTTCTCAGACTATTTCATTTATTCATTACCATCAAAATATAAAGAGGATTTCAAGAAAGCAATGCAACAGAATTCAACAAAAAAATGCTTCTGAAATAACAACCATTCCCTGCCCTGCCCTTTAAACCCTTGTTGTTTAAACTTTGTTGTTGTTTACTTTAAACCCTCTGTGAGCAACTTCAGAATCAGACACCCTTGAAACAACCTCTTTGCACAAACCTAGACCTTAACCAGCCTGTCTAGAGCCTGTCTGTGAAACGGAAAACATGGTGATGTAGGCAGTCAACTGGCTGGTCCAGTTAGACTGAGCAGTTTTCTCTGCGGGGCTCAAGTTGTCTTGGGGGATGGGAGGCTGTGTTGTCGCTAGCTTCAAACTCAATTTGCTGAAACACAAATCATGTGATGGGCAAACGCGCTCAGCCGGCGAAGGTCAGACCGGTGATTAGTACCGCCCTAGAACTGGATTACGACTCAATTATGAGCCGTGTGTGTCGACGAAAGGCTTGGGCTCTTTTCTCTGAAGTGACTTGACTGGCCGAGCACTCCCAGCATGTTTTATAAATAACCAAGTTAAACTGCGCTTCATTAATACGAGACACAACAAACACAAAGATCACTGACCGGGTTTGTGTGTGTTCACTGAGGCGTGTAATCAGTATACGATAAACAGACACACACTAACACACTCACTCTTAAACACACACACACACAGACACACACACACACAGTTGTTTTAGGTCTGAGCTTAAAGAAAAACTCACACACAGGCTTTCCAAAAGTTTTGTGGCAGAGTGGAGTTACTATGCTGGGTCTTAAAAACAAAATGGTAGGCCTCATTAGTAATGAGTTCTTTGGGGACAGCAGCCTCACCGGCCCATTAACGATTGATTGTATAAATGATTTAGCATGGTTAGTAATATGGCATAGCTTCAGGGAAGGCCCCCCTCCTGGTTTTACAAGCTCCCATAATACATTTTAATGCATTGACTAGCACGTTGTAAATGTTACTATGTTCGATTGTACTTTGGGGATCTTGTAAAGTCACTGCATGGCCAAATTCTTTTTCTCATTTTAAATAGCTGTATTAAGTCTTGGTCTGTCATCCATGTGCTTGTAGATGTTTACCCCTTTTCATTTCTTCTAGAACCTTCCATGCACTGACTTCTAGATCATTCCTTGCCCTCTCTTAGCAGGCTTCTAGAACATTCCTTGCCCTCTCTTAGCAGGCTTCTAGAACATTCCTTGCTGTTTTTTAGCAGGCTTCTAGAATCTTCCTAGCTTTTTCTTGCTCTATGTCCACACTAAGGTGGATAAAAATGAAACGGCAGATTTGATGTCAAACCTTTCTTGGTCCACACTATTGTTTTCTGACCGTTTTCTAAATGTTCTACGCCCACACCAAAACTCTGCAGAAGTGCTTGTTGTTGTTGGTGGTGTGATTCATGAACCTCTGAGAGTGTTTTTTCGAAAAAGGGCCGTGTTCGTTGGCGGAAAAAGGGTTAAACGGAGAAATAATCTAATTTGAAAATAAGCGTTTTCAAATTCACCTGCTTTGATTTGTACTGGGACTCCGTAGTCTTCTACAATTCACATGGTGACGAGTGTCTTGTGTTCGTGTCTTTTGTGTGCCCAAGGTGAATTCATGTGGTGACGACTGTCTTGTGCGTGTTTCATTGGTGTGCCCACAGTGAAGAGGCAGGGACAGGGTGGCATCATCTCCTGCATGGCGTTCAGCCCATGCAAGTCCCTGTACGCGTGCGGCTCGTACTCGCGCAGCGTGGGCGTTTACGCATGCAAGAATGGCGAACTGCTTGCACTGCTGCCCTCTCGCCACCGGGGGGGGATCACACACCTGCTCTTTGCTCCCAACGGACACCACCTCTACACGGGGGGCCGCAAGGTAAAGACAGAGACACACACACACAATTTCACACTGGCAGTTTCAGTGTAACACACAATTATCATGTGCACACAATATATTTACACATACATATGCTAAACACACAAAAACACATGCTAATACATATATGAAGCCTGAGATGCACACAAAGATTGCCTAGGGGTGTTTGCATTCACAAGTGTGTGTGTGTGTGTGTGTGTGTGTGTGTGTGTGTGTGTGTGTGTGTGTGTGTGTGTGTGTGTGTGTGTGTTAGGACAAGGAGATCCTTTGCTGGGACCTGAGAGACCCAGGCCAGGTTCTGTTCTCTGTCAACAGGAGTGTAAACACCAACCAGCGTATCTACTTCGACCTGGATCCGTAAGGACCGCCAAACACACACACACACTCATAGACCTGAGACATGAATATCCTTCACCCGTGGTTACGTTCAGTATTATTTCAACAAGTGTCTGTGTGTCTGTGTGTGTAGATCGGGCAGGTATTTGCTGAGTGGCGACACTGATGGAATGGTGTCAGTGTGGGATACTCTCACAGCGCCCACAGATGGCCAGGAGGAGGTACTGCAGCCTCAGCTCCAGTTCCAGGTCCACAGGGACTGTGCCAACGGCATGAGGTAGGCTTGTACACGACACACACACACACACACGTCTCACACACACACACACACACACACACACACACACACACACACACTGCCCTACACTAGAACATGCTGCACATTCACACCATCTTAGTGTGTAGTTATAGTTTGTAGTTCTACAACCTACACACTTCACATCCATCACATTACATTGACAGGCCCCATGTATTCTCAAATAATTTGTAGACAACCAGGCAACTACGACAACCAGGTTGTTTATTCCAGCTTTGTCTTTATTTATGTCACTCTCCTCTTTCTTTCTTTCTTTTTCTCTCTCTCTCTCTCTCTCTCTCTCTCTCCCTCTTTTTCTCTCTCTCCCTCTCTTTCTCTCTCTCTCTCTCTCTCCCTCTCTCCCTCTTTTTCTCTCTCTCTCTCCCTCTCTCTCTCTCTCTCTCCTTCTCTCTCTCTCTCTCTCTCTCTCTCTCTGTCCCTCTCTCTCTCCCTCTCCCTCTTTTTCTCTCTCTCCCTCTTTTTCTCTCTCTCCCTCTCTTTCTCTCTGTCCCTCTCTCTCTCTCTCTCTCTAGTGTCCATCCCTTCATGCCCCTGTTGGTGACGTCCAGCGGGCAGCGCCACTTCAAGTGGCCCGGGCACGGCGAGAGCGACTCGGGCTCCGACTCAGACGAGGACAGCGCCATGATGTCATCAGACGGCGCCGCCCTCCCGCAGGACAACGCCCTCACCATCTGGTGGGCCGGCCCACTGGGCTCCGTGGCCGAGGGGGGAAACGGGGCTGAACCAACCAGCGAGGGACAACTGACAGCCTAGTCCCCCCTCCCCCCCCCCCTCACCCGCCTCCAATGGACTTAACCAAATGTCTCCACTGCCGTTTGCAAACTCTGCTTGTGTCAAGTGAGGTGTACTTACTCTTAAAATCACAAAAAGTCATCCTGCCAAATCGTTCCCCCTTCTTTGTAGGTGTAGGGGTGGTTACATTTGATGTGAACTTAGTTGATTAAACTAAAATTTAGTTTGTCTTTTTTTTTTATTACTTATGAGAAAAGTTTCCATCAACATGCAGAATAGCCTATTGAAAGGGTGTCTTTCAGAGGAGTCGTCTCCTTGAGAGGAATCCTTTTGTGATGGTTCTGAAAAGGCAGACGTGTGGAAGAGAGATGGTCTGGAGGGTCGAGGCAGATGAGAAGCCTTGAGTTGCGCTGAATAGAGAGAACATTCTAGAGCACGAGCTCCTTCACACAAATGAACTTCAATCATGCTTAGAAAAGGGAGATGTGATCCAATGCCAGTTGTGTAAAGAAGGGGGGGGGGGGGAGGGGACATGTTTAAGTGTTATAAAAGCCTGTCATAGACTGTCTGCGTAAACTTTACTTTCAGGGTAACACAGGCGTTTGTGATCAATATTATTGACTTTGAAGCATATTTCTGGTCTTAGGCAGCGTATAATTACTAGTTAACGTGTTGGTATTAGTAGGCTGTTGGACCTGCTCACATATCTCCCTGGTCTGTCACAGCACAGCATAAAGTCACTGTTCAAATACAACACAGAAGAATAATAGGTTTTGAACCCTTCGTGCAGTTTATAACTAAAATGCGTCAACCAACTACCCTGACCGAAGGTTTCTGTGTGGGTTACCTGTAGCTGTATGAGAGTATTATCTTCATGCTATGCGAAGGTTCAGCCAGCTCGCAGGTTTGTCATCTGCCAAACTTCTCAGGAATGGATGGAGACAGATGCAAGAGTCCCAATCCATCTGTCTAATCCTCTCTCCCTCCCGGTCCTCTGTCGTGACCGCTCACCACAGAGTCTTCAGACTGTGCTGTCCTCTGTTGTGAGTTCTTACCAGAGTCGTTAGATTGTACTTTACTGTATTTTCAGTCACTAGTTAAGTGCCATGCCGTTGCAGTGTACTTTTGAAGATTGGTCGCTGTCTCTACAAGCTTCAGAAGCGTGTTAGGTATTGTGGTTAGTGCCAAGGTGAGTGTGTGTGTGTGTGTGTGAGTGTGTGTGTGTGTGTGTGTGTGTGTGAGAGTGAGTGAAGCTACTTGCTCTGTCTCTGGGCTTTATATTGCCTTTCAACCACTGAACACACCCAGTGGTCTGTGATCATTTTATGGATGTGTAAGAGTATATTAACCCATCTTTGCAATTTTTTTGTTGTTTATTTTTGCTGTTGGGTTTGTTTTATTTTTCTAAGAAACAGTGAAAAGATGTGCAGACGGATCAGTGGCCTGTGTGATGAGGTTTGTACATCTGGTTTATTTTTTAGTCTTGAAATGTTTTAGAAAGACATTATTTGTGTAGCGCCATTCCTTTGTGCGTCGAGGTCATAGTTCAGGAGCAGACAGCTTTTGAAGAGGAACACCTGAAACGATGACCCTCATGGTCAACTCAACAAGAATAAAAAGACTTACTCAACCGCTCTGCTTCTGATTAGTTTTCCTTGTTTCCTTTCATCATTGTACCTTGGACATTTTACGCATCTGTCTTCTTTTTTCTTCATCATAAGCCTTTTGTTTGCTTGTTCAAAGAAGCCTGATTATTACAGAACAAGCACAAATTATACAGTGTGCACTGGAATAAGCATTCAGTCCAAAACTTAAGAAAAATAAAAAACTGACCTCGAATAATGACCCCAGCTTGCCATTTATTTTCCCCCTCTCTCTCAACATGGCCTCCACTCACTCAGTGCATTGTGAACTTCCTCTGACTGCAGGTTATAATTGTATTGAGAGCTCGAGAGCTGGCTGAATTGTGTGTTGTACTCAGTTGCTAGGCAACCGTCTTGAGCGAGCGAGAGAGAGAGAGGTGAAGGAAAGAAAGGAAGGAAGGGGAGGCCTACAGACAGCTAAAGTGAGCGCAGGAGGGGAAGGGGAGAAAGAGAGAGAGAGAGATGTCTGTTAACCCAACCTGCTGGTGTGCTCTACCTCAGGCGGGGAGCGAAGCGCGGTCGGGTCGCCTGGCCTGCCCCAGCAGGGAGGAGGTTCCCTGGGCAGCATGTCTAGGCACTCACCCCTAGAGGGGATGCTGAGCTGAACCATGCTGTCTACACAGAGAGCCCTGCACTCCCACATTTTAGACAAGGTCTTAGACATTTTAGAGTGTCCAACCAGCTGTCTCACTGTGGCTGTCCAACCAGCTGTCCCCTCTTCTCTCACTGTGACTGTCCAATCCGCTGTCTCCTCGTCTCTCACTGTGACTGTCCAATCCGCTGTCCCCGCTGTCTCTCACTGTGACTGTCCAATCCGCTGTCTCCTCATCTCTCACTGTGACTGTCCAATCCGCTGTCCCCGCTGTCTCTCACTGTGACTGTCCAATCCGCTGTCCCCGCTGTCTCTCACTGTGACTGTCCAATCCGCTGTCTCCTCGTCTCTCACTGTGACTGTCCATTCCGCTGTCTCCTTACTGTGACTGTCCAATCTGCTGTCTCCTCCTCTCTCACTGTGACTGTCCAATCCGCTGTCTCCTCATCTCTCACTGTGACTGTCCAATCCGCTGTCTCCTCATCTCTCACTGTGACTGTCCAATCCGCTGTCCCCTCTTCTCTCACTGTGACTGTCCAATCCGCTGTCTCCTCATCTCTCACTGTGACTGTCCAATCCGCTGTCCCCGCTGTCTCTCACTGTGACTGTCCAATCCGCTGTCCCCGCTGTCTCTCACTGTGACTGTCCAATCCGCTGTCTCCTCGTCTCTCACTGTGACTGTCCATTCCGCTGTCTCCTTACTGTGACTGTCCAATCTGCTGTCTCCTCCTCTCTCACTGTGACTGTCCAATCCGCTGTCTCCTCATCTCTCACTGTGACTGTCCAATCCGCTGTCTCCTCATCTCTCACTGTGACTGTCCATTCCGCTGTCTCCTTACTGTGACTGTCCAATCTGCTGTCTCCTCCTCTCTCACTGTGACTGTCCAATCTGCTGTCTCCTTACTGTGACTGTCCAATCCGCTGTCTCCTCCTCTCTCACTGTGACTGTCCAATCCGCTGTCTCCTCGTCTCTACTAATACTTAATTTACATTGAATAGTCTACAAGTAGTCACAAGTATCTGAAAAACCTAGTGTCCTTTTTCATGACGGAGTTGTACTAAGGTAGTAATTAAATGTCTCAAAATGTCCTCCCACAACTGCTGCTGTTAGCACTGTGAGTGCAGTGAGTGAACTGCAGGCGCCAGTAGGAGACCTTAGCGGGGGTTGGCGAGAGCCAACACGAGCCAAACACATTGGAGTGACAGTCCAAAGGATTGCCAAAAAAAAGCTTGCTTTGATGAAGCCCCTGAATCCGTTTCAAACTGTTACACGTTGAGCATCTCCCTATCTGATACCCCCCCACACACAAATACACACTGACTCACATGCACACACAGTGATCATCTTCCTATCTGATACACGGACATATTCTCAGCCACACACACACACAGTGACCTGATACACACACATGTACACTGACTCACATGCACACACACACACACACACACAGTGATCAGCTCCCTATCTGATACGCACACACACGGACATACTCTCCCCGCCCCGCCCCGCACAAACACACATACACACACACACACACACTCGTTCACTCAATCTCTTACTCACACACTTGCTCTCTAACTCCCTGATGGAGGCCTTCAAAAGCCTCTCTCATCTAACTGACCGGGACTGCCCGCTGTGATGCCACCCAGCGGGGGGTTTGTGCCAACCCCTGTGTCAATCATAAAGCAACCGCTCTCCCAGTGGCTCTTTAATTACTACCACCACCCCTCCCGCACACACACACACACACACACACACACTCTGAGCTCCAGAGTGACCATTAACTCTTCTGAGGAGATGTGTGTGTGTGTGTGTGTGTTTCCTTTTTACGAGGAGAGATTGAGACTGGTGTGTGTGTGTGTGTTGACACACTGACGATGGCATAAGGCCGAAACGCGTCTGTACGAAAATAAACTGGTCTTATTTCTAAAGAGAAAAGCTTGAGAGTGCGGTTTTTATTCTACTAATAGTTAACATTCTTTTACTCGCACCCGAAAACGCATTT